>NC_081406.1:644573527-644896027 GCF_030272615.1 Cryptomeria japonica | reverse complement strand
AATTTCTATGTTCTTAGAATGATATAGATTATCTCTATTAAGATTTCAATTATTGAATGTAGCCTAATTTTTTATGATGGTTAAAATTTATCTTGGTTGACTGAAAATTTCAGCTAAAATAAGGTCAGTTGAGAACATGGATATGATGTACATTGTTATCTAATTAGCCTAATCTCTTTTGTTGAGTGAAGTTTCTGCATTATATGATCTTACAGGGCTTCACAGGATAGGATTGTTCTGGGCTGGTGGTCAGGGATCCGCTCAGAGTTTTGATTATTCTGAATACTATTTGTTGATAGTTCATATGGTCATTGAAACTTATCTGCATATTTCTAGTTATGTCTAACACCTGGTTTAGTGGTTTGGAAAGCATGTGATTTGTTGGCTTGATTTGCAGGGAGTCTCAGCAGCCACTGACTAGTGAACCATGAACTAAGGATTGGTGAGTTCTGCCTCCATAGAAAGGACAACGCAAAAATTGCACAGTGTGTATTGAGGATATTTGAAAAGGAGCTCAGCTTCGTGATGCTTCATGAGTTCTTATGGATGAAAATTATTGGGTTACAAACTTAAATTGCAAATTGGTTTTATATGAGGACTGTATACTCCTTAAAATTGTAACAAATCTAACTGTATTTTCTTTTAAGGGGAAAGACCGGTGGTTTTCTCCACCCAACTCTTTCCTACCAGTGCCCCTAGTGAGCTGGGCTGTGTTAGGTTTTAAAAATTATGGCTTCGATCTTTTACCGATAAAAAATAAAAATGAAATAGGTCAAGAAATAGAAAGTGAAATCCCTTCCTCACAGGAAAAGGGATAAAAATGAGAAGAGGAGCATCATAATGAGAGGGGAAGTACTGAAAATGAATAAATGGTTGATAAAGGAGATGATAGTCTTGTTGGAGACCAACTAGAAACAAATGAAGACCAGTGAGTGTTGGAAGTAAGAAATGAGTCTAAGACTGTATCTGACACAACTCCATTATGGTTAACCAAAACCATTGAGTTCCAACAAAGGATATATAAGGAGATTTATGATAGAGATTTTTTTGTATTAGAACAAGAATTTAAGACTCTTGAGAGAAGAAGAAAGCTCACAAATTATCATTTATTAATATAGATGCTTCTTCTCATTAGAGGGCCCAAATTGTTGTGCCACTAGTTGATAAGATTGGGAATAAAATGGACCTATAGGATTACCAGATACAAGAAATTGGGCTTGAAGAGAAAAAAAAGGAAGGAGAAAATCATTCTTTGAGGTAGGCAATAGATGCAATTTTCTTTAGATTAGACAAAGAAGAAGATTCAAAAGAGGAATTAAGAGCTCAAGTTAGTGAGTTGAAGAAATACATTATTCAAATAATGGGGCCAATAGATTCTAGTGCTCCATCTACTACATTGCAATCTACATTTGCACATGGCATTGCATCTTCAAGTGGTATTTCTCTCATTACATATGGATTAGCTTGGAGGAAAGAGATAGAGTAGTAAGCAGAGGAGGTGATTCAAAAGGTGACAAGCTTGTACCATGGTATCAAAAACTAATTAAAAGCTATCCACAAAATGTTGACAAGAGAAGTCAAAGAGCTCGTAAGTATAGAAGATACAAACCTCATGTGGGATGATTACCTTCCAGACCTTCTAATCATCGAGAACACTAATGAAAGAGCATTGATTGAAAAGGGGGTTCTCAATGATTTAGACAAAGGTATAATAATAGAATGGACTAGAGCTATCAAGATGGTAATGAAAGAATGTAATAAGTCAAAGGATAAGGTAACCGAGCATATCAATGGTGAAAACTCCTTGATGGTAAAAGTTGAACAATCTATTTAATCACTCCCTTGCACCCTTTCGCATGACAAGCTAGTGATGAATGATGTTCACCACACAATATGAGAATTTAAAGATAAGTTTCACAAATATTGAATAGCTAAAATTATAGAGAAAATATTTCTGACAAAACATCTACTATAGATAGTGCAAGCTAAGCTTCCACAATTTGAAGAAAAGAGGAAAAAGTTGAGAGTCCTCATAAAAAATAGGGTTGTAAATTGAAATATACCAAGACACTAGATATTGAAGAACTAAATAATACGATGAATATATTCAATCAAGAATTTCTAGAGGAATTTTCTCATATATGAGGAGGGTGTGCATTCATTTTTTACAATAGTAGTAAAAAAAAAAAAAAAACAACAAACAATCATGTTTTAGATAATATTTTTTTACTAGGTTTTTGCAGCTCCAACTAACTTTAGTTCTCATGTGGGTGAAATAAGCTATGAAAAGGCTGAATTGTTTTTTTTTCCCGTGTCCAAAGGATTGCAATATAGTTCCACTTAAGTTTAGTTAAGATTGGGGAGATAAAACCCACGTTTTGGAAGGAGAAACTAGTCAAATTGAAAAAAACGAATTGACCGGGACTTCAATTGTGGTTGAAAGAGCTCATTTTATCCAGTTTTGGCAGCCCAAATTAATCATCTATCCTTTGCATGAATTTTTGAGCACTTTTAAGGTAGTTATTTTTAGTTTTCAATAAACTTTGATCCATAATTTTGCCTAGAAACCATAGTTTTTGGTTTCCAAACTGGGTATTGTAATTGCAATATAGTGAAGTTTAATGCATACATTATAGTGAAGTTTTTATACAATTTTGGTGTGAAAAGTTTTACCAGACTTGTGAAATTTTAATAAATAAAGTTCAAGTTTCAACATTTCTTATTTGTGTTAATGATTCAAAAAGCTTTATTAGATGGTATTCTTGATTGTTTGATGATTTAATTCTAAAGGATAAAATGATTAGATCGTGTTTCAAATTGCTTATAAGGAATTATGTCTTGTATGTGTGCATATGTGTAGTCATATAGTTTGATGAATTATGAAAACTCGTTAATTAATTCATTTCTTTAGTGATTGCACTAAGTTTACATGAATTGTGTTATGTTTATTTATGTTTACATCGTTTATTTCGATCTAGTTTAATTGTCAAATGATTGACACTGTCCAGTAGTAAATTGCAAGTTTTATTTATTCAATCTCTTATATCCCTTCACATTTGCAATTTGTCTAAAGATTGTTGAAGTTATGCGAAGACCATGATGCTCAATTACACAATGTCCAGATTGAAGTGTTAATATTAGTGACCACCTTGAATACACTCACATTCATTCCCACTTATTTGCCTTTCATGACTAAGACAATGCCTTTTGTAACCTTGGATTGAGTAACTTCACTTTTCAAGAGACGATATCTATTCTTGGATCTCCTGTCATTGTTCATGCTAACATCGTAGTCAGCAACTCCATTCTTGGCTTATACAAGGGTAAACAACATATTTTGAATGCAATAATTGATCCTCACTAGTATAGATTAGTAAGATAAGTGACATCTCGCTATTTTTAATAATAACAAAGATGTAATTCTCTCCTCTTCTCTTTTCCCCTTGTATATTTGTTTAAATTTAAAATAGTAATGTTGTTGGATGAAGCAATGTCATATTAAGCGTTAGAGTCTTATTTTAGATTTAAGTGAAGATAAAGAAGGATTGTGGTTGCTTTTTCTACAAAATAAAAAAAATGCCTTCATATGATATCATCAACTCTACTTCAAACAATGTACCATTTAAATTTAGACTAAAATTCATCTAACTTGATGGAAGTGTGAAAAATGCATCCTTGATATTTTTTCTATTTTTTTTTAGGTTTACTTTGAATCTCTATTTTTAATATAATATTTTAGTGTACACGTGACATGTTTCTAAGTGAAAGTTAACATTTTTTACCTTAATTTGAGTTGAATGTGGCTCTCTATCCCCAACCACCCTCACTCGCTCCCCCTACCCAAAAAATAAATTAAAATAAAAAAATTAGATCCAACCTTCACATTACTTATTTCTTATCCTTGGTCAATCCCATAGTTGTAGCCTTGAATTCTAAAATCAAAATTAATCTAAGACCAAAACCAACTAAACTCCAACTAGTTGTTGCATGTTCACTCAAGCACAAACTATTAAAAATTGCACACTATGGTGTTGTATTAAGGGACAAAAACTCTTATTCATTTGGAAATCAAAGAGATCATCCAATGTGATTTGTTCTAGACTATACATCACATTATCATTATAAGAGCACTTATGGAACATGAATTCAACATCTACTATCATAAATCCATATGTATAGGCAATTGCAAGTTTCTTTTCATGTTGTTGATGATTGCAAACACTATTGAGTTATTTTAACAATGCTTGACTAAGACATAAGGTGATTAGCTAGTTAACTTCCCTTCCTAGCATAATGGTCCCTGTCAATACTTTTTAGCATCTTCTTGTCCTAGATTATTATAGTGAACACCTTGCAAATAGATTTTCTAAAGAAACTAACTATCAAGTTCTAGTTCATACTTTAAGTTTCAAGGTCATACACAAGATTCAATATTGTAGATGTGGGGATCAATCTCATACATTCTCCCTGACTAATGTTAGTTAACAGATTTGTCTTCCCAAAATAATTATAAGAAAGACTCAATATGCCCACATGAAAGACAAATAGGAAACTAACAGTTGAGAGATTACTAATTAAATCAACAATCTTCCTTTGAATTTTAGAGCTACAACCCCCTCATATGATCTAATTCTAATTTTCCGGGGTATGCTTTTAACCAGAAAGTAGGAAAGGAAAACTAACATCTACACATAGCTATGACACATATGTGATTTTAAACTTAGAAAGAAAGGAATCTAAGATGAATGACACAAAGTTCATTCACTCAACACCCACAAGAGGTAATTAGGAAAAATAAACAGCAAGTCCCTTTAGATGATACAATTACTTCCAAACTCAAAGTTCTCATAATAATCACACCCACAATCTGATATGACAAATGGAAAATGTCAAGAATGATTGCAAATCACAAAGTAAATGACAATCAAAAGGAAACTTATTGGAATGCAAAGACTCAAAATTTTTATTTATTTTCTTAACAAAATCAAAGAGTTCAAAGACTCTACATCTGTACATAAAGATTATGATTCCAAAATTAAAAAAACATTGTAATCTCTCTATTAAAATGCTGGAACAAAAATGCTTCCTTTTGATTGAGTCTCACTCATATGACAAAGCATAAGGGAGGTCAGAATTCCACCCCTTGTGTAATCTATTAATTACATATTTAAAGACTCTCCAATCCGCCTTTTTCAGTTTTTGTAACTACTTCCTTTTAAAAGAATGAATTAACCTTTCACATTCACATGTAATTTCTACTCTCAAAATGATTTAAAACATCTTAAAATGTTTTAAATTATTGTACATAAACTATAGATAAATTGAGAAATTTTTAATTTCTCCTACAACTATTTTTTAGTAAATCCATTGCAGGTTAATCGAGCATCTTGGAGCCATAAAATTATGAGAATTTATGATAATTAAAATAAAACATGGGTTTTTTACCATTTTTGAACAACTCATAAAATTGAGGTACTTCCTATGTAAACTGGCCTTGCCAACCATATCACTCCATAGAGAAAATATCAAAATAACATATCATATGAGGTCGTATATCCATAAAAGTGAAACTGGGGGCATTTGAGACCAAAATATTAGGTGGGTTGCTTTTAGATTTAATAATTTTGCAACTTTTTTTTCGATGCATTTTTAGACTTATGAATCAATGATGTTGAGATATCGAGAATTTTTGGAAGTCGGGAATTTTTTGAACACTGGAACTATCGGGAATTTGACCATTTTTGGAAGTCAAGAAATCAAAAAAAATTGGAACACTGGAACTATTGGAAAGTCGGTCATTTTTGGAAGTCGGGAATTTTTGGAACTCTGGAACTTAAAAACTTAAAAAAGGCCGACTATGAACTAGGACTTAAAAGTTTAAATTTGGCCAAGTTCAAAAACCAGGGTAACAACGGGCTCTGAAGGGGGAAGAGGACTAATCAGGATGAAGAGAATCCTAGAACTCCAAACAAAGATCAGTGCCTTATCCATTAGGCTACAGATTTGAGGAGAACTAAGCATAGGGAGCTGCTTACAGGAGGGCAGAGGGGGGACTGGGCACACCAAAACTAGGAAGCCAAAACTAAAGACAAACTCAACACACACCAACACTATTTAAGAATATGTATAGGGGTGGGAGCCCCTTTCCTCAGGAAATGCATCAGGTTGCAACTCATGCAAAACTATTAATAGGGTAAGAGAAAAATGACCCTTTGCGAAACAGAGGACTATGGCCATATGATGTGATGAAAAACAACTGCCACCTAGCAATATCTCCAATGCCAAATCTCAAATTAATGGAATGCATAAATTTCATGTATATGCATTCATGCCCAAACAACCATTCTTCATGATACACCTGTCGGACATAAACAACCATACCTTCACAATTTGCTTTAGATAACTGAGAACCATTCGCTTGAAACAACACATATTATATGCCTTGGTTCAAATCAACATTCCCTTGACAAAGATCAAAAGTGCTATCATTTTCATCAACATTGTTCATCATAGGATTATTACTTACTTAAGAAACATTTCCATGCTCCTCAACAACCAATTCAACCAATTTATTTTCTTTGAACACCAACACCATACCTTCATCTTCATTAGCTAAAAAATCAACAACTTCATTCTTAAACAAACAATCATCAGTAAAGATCTGATTTTTCCTTTCTTGTTCATGCATGATTATGCCATTATTTACATAGTTGCTTCCCAAAACAAATCCCTCCAGGTCGTTTCTATCATGAGAAGAGAAATCATCATCTGATTTAGAATCATATAATTCAAAGAGGGGATTGTCCCTAACCTTTGAATCTTCACAAAATTCAGTTGGCAAATATAATGCATTGAACTTGGTCCAACCATTCTTATTATGAAGATTTTCTAATTGTTTCTCCATTTTCATCACTGTTGTAACATTATTTTTAGGTGCAACATCTATTATGATTTCATTTAAACACACAAAGGAAGCTTGAAAAATTAAAGATTCTTTATGTGGATCAGAAGATGAATCAGCCTCTAGGCATGCAGCTAATGCTAATGTTGATTCACATTCGACCAACATGTGATCAAATTTGATAGAAATCACTCCTTCTTCTTTGACACAAAGAAAGTTATCATTGAGAACACAAACAAAATCTTCATTGAAGATACATGCGAGCTAAGAGTGTAAACTATCCATGCCTTTGACAGGTTCAACTAAACTATTTTTACATGCATGCATTTCTTCTTTTAATATTTTTTTCTCCTCAGACTTTTTATCAAGAGATTCAAACAAAGGCGCATCCATACCTCTTTTGCTATGTTGGAGTCGCAAATGAATAAATCTATTCCAACTTCAGTAACATGACCATTTTCATCCCCAACTCCACAACGAAATTCATCATCTGAACCTTTCAAGAACCAGCTGAGAACGAAAATAATCTTGTGTTCATCTGGTGACACCTTTTCTTCAAGGGAAATAATTGAGTGTTCTCTTTGCTCCATCTGCATGCATGATGCAAAAGATTTAGGTTCCTCATCTTCAGCTTGGTGCAAAAATTCATTATGTTATTGATTGTGACCCCAAGGTATTGATGGTTCCACTAATGTTTGCACAATATTCTGTTCACCCGACTTTTTATTTTCAGTTCCTTCTTCTAATTTTTCTAATGCAGCCTGTAATTGATGAATCTCTCTTTCAAGATCCTTGAGTTGAAAATATCTCTAATGCACACTTTTCAGAAGCAATGCAGATTTGTGATCTTTGGAGGGATTCAACCCCCTCTTTTCAGCTTCACGGATACTTTCCTTTAAAGTATTCCAAAAATATTAAAGTACTTGGTCATTCACAACAATTATTTCTTCAATCGTTGGTGTAGATCTCTTGCTTGATTTGAACTGACTTCCTTGCTTGGCCTAACATCAAACCATTTTTCTAAGATATCTTGATTTAATAGAGTCACCAACCTTCATTTATTGGAAGGCACCATTATATATCTGAAACAAGTAAGTACGAGTCTTTCCTTCCCCAACAAAGTCGCCAAAAAATCTGCTAGTTAATAGATTTGTCTTCCCAAAATAATTATAAGAAAGACTTAATATGCCCAACATGAAAGACAAATAAGAAACTAATAGTTGGAGAGATTACTAATTAAATCAACAACCTTCCTCCAAATTTTAGAGGTACAAATCCCTCATATGATCTAATTCTAATTTTTTGAGGTATGCTTTTAACCAGAAAGAAGGAAAGGAAAACTAACATCTGCACATAGCTACAACACAGATGCGAATTTTAACTTAGAAAGAAAGGAATCTGAGATAAATGACACAAAGTTCACTCACTCAACACCCACAAGAGATAATTAGGAAAAATGAACAACAACTCCCTTTAGATGATATGACTACTTCCAGACTCAAAGTTCTCATAATAATCACACTTACAATCTGATATGACAAATGGAAAATGTCAAGAATGATTGCAAACCACAAAGTAAATGGCAATCAAAAGGAAACTTATTGGAATGCAAAGACTCAAAAATTTCCTTTATTTTCTTAACAAAATCAAAGAGTTCAAAGACTCTACATCTGTACATAAAGATTATGCTTCCAAAATAAAAACACACTGTCATCTCTCCATTAAAATGTTGGAACAAAAATTCTTCCTTTTGATTGAGTCTCACTAATATGACAAAGCATAAGGGGGGTCATAAGTTCGCTGGCCCTTGCATAATCTATTAATTACATATTTAAAGACTCTCCAATCCGGCTTTTCAGTTTCTGTAACTGCTTCTTTTTAAAAGAATGAAATAACCTTTCACATTCACATGAAATTTCTACTCTCAAAATTATTTAAAACATCTTAAAATGTTTTGAATTATTGTACATAAACTATAGAGAAATTGAGGAAAATTTTAATTTCTCCTACAACTACTTTTGAGTAAATTCACTGTAGGTTGACCAAGAATCCTCGGGCCATAAAAGTTTGTGAGCAATTATGATAATTAAAATAAAACATGGGTTTTTAACCATTTTTTAACAAATCATAAAATTGAGGTACTTCCTTTGTAAACTGGCCCTGCCAACCATATCGCTCTATAGATAAAATATCAAAATAACATATCATATGACATCGTATGGCCATGAAATTGAAACTGGGAGCATTTGAGACCAAAATATCAGGTGGGTTGCTTTTTTTTATGAATAGGCCTTCTCTATTAAGTAAAAATATTAAAGTACATATTAACAAAAAAAGGTTGAGGGATACAAGATCACCCCGTGAGAGTCACACGGCTAGAAGCCGGAGTCAAAAAACAAAGCTATTCATCAAAAAAATTCCTCAAGCAGCCAAAGTAGAGGTAGCCGAGGGAGGAGGATTTGGATCATCTTTCTTGCCCCATACATCAGCGGGGTTAGGAGTCGGGTCTGGCACAGACCACCCATCTTCTGGATCTTTGTCAACTTCTCCTTCCTCCCGCCTGGGAGGTGAAATCACTAGATCTAGGCGGGGAAACTTGGAGGTGGTGACAGAAGGCACCCAGAGCCATCAATAGTAGGAGGAGCCAAAGTCACAAGAGCAGTAGAAGGCCACCCTGAGGCAGATCCACGATGCGGAGGAGAAGTCGAGTGACGCCTCCATGCATCATCTCTCCTGCCAGAGGAGCGGCGAGGAGCCTGGGACCACGGGGTTTGAGAGCGACGGGCAGAGGAACTGTGGCCACGATGACGACCAGGGGGCGAAGTGCGGTCGGGAGAGAGAATCTGACGACACTCTGGTAACCGCACACAAGGCATTGCCCCAATGTTGGAGGAGCTCCTGTAAGTGGCCCACCTCCAGAACCACTTTGTTAGCTTGTACCTCAATTTGCATTAATACATTATTACAAATGCAAGCTTTAACATAAAGCGAGACATTAATATCCAAAGAGTTGTGAGTAAAAAGAACTTCATTTCTATCCTTCCAAAGAAGCGAATATGATCTCCATTTTGAAAGCATGCAATATCTGGGAAAATTTGAAGGGGATTCTAGGTGAATCGCCCAAAAGAGCCATATGCCAAGAAAAGGGCTTAGGTCAAAAAGGCCGAAAGAAATCATGGATCCAGCTCCGGTACTATTGAGCTCTTCTACAAAACCAAAAAATGTGCATAAAAGTTTCTGGGTGACCACAAAAAGGGAATCAGGGATCAGGAACCCCCAAATGCTTAAGTCTGGAACCCAAAGGCAACCCTTGAAAAAGCACACACGAAGCAAAGTGTGTAATCTTGGGTTTATTGGTGGTGGAATAGACAACAAGAAACCTGAGTCTCCAGGAAGTCTGAGAAGTTGCAAGTGCCATCGTTGGTTGAGAATATGGACCATAGGAAAGTGGGGAACCAGCCAGAGATAACCCATTTTGGGTTTGTAGCTGGTGAAAGGAGTCTAAGGATACCACTTCCAATATTTCCACCAAGGTCTGACAGACTGAATGCTAAGCTTATGTGACAAATGTGAGGGTAAGGCCGAAACTAGAAGGTCATAAGTCTATTGATCTGGTCGAGACAGACGAAACTAGACCTGGAGGTCATCCCATGACGGGAGGGTCATAGAAGCTTTGAAAAAAAGATCCTTAGGTGTTCTAATGTTGCATTTGTGAAAACATAGATCACTAACACCCTGGATTTTAGCCAGTGGTAACCCTTGCACCTGAAAAAGAGGTGACCACCAGAGGTTGTGTTGATTCATGGAGATCCTATCACGAAAACCATCACCCGCCCATCAAAGCCAAGGCTTGATAGCTTCCCAAGCATGCTAGATTCTTTTAACAACAAAAGTACCCTGGATTTGAATAAGGTCTTTCATAATGAGAAAGGTTTGACAACCAATCCCCTTCCAAGCCGGCCTATTGGCAAGAAATCTTGAAGAAATGCAATGTTGAAGAAGGATTTTCCAAGCCTCGTCACTAGATAAGGCTCTGATTATCCATTTAGCACATAGCCCTTGTTTCTAGGTAGAAATAAGGCCGAGCCCTCCGAACTCCTTGGGAAGACAATAATAGTCCCAAGCGACCCTATGGAAACCTTGATGGTCAGACCCAGAGGCCCAAAGAAAAGCCCGCAAAAGTCTTTCCAACTTCATGTAAGAGGCCTTAGAAGGAGCCCAACATGAGGAGTAATAGACATGGGTGGTAGCCAAAACCTTAGAACAAATTTAGAATTTACCAACCAAAGAGAGAGGCTTGGTAATCCAATAGGCCAACATTTTCTCAATCCTGGCTAAAACAATATTCCAAAGATCCATAGGCGAAGCTTGAAAGGCAAAGGGAATGCCGAGAAAGCGAAATTTTTTTCCATGATAAAGCCATTTCCAGTCATATTGAAGAATCTAAGGTGGGGAGGGAAGAAAAGGGTGCTTATAACATTGCGTCTTGTGCCATTGAATGGCCGAACCAAAAGCCAAGAAAAAGGTGTCCAGACTGAAGAGCGGCCTATACATTGTCTTCTTCCTCAATGAGAGTGAGGAAGGAATCATCCGCAAAATGGCCATTGACAAGTTGAGAAGGTGACTCAGGCATGGAGATACCACTGACACGCCCAACAGAGATAGCATTAGCAAGTAAGTAACCAAACCCTTCTGCCGCAAGAACATATAAAGTAGGAGCTAGAGGACATCCCTGATGAATGGATCTAAAAAGGCCAAAAGCCTCAGACTGTCGGCCATTAATGGTGATACAGGTCGAGGCATCTCCGAATAACATCTGGACAAACTGAATGAATTTGGGACCGAAGCCAAGGGCTTTGAGCATAGCCAAGATAAATAGCCACTCAATGTGATCATACGCCTTACCGAAGTCAATTCAAAGAAAGATTTCTCGTTGTTTAGAGCATTTTCCCCAATCCATCCCTTCCCAAACAACAATAACATTATCCAGAATAAACCTGGACTTGATAAATCCATTCTGCTCAGAACGAACAATAAGAGGCAGGAGATGACGAATCTTAAGAGCCAAGGCTTTGGTGATGATCTTGTACGAGACATTGAGCAAGGTAATAGGCCTCCAATTGAAAATGTCCTTCGAGTCCCCAGCCTTAGGGATAAATTTGATATTACCCCGGTTAAGCATCGCTCTGAGGTATTGGGAATGAAAAGCTTTGAGGTAGACGTTATGGAGGTCAGGACCAACACAAGGCCAAAGGGCTTTGTAGAATTCGTAGGGGAAGCCATCACACCCAAGGGCTTTATCATCCACCATAGAAAAAATGGCTTCGTTGAGATCATCAATGGTCAGTAAGAGATCAAAAAAGGTCTGCTGAGACTTGGAGAGCCATTTGGGAACAACAACTAAGCAATCTTGCAAAGCTTGGGCTCTAGCCTGAGAGTCTCCCTGCACTGTGAACACCTTCTCATAATGACAGACAAAAGCTTGCAGAATATACAACAACGCAGTGAGAACAACCTACCCCTCTTTGATTTTCTTGATCCCTACAAAGGTATGACAGGCGCTCAAAGACAAGAAAAATTCCTTGGAGGCCCTATCGCCCACCTTGAGCCAATGTAACCTAGATTTGATTTGAGCTCCTCTGGCAGAATAGTTATCTGTAACTTGTATCTGATGGCCGAGCTAGGCTAATCAAAGTTGTAGGTTAGAATCAAAAGGATTCAAGGCCAGAGCTTCTATGGAAGTACATAGATCTTTGGTGGTCATGTCATACGACTGCCTACAGTACATGGCAAGTTGTCTACCATAAATGCGCAGAAACCTCACAGAGCGGGTAATGGCATCATTCCATCACGCAATCCAACCAGTGTGATGATGAAGCCTTGGCTCTAAATTCCAAACCCTTTGAATGTGGGCCATCGTGGTTTGATGATGTAGGAGAGACATGTTGAGGTAGAACTACGTCTTGGAAGGACATTGCCTAGCTGGCTGCCATTCAATGCTAAACTTTATGGGGAAGTGATCGGACAACATCACATCAACAAGAGGAGTGACAGACCGATCTTGATTGTCAGAAAAAGAAAAAAAAGATTGTGCAGTTATCATAGCATGATCAAGCCTTTTAAGAATTATATCAGAGCCAACTCTGAAATTAGACCAAGTGTGCCAGACCCCACCAAGGCGGCGGCGGTTAGTGTTGGGGTTCAAAAGACCCAACTTATTACGCATATAGTACTAGGATTCCCTCTCACTAGTTGTCTACTGAAAAGGCAAAATTTTGTCCTTATCGGTCGCCACCTCAACCATATTGAAGTCCCCACACATGACCCAAGTTGTAGGTCGCAGATTGTCAGCAATCCAACACCATTGGTGTGATCTATCAATCGCATCATTGGGAGCATAAACATTAAGGATCCCAACGAAATGATTATCAATTGACAACATAACCCATACAAAGGGTTGCATGGGATCAAAACCATGAGAAATAATTGCAGAGAGCCAACGAGGTGAAATGAGTGTGGTAACACCACCTCGACTAGCTTCATGCTAGGAGGCAAAAACAAGGCTATCCGACCAAATAACACGACATGCAACATTGAGCATGAAATCAACAATTTTGACTTCCTGAACGCAAAGAACATCCAGACCTACAACATGTTGACGAGCATCTTGAACAAAATAATTTCGGGTGAGGTCTGTGAGACCTCGAACATTCCATGAGATGTAATTCATGAAAAAACTTGCATATCATCCTCATCCCCAAGAGAGGAGAAGCTATTGCACAAAAAATCTGAATTGAGACCAAGAAGAGAGTCCCCATCAGAAATAACTCGTCATTTTTCTGAACCACCATCTGCAATCTCAGCACGCCCAGAAGGGTTGTGAGAGTGACGTAGAGAGTGTGGAGCAGAAATCGCAGAAGCAGCCTGAGGAGTGCGCACCTAAGGGGGTCGAGCGACACCCTCAAAAGAGTCCTTCCCCTGTTGGTCAGGGTTTGAAACCGAAGTGGGTGGCATAGAGACCGCCTAAGTATAGGAGGTTTCGTCGCCGATTGAGAACTGGAATCGACGGGAGTCTTTTGGGCCAAAGCCATAGAGTTTTTGCCTTTGCCAACTATAGTGGTCCAATCATCCTTCTTAGCTCCCTCCACAGGTCGAGAGTCAAACTCCTTAACAGGGGGTTTTATTTTCAGAATAGCCAAGGGACAATCCCTGATCTTGTGTTTCGCCAACTGGCACCGATAACAAGTGTTGGGTGTTGGCAATATTATAGTATAACAGACAATGAAAGATTGTTGACATTTCAATAAGGATATTGAGAAGGTTGTTGATGATTATGGACATAACTGATTAAAGATGTTTTACTATCTTGATATTATTATTTTGTCATTGATGTCAAGAAATTGATTTTCTAATTCAGTATGATGTTGCCATATCTTGAGAAGTATGATATGAAGATTATAAAGAAGTCGGTAAAAGACATAGGAAAGAATATGATGAATAAAGGGATGAATAAGGTATTCAATGGGCAACTACTACCGAGTCAGACAGTGATGAGGTCATGATGTTTTAGATTGTTTTAACATCTTACATATGTTGTAAAATGTAAAGGTTAATACTATACTATGTTACTGAGCAAAGAACCTAGTCGGTAAACCCTAAGGAACCTAGTCGGTAAACCCTAAGGTTATCGCTATCGGTTAATGAAGGCAGAATGTCTACCGAGTGAAGTTTAGTATTTACCGAGTTACAACCAAGCTATAACAGAATGCATTAAATGTTTACATGTGATATTTAATGAAAGATAATGAAAGAAGCTGATGAGCTGGAGCAGATCAATGATTGGTAAGCCATGGAAGAAGTTTGTTAACGAATCTAAGGCAATGGAAAGTCGACATGAAGATCTACAACTCAGATTGAACCGCAATACCCTAACACAAGTTCCAAGGTGACAATGCAAGTTCCAAGGTGAGGTAAAACGTTTTCAGATCGAAGAATACATTGAACCTGGACAAGATTGAAAATATGATGGCTATGATTGATCATGGGAAATGTGATCAATAAGATTAAGCGGTTAGAAGATTGTTTATAAATAGGAAACTGTTGATAAACAATGAATGCGGGCAAGTGTATGCACAGGGATGCTACATAGTGATCACCAAGCACATAAGCTTGAAGACCTGTTAGAATAAAAGAGTATAGATGCCCAACAGATAGACAAGATTAGTTCTATGTCTAGATTGTATTGAACAAATAGGAATCTGCTTTAGCATTTTAGATGTGAAGTTGCAGATAGATTTTTATTACTGTTATTTTGTGAAAGTGACAGAAAATATCTTAACCAAGTGGACTTAACAGTCTTATATGTAAATCCTCTAGCAAGGTGACATTCTGATTGAGTGTTTGAAATCCTTTGATAAGGTCACTTCTAACAAAGTGAAGATCCTAACAGATTTGAGGGAAATCCCTTAACCGGGTCACATCTAGCAATGTGTTTGTAATCTTTAACAGGATTTGCTTTTGACCGAGCATACTCTAGAAGAGTATATTTCTTAGTGGGTCCAAAATCCCACAGTGGTTTTTCCCTATTTGGGTTTCCACGTTAAATCTAGTGTTATGAGGTTTATATTGTTCATATGCTTTTGAGTTTGCATGTTTGACAATTTTTGGTTATATGACTGATATATATGTTACCGAGGTTGAATCTAATGTTTTTATGGATGATTAAGTTTGTATGATTCACCCCCCCCCCCCTCTCATCTTGTTGGCTATTGGATCTGTACTTACATTAAGTATCAGAACTATCAATTGGTATCAAAGCATTGGACTCTGAAAGGAAAGTTTAAAGGCACTTGAGTTAAAGATCCAAAGATGTATAAGAGGGATGCACCGAAGCTGAACAAGTCAAGTTTCTCTACATGGCAGAAAAGGATGAAGCTACATCTATCAGGAGTTGGAGAATATGTTGTCTACTATCTGGAGAATGATTTCATCACACCAAGCACCTATCCATTAACAATGGAAGAGATAAAGGCAAAGCAAGAACATATTCAAGCAATGATTGAAATAATATTTGCATTGACCGATTCAGAGTCTAATGATCTAGAAGGATGTACTAGTGCAAAGGCAATGTGGACTAAGCTCATATCAGTATATGGAGGAGATGAACATGTTCAAAGAGCAAAAGTGGATAGTCTAAGAGGACAACTTGAATCTATGAGGATGAATGAAGGTGAGAACATAACCCAGTACAGTACAAGACTAAAGGAGATTGTAAATCAAATCAAAGGAGCAGGAGGAACTATTGAAGAAAAGGATGTAACAAGTAAGTTGTTAAGAACCCTTCTACCTGCCTATGCAATCCGAGTCTCTGCAATCAATGAATTGAGGTCTATACCCAATATGCCAGTTTCCTTGGATGCTACTATTGGTAAGCTACATGCATTTGAGTTAAGTAATTTTGATAACAGTGGATCTTCGGTAAATAAAGTTGAATCTGCATTTAGTTCTTTTCATCTTAATGAATCTAATTATTACAATGAAAGAAAGTATAAGTACTCTGAAGGAGATCATAGTGGAGCAAGTGAAAGATTTTGAAAGAACATGGAAGAAGTACACAAACTGTATGAAGAAATCAGAAAGCAAGAAGAGTTTGAAGCACTATTGGCCAAAAGGTTACCAAGAGGCAAAGGTAAGTATAAAGGAAAACTACCTTTGAAATGTTTCAATTGTGATAAGATTGGACATATGGCTTCTAATTGTCCTGACAAAGATTTTACCGAAAAGAGAGATTACCAAGATGAAAAACAAAAAGATAACCATTACAGAGGACACCAAGACTTCAGAAGAAGAGATAGAAAGACATGCTTAATAGTTGATGAGGAATCTAATGATGATAAATCAGATGAGACTGATATAGAGGAAGTTGTTTATGTGGCTATCAAGGATGGATCAGATGAAGAAAGGTATGAAGAAAAGCCCTAATATCTCACATAAACACTAATGATTCTTGGATTATAGATAGTGGATGCTCACATCATATGACAGGAGATAAACACAAGTTTGTTATGTTAGAAGATTATGATGGAGGCTATGTTAGATTTGGTAATGACGCACCATGTCCGGTAAGAGGTAAAGGATCCATAACACTTCTTGACAATGCTAAATGTAATGATGTTTATTGGGTTGAAGGTTTGAAATACAATTTGTTGAGTGTAGCACAGCTAAACAACACAGGTTACCAAATATAATTTCAGAAAGGAATTGTCAAAGTTCATGACAAGAATGGAAAGTTAGCTGCTACCGGGACACAAACAAAAAGGTAACACATTTCACCTTGACTCAACTCGGAATAAGTGTTTGCATGCAAAGATAGATGATACTTGGTTATGGCATAAAAGGTTTTGTCATGTTAATTTTGATAATTTGATCAAAATAAGTAAGAAGCACCGAGTAAGAGGTCTACCGAGTCTTGAAAAACCTGAGAATGCTATGTGCCGAGGATGCCGGATGGGTAAGATGACAAGATCAAGCTTTACAAGTAAGTCCTACACTTCTAAGGGAATTTTAGATCTTGTGCACACTGATCTTTGTGGTCCTATGAAAGTTCAGAGTTATTATGGTGATAAATATTTCATATTATTTGTGGATGATTACTCAAGGATGATGTCAGTAATGTTTTTAAAAGAAAAATCAGAAGCTTTTCAAATGTTTAAATGGTACAAGGCAAGAGTTGAAAATGAAACAGGAAGACAACTGAAATGTCTTAGATCAGATAGAGGAGGAGAGTTTACATCTGATGAGTTCAATCTATTTTGCAATGATCATGGTATAAAAAGACAAGTCTCTGCACCAAGAACTCCACAGCAGAATGGGATAGCTGAGAGAAGGAACAAATCTATTGTGGATTGTGCCAGAACACTAATGATTGAGAAGAAGGTTCCACAAACATTTTGGAGAGAAGCAATAAGCACAGCTGTTTACACCTTGAACCGAGTTCAATTGAAGAAAGGTACTTTGAAGACACCTTATGAGATTTGGTATGATAAGAAACCTAATGTTAGTTATTTTAAAATCTTTGAAAGTAAATGCTATGTTCATAAAGATGATAGAAATGGTAAGTTTGATAAGAAAAGTGAAGAAGGAATGTTTCTAGGTTATTCTTCTAGAAGCAAAGCATTTAAATGTCTGATCAAATCATCTAACAAAATAGTAGAAAGTGAAAATGTAAAAATTGATGAATTTGCAGAAAGAAATGATGAAGGTAATTCCAAAGAACCGAAGACTATGATGAATTTGTCTATGTGCAGCCGAGAAGTCCTACCGAGATAACTGTTCAAGAAAATGAAGGAAATATCCAGTTACCGAGTGATGAAGAAGATCATACCGAGCCTGTATTAGCCAAGTATGTCAGAAGACATCATGCACCAAGTCAGATTATCGGAGATAAGGATGATCCAGTGATGACAAGGAACAAACTGAGACATAACACATGTTTGATATCTGAATTTGAACCGAGAATAGTGAAAGAGGCATTTAATAGTGAAGATTGGATAAATGCTATGAGAGAAGAGATTGATCAAATCAAGAAGAATGACACATGGACACTAGTCCCAAGACCGAAGGACAAAAATGTAATCGGTACAAAGTGGATCTTCAAAAACAAGCTAAATGAAAAAGGGGAGGTCATTCGGAACAAAGCAAGACTAGTTTGCAAAGGTTATGCACAAGAAGAAGGAATTGATTATGGTGAAACTTTTGCACCTGTTGCTAGACTTGAAGGAGTAAAAACATTGTTGTCCTATGCTGCTTTCAAGAACTTCAAGGTATATCGAATGGATGTCAAATCTGCATTTTTGAATGGAATATTAGAAGAAGTAGTTTTCATTGAACAACTTGAAGGATTTGTTGAAGACAATAATAAAGATCAGGTATGTAAGTTGAACAAAGCTTTATATGGTTTGAAACAAGCACCAAGAGCATGGTATGAAAGATTGCACTCTTATTTGATTAAGATTGGTTTTATAAGGACAAGTGAGAATAACAACATGTACATGAAGAATGG
The DNA here is from genome assembly GCF_030272615.1 of Cryptomeria japonica. Lineage (NCBI taxonomy): Eukaryota > Viridiplantae > Streptophyta > Pinopsida > Cupressales > Cupressaceae > Cryptomeria > Cryptomeria japonica. The sequence goes on along the minus strand of NC_081406.1, from coordinate 644,877,065 downwards.
TGAAAATGGAATACTAATCTCAGCCATATTTGTTGATGATATTATATTTTGTGGAAATGACTCTTTATGCAAGAACTTTGGAAATGAAATGAGCAAAGAATTTGAGATGTCATTAATCAGTGAGATAAAGTATTTTATAGGTTTACAGATATTGCAAATGAAAAATGAGATTTTCATTACTCAATCCAAGTACATAAAGGAAATCTTGAAGAAATTTGGAATGGAGGATTCAAAACCAGTAAGTACTCCTATGACTACCAATTGTAAACTATCAAAGAATGATGAATCTGCATCTGTTGATGAGACACTACCGATCCATGATTGGAAAACTACAATATGTTGTTCACAGCAGGCCAGATATAGCACATGCAGTAGGTATAGTTGCAAGATTCTCTGCAGATCCTAAGGAAAGACACATGACGGCTATCAAAAGAATTTTCAGATACTTAAAAGGCACTGAAGATTATGGCTTAGTATATCAGAAAGGAAATGATTTTGATTTAAAAGTTTATACTGATGTTGATTGGGCAGGCAACATTGATGACAGGAAAAGAACAAGTGGAGGAGCTTTCTTTTTAGGAGAAAGACTAGTGAGTTGGCTTAGCAAGAAACAAGGATGTGTTTCTCAGTCAACAACATAAGCTGAATATGTTGCGGCAGCACTGAATTGTACCAACATTGCATGGATCAAACAACTATTGGAAGGTATAAATGAGAAAGTTACCGAGTCTGTAACTATATTCTGTGATAACACTAGTGCCATAAATATTTCAAAGAATCCTGTTATGCACTCTAAGAAAAAGCACATCTCTATCAAATATCATTATCTTAGAGAAGAAGCTCAAGAGAAGAAAGTGGTGTTGGAATATGTTAGCACAAAGGAGCAAATAGCAGATATCTTCACCAAGCCACTACCAAAGGACACTTTTGAATATCTCAGAAGTAAGTTAGGGGTCCTACCCCTATCTTCTACTCACTGACCGAGTTTGGTGAAAGCATCAATCCGATGACTCTATTGAATATCTTTTGGGAGTTGATGCTATAGTTATACACTTTAGAAGGTTTTCTAAAAGTGTATTGGAATTAATACTGGAATAATACAGAGAATTATACAGGGAACAAGAATTGAAGACAAATGCTCTGACTGAGACTCAGTTGATATACAACAGCAGGAAATAACTTCTTACAGAAAGAAATTATGTTTTAGTTCTTTTCTTTTTGGCATTGTTATCAAAGGGGGAGAAGACCTACCAAGGGGGAGAAGACTAATGTATGGGAGAAGGCTGAGAGAAGACTACAGATTGAAATAAAGACTAAAAACAGAGGAGAAGTCTAATGAATGGGGGAGAGCATTTCAGCATTGTAGAATCACAACAATCTGAATCTTTTAAAGGTCAAATCAATTGGTTTTGCCATCAATGCCAAAGGGGGAGATTGTTGGCAATATTACAGTATAACAGACAATGAAAGATTGTTGACATTTCAATAAGGATATTGAGAAGGTTGTTGATGATTATGGACATAACTGATTAAAGATGTTTTACTATCTTGATATTATTATTTTGTCATTGACGTAAAGAAATTGATTTTCTAATTTAGTATGATGTTGCCATATCTTGAGAAGTATGATATGAAGATTATAAAGAAGTCGGCAAAAGACACAGGAAAGAATATGATGAATAAAGGGATGAATAAGGTATTCAATGGGCAATTACTACCGAGTCATACAATGATGAGATCATGATGTTTTAGATTATTTTAACATCATACATATGTTGTAAAATGTAAAGGTTAATACTATACTATGTTACCGAGCAAAGAACCTAGTCGATAAACCCTAAGGTTATCGCTATCGGTTAATGAAGGCAGAATGTCTACCGAGTGAAGTTTAGTGTTTACCAAGTTACAACCGAGCTATAACAGAATGCATTAGATGTTTACATGTGATATTTAATGAAAGAAGCTGATGAGCTGGAGTGGATCAATGATTGGTAAGCCGTGGAAGAAGTTTGTTAACGAATCTAAGGCAATGGAAAGTCGGCATGAAGATCTACAGCTCAGATTGAACCGCAATACCCTAACACAAGTTCCAAGGTGACAATGCAAGTTCCAAGGCGGGGTAAAACATTTTCAGATCGAAGAATACATTGAACTTGGACAAGATTGAAAATATGATGGATATGATTGATCATGGGAAATGTGATCAATAAGATTAAGCGGTTAGAAGATTGTTTATAAATAGGAAACTGTTGATAAATAATGAATGCGGGCAAGTGTATGCATAGGGATGCTACATAGTGATCACCGAGCACAGAAGCTTGAAGACCTGTTAGAATAACAGAGTATAGATGCCCAACAGATAGACAAGATTAGTTCTATGTCTAGATTGTATTGAACAAATAGGAATTTGCTTTAGCATTTTAGATGTGAAGTTGCAGATATATTTTTATTACTGTTATTTTGTGAAAGTGACAGAAAATATCTTAACCGAGTGGACTTAACAGTCTTATATGTAAATCCTCTAGCAAGGTGACATTCTGATTGAGTGTTTGAAATCCTTTGATAAGGTCACTTCTAACAAATTGAAGATCCTAACAGATCTGAGGGAAATCCTTTAACCGGGTCACGTCTAGCAATGTGTTTGTAATCTTTAATAGGATTTGCTTTTGACTGAGCATACTCTAGAAGAGTATATTTCTTAGTGGGTCCAAAATCCCACAGTGGTTTTTCCCTATTTGGGTTTCCACATTAAATCTGGTGTTATGAGGTTTATATTGTTCATATGCTTTTGAGTTTGCATGTTTGACAGTTTTTGGTTATATGACTGATATATATGTTACCGAGGTTGAATCTGATGTTTTTATGGATGATTAAGTTTGTATGATTCACCCCCCCCTCTCATCTTGTTGGCTATTGGATCTGTACTTACATTAAGTATCAGAACTATCATTGGGAAGGTTCAAATAAAGCACCTTTTGGGTGAAGGTATTGCCTCCCATTTGGATATCAACAATTTCTTTTAGGTTGCGTGAAAGGTTGGCCTCAACGCAAACCATCTTTTGAGGGTGATCATTAAAAATCGGTTTGGCTAAAGGCACAACTTTGCCAACAGAATGAGCAATAGTTTGCATGAAAGGCCAACAAGGCAAAGGAAGACCAAGGAACTCAACCCAGATCGGGACTCACAATGTTTTGTCATTTGAGACAGAAAAGTCACGAGACCAGCGCTAAAAAACCAAGAGGGAAGACCGAACGGTCCATGGTCCATGAGAGAGGATAACCTCAATATGGGAAGGGTTCGAAAAGTGAAACAAAAAGAAACCCTTCGTGAGACTTTGGATGCCATCAAGCCGGACTCCATGAGGAGACCAGGATTTGGTGACCCAATCATGAAGCATGCTTTCAGGAGGGATCCTACCCACAAAATAGCCTATCAAAGTGCATTTTTCAAGCCACTCATAGGCATTATCAAAATCTTGAACATGAAGCACAACATTAGGCGAGGACATACCTCATGAAACACTTTCAGAACAAATTTACGAGGGCACTTATTCTGGGGTGCCATGAGGGTCCGTCGCAGCAACTCCAACACTAGCATCAACTACTGGGCTAAAGTTGGCTGGAGCCATAATAAACGCAAAAATCTCGCAGTAAATACGATCTGAAGAAAGCAATACGTAATACGCAACCTCAAACCCTAGCAGAGCTCATGAAAGCATATTGAATTCACTAGCATCTAGTGGGTTGCTTTTAGATTTAAGAAATTTGCAACTTTTTTTGGATGCATTTTTAGACTTATGAATCAGTGATGTTGGGAAATCGGGAATTTTTGGAAGTCGGGAATTTTTGGAACACTGGATCTATCGAGAAGTCAACCATTTTTGGAAGTTCAGAAATCAATTTTTTTTGGAACACTGGAACTGGAAAATAAATGTTTGAAGAAACTAATGGAAAAGGGAATAGATCACTAAATTGATGGATTCATTCTAGAACAAATAAATCCAAATTTAAAAGGTGGTTGGCATATTAAAAGTACTATGACTCATGGAACTCTACGTAAATATATTTCACTTGTTCATATCTTTCACATTGATAAGTATAAGTATAAAATAACTAAAGAGGCTTGGGATAAAGTTGCTCAATTGTATGAAAATATTTATGATATTAGGGGATACAAACTTGATAATGATATCACTAATCTAGATCCAAAAAAATTATGAAGTAAGAAACTTTATGAAGTGTAAACAAGTGAGAAACTTTTTGTTTCACATTTAAGGATTTTTGGTTGTATGGATTTTGTTCATGTCACCAAGGAAAATCGTTCTAAGTTGGATCCCAGATAAAGAAATGCAATTTATTAGATATGGTGAGAATGTAAAAGGTTATATGCTATGAAATCCTCTAACTATAAAAACTGTCTATTCTAGATATACATTATGTTTAGGGAACTTAGAGCTAAATATGTTCATGTATATCCAAAAGAGAGAAAGGAAAAAAGATAGCGCATTTTGATTTATATCAAGAAGATGCAATTTAGGAATAATATAATGATGTATTTGAGAACTGTTAGGATAACCAGTGAACAACTGAGAGGGGAGGGGTGAATAAGTTGATAACATATTATAACTTTTAATCCACAATACAACCTTAAACTAATTAAGTACCGGTAAAACAGATGTCGGTAGAAACAGATACCGATAAACAATGCAACTTAACAATTAACTAGATAATCAATGCAAAGCAACCATACCACATAACACCATGATTTGTACTTGAAAAACCCGGAAAGGGAAAACCCACGGTGGGAAGCCTACCCACAGTCAGATGATACTTCTACAGAAAGTATGCGTTACAATGAGGGGTCTGCACTTGCAGGAAGGCACACTGCCCAGAGCATACTGCTCATTACAAAAAGAGTCTCTACAGAGAGGCTACAACCTTCTCAAGATAAATGGACCAATAGAGTGAACTACTGGAAATAGCATCTACTATGCTTGATTACAGTCCCGGTTAAGCTCAATGCCAAAGGACTAAATCCTCTTCTGAATCCAATCCGATCACCAATGATCGATCAACTCCTCTGCTTGAATGATATTACAATATTCTCACATTGCATTCCTTGACCATGACCTTTCCAATAACCATGATTCTTTACAAAGAGTTTCTACCTCTTATTTATACAAACCCTAAGGCCTAAACCAATTAGGTTGACCACCTAAAGATATTACAATTATATAATTTCTTTTTACAATGATATGCCATGTTGGCTTAAGATCAAACCAATAATAACAAATCCATAAAAAATATCGAATCATCCAGGTAACGCGTAGAGTACACGCTAGCATGATACCGGTCCATAACCTAGATCGGTACTAGACCTATTCTGGGTCCACCACGCCAAAGCAATGTCTTAAAGCAATTAAAGCATGGTCAATGAACATCTTCAGTATCCTAAAATCCTTGAAGAAGTTGCACCAACACCAATTGTGCATCCTATCATGATTCCTCAATGAAAGCTCTGTCAGTAAAGCCATAAACTAGTGCCGGAAAGGGTTTACCAGAGTGCATGATAACATGAAATTATCAAGCCAATACCAACTAACCAAAACATGATCATGGAGAATATAAGTCATGAAATCCAATATACTTTACTGATCCAAACATGCTGGAAGTGTCCAACAGATAATCTCTTTTGTCGGTAACACTAGATCTTGTACTGGTAACCTGTCTGTCGGTAACAGCTAGTGTTGACATCAATGACAAAACATCAATGCCACACATGATCAATTCATCCATATTGCCAACAAGAACATATAAGAGCAAGAGGGTTCAAGTAAATTTTTTGACGAGGAAGACTATTGTTACAAAAGAAATTGAGCATATTGAAGAACACAAGGAATATTCTCCTACTCCACCCTTGAGAAGATCAACAAGATAATGAAATTTGGTTGACATGCATAGCCTAACATATTTGTTTTACATGTATTTTATTTATCGAGTATTGATGATGAGCCTAGATCCTACAAAGTAAGTTATTCTTGTAGATGATGGTGAGTCTTGACAACTAGCCATGTAGGAGGGGATGGTGTATTTTGATAACTTAATGATGAACGAATAGTACCAAACCGGTACTAAGAGGGGGGGGGGGTGAATTAGTACAGGCAAAAACACAACCTTAAACTAGTTTGTCAACTAAAACTTATGCACTAACAGACAAATAGCAACACCGGTCCTTTAACAGAGTTCAACAGGCAAAACCAAGTGTAATTGAGACAAGCAAAGACCGGTTGACACTTATCTTCTCATATAATCTAACTCTTCATTCCCATTTCACCCTAATGCATGAACAAGAAATCTACCATCAAAGATGTACATATTACAGCAAGATCAACATGCATCACCACTTAATCAGAAAACAATCATAACATAACATGAAGAAAGCATCACACATGACACACACATTTTTCACGTGGAAACCCAACTGGGAAAAACCACGGTGGGGATGAATACCCACAAGCTTGTTTTTGAACTCTTTGGAAGTCCGCTCTATTAGGAGCCTTGTTCGGTTAAAGATAGATACAATAGGTTCTGTTAGGAACCGATCCTGTTAGGGATCACCCGGTTAAGGGATGGCTACAATACCCGGTTAAGGGTTAAACCCTATTAAGGGTACCTTGTTAGAGGATTTCAAGAACTCAATAGCTAAAGGATATCAATGACTCAGTAGCTTCAACTTACCTTGTTAGAGGATTTTCAACAAGCCGGTTAAGGCTACCCTGTTAGGGGATTTCACAACTGTTGAAGTGGTTAAAGATCAACAAGTATATCAATGACCTGATAATAGAACTCAATGCCAATGCAGATTCGCTTAAGCTCCTCTTCACCTTCTGCACTTACACTCTGCAGATATAACTTCTCTCCTTTGGTCTAGCAAGAATCGTGTATCTCTTCTCTTAGATACACACACACAACTCTTGCCAACAACTTTAGAAAGAAACACAACATCGACCTTATAGGACAACAGACAGGTCGGTAGCATAAACCCTAAACCCTAGACCTGTTAGGTTAAGGAATTCAAACGGTTCAATCCCGACCGTTGATCATACTGTATTGAATGCAACAGTCTTGATCCAATCTCAAGACATTCTCCATCGTTCATTTTCCACCGATTTCATGGCGGCTGATAACCCATCACACGTTATCACCGTTTACAGACTTCACACATTCCCGAGGTAGATAGGAACACTCTTCTTTATGCAAGATCCTTCACACGCACAAGGCTGTCGTGGCAACATGATCTGTTCTTCATTACAATGCTAACTCATCACACAATGTCACCGGTTGAGCCATACAGGCTTGAAGAACTTCAATCGGAAACCCTGAAGTTGAGACTACCAACCGGTAGTCATACAACGCTTCCATGTGCCGGTTCCCATATGCCGGTTCACCTTGAACAAGCACATCGCTTCACTTTGGCACAAATGTCGGTTCACAGTGTTATACTAGTTCTCACATATGCCGGTTCATACCTCTTCAACATAATGACATCAATGACAACATACAATGTCATTATGTCCACATACCAGTTCACATAATGCCAACATATTTAGAATCTTGCGATACCTTAGATCTTGTTTGTTTTCCCAAGGGAAGGAAAGCCATTGGTTCTATGTGGGCTTAGAAAAATAAATTTGTAGTATACAATTCATTGGAGACGTACAAAGCTAGACTAGTAGCTAAGGGCTACTCCCTGAGAAAGGGAGTTGATTTTGGTGAGTTATTCTCTTCTATTACAAAATTTTCTTCTATTGGATTTGTTTTATCCATATATACTACTATTTATTTTAAATTATGCAAATAATTTTAAAGACTTCTTTATTGTATGAAGATCTAGAAGAGGAAATTTACATGTAATAACTAAAAGGAAAATAACACTTGGTTTGCATGTTGAAATTATCTCTTTATGGTTTGAAATAATCATTTTGGATGCACGACATAAGTTTTTTTTACTCGTTTATTATAAAATTAGGTTTTGTTAGAAGTGAAGAAGATTATTGTGTACACATCAGTCGATGTATTGATGGTCATATTCTAATTGCTGTCTTGTATGTAGATGAAATGTTATTTTTTAGTAACACTAAGGAAATGATTAGTTAATTGAAATATCAACTTTCTAGAAAATTTGAGATGAAATACTTGGGATCTGCAAAGTATATTCTTGATACATGAAAATTAAAAGAGATTGGATAAACATAAAACTTTGGTTGTCCCAAAGTAATTATGTTTTTATTATTTTGAACAGATTTAATGTGTAGGATTGTAGACTAGTAAGAAATCTTTTATAGGAGGCCTCTTATCGATCAAAAAAAAAAGAAAAAAGAAATCCTTTATAGGTTTGCACTAAGATTTCATTATACACGTGTCCTAAGAATTGTGATGATTTAGATGATATGTCTAATGTACCTTATAGTAGTGTTGTAGGAAGTTTAATGTATGCAATTATTTTCAATATACCATATATCACACAAGCAATGGAAGTCTTAAGTAGATTTATGTCTAATGTATAAGAGAACAAATGCTGAAATCATGTTAAAGGGGTATTTAGGTACTTGTAAGGTGCTTCTGATTACTGCTTGAAGCATTGTGGGACTATCTGCATGGTTACAATATTATACACATAAGGATTTGTTGATGTAGATTGGGCATGCGATTTCGATAACTTTGAAGGTCTACTAATGGGTATCTGTTTACTTTTTTTGGAGGAGCAATGAGTTGGAGGAGTAAAACTTAGTATACAATTGTTTTATCCACAATTGAAGCAATGTATATTGTGCCTACACATGTATGTAAGAACATAATTTGGTTACAAAGCTTGTGTTCAGGTATTGGTTTTAGTTGTAGTCCACTGTTTAGATTGACTGTGATAGCCAATGAAATATGTCTAGCCAAGAATCCCATGTATCATGCAAAAAATAAGCACATGGATGTACAATACCATGCTTTATTTGTGAATTGATTGCACATGGACAATTTGAGTTGGAGAAAACTAACACTTAGGATAATAATATAGATGCACTTACTATACTTGTGAGCATAAATAAATTTACATGGTGCGGGAAGGCCATGGGCCTTGTTCCTAGTACTTATTTGTTTAATGCTTATTTTTTTCCTTTGAGTTTATTTACAGTGTATGATGTCAAGTTGGAGAATGTTGAGATTAAGGTTCCATCAACCTTGTAAATCTCATGTAATTTAATTACTCTTGTTTGTAAATCATTCATAAGGGATGGAAGGTTTTACTATCAAGGATAAATTATTTTTTATTGGTATAATAAATAGTTTTTTACCAACCTTGATAATTAATTATTTATTTGTTGGTTGTTACTAATATGCATTTACTAGTTAGGTATCATGGAAAGAATAAATAGATAAAGTTGGGGAATCTAGGTGCTCACCTTTGGAATATGTAATTTTGGGATGTTATGAAAATTTTCATAAGTTGTAAGAACATCTATGACAGTTATGGTACCTATCATAAGATTCTATAACGAGTATGACAACATATTATCTATTCTTTATTCCTAGGTTCCCATGCATGAGAGATGCATTATGATAGCTATAAGAGAATCTATAAGAGGTTATTATGGGTTTCATTTGATGATTCTAATATGGAGGGAATGGGTTTGACCAATTTGGGTGTCTTTCTTTTGGTGGCTCATTTTTTAATATCATAGGTGCTTAAAAGTGGAGTTTATATGAAGTTTGTTAAATAGGTACACATATGCTATTAGACTAAATGTAGGTTTGAGGAAATTAGTTGTATTATAATATATTTGAAGAATAATACAAATTTACACTCTTTTAGGTGGATTTTTTTTTATTATAAGGGGTTTTCTCCACATAAATCCATGAGTTATATGTTTAACTTATGAGTTGTGCTATTTCTTTGCAATTTAAATCATCTCTATTGATTTAGGTAGATTGTATGATCATATTTGCAAGTTATATCAGATTCCCATATTGCAATGGTTGCCATTGTTTCTAACACAAAAAGACAAAATGACAATACATAGCATGCCAGTTGTCATGAGCCATGTTTATAGGGCGGTCCCATGTTCGAGTCTCATCCTCGACAAATTTTGGTGGTTGTAGGTTTCCCCCGTGTGCTGGATGGAGGTGTGTGGTTTGCGATGTTTGGTCAACGACAGTCATATGTTAGTGGTGTTCATTCTCGGTTGTGTGTGGTGCTGACTCGGACTTCGACAGGCTTGTTGGTTGTTCAGATGTGGAGCTACTTCATAGGGGTGTTAATACCCAATTATACAACCCAACCTTGTTAGTAGCATTCAAGGTGGTATGAAGGCTCGTGGAGTGATAAGGAGGGGATGCATAAGGAGTGAGAGTGATAAGGAGAGAAGATTGGAGAAGATTTGGTGAGAGTAGAGAGATAAAGAGATCATAGTGATAGGGAGAGAATGATGGAGAGATAAGGGGAAAAAGTAGAGCGATAAGGATACAAAGTGATAAGGAGAGACAATTGTGAGATTCACTAAGGAGGTGTTAATACCTCAACATAATGTACTCGGGGTTGTGGTCCCCCTCTGTGGCCCCACGGGTTCAAGCTCCAGTCAAAAGCAGTCACCGATAAAAAAAAGAAGACATGATCATTAGGATTGCAATATTGGGTTTTTTAATCTACATGGGTACCTCATAATGCTTCATTTCCTAGGACCCGTCTTCTCACTCACTTAAGCTAATATTAAGAGGGGTGCTGATGAATGTTTTTATTTTCTTTAAATTTGGATTTATTTATTTTTACATCATTTATACTTGCTTAGGTTTTTAGAAATGGTATTTATGAACATAGATGACATCTTCCATAGGAGAGTGCAACTTTCACATATTCCTCATAGTTGGAGTCACTTATTTTTTTGAATATATCTGCCACTTCTCTTGATCATTTGTTTGACTTTTACAAAGTGGGTGCAATTGTTTACTTGTTATCTTCCAAGTAGGTGTAACTCTTACCTAGTTTTGGTAGTTGGAGTTATTCTTATTGAATGTGTTTGACTTTCTTCTAACTCTATATACAAAACCCATCTTTCTTTTTTAATGATAAAGAATGAGGTTTCTTTATGCTATTTTATAGGTCTCTTGTATTATTGCTTGATTGAAATAATGAGGTAGTTACATGATTAAAAAAAAACAAATACTAAAAACCTATACAAATAAAGCTCCCACATGAGATTTATGATGAAGAAACTCAACAAGAGAAAGATCTACAAGGATAAAGATTGTGTCCTTATCATCATGTCTCTCTACATTGGATGTTAATTTGTTTCCTTAAGCCCTCTAAGAACATCAATAACATACAACAATGTCCTTATAGATTCTTGGGTTTAACATCTTACTATAACATGGTTTTTCACATTTCACTCACATGCTCTAATTGTAATACACTTAACAAAAGGGAATTACATAACTCTTCAAAGATGCAAACCTTCAAATACCTCAACTTCTTTGGACTCCATGTAATAGACCATCTTATTATTTTTTAATGATTTCAATTTTGTACAAATACCTCATAATGTCATGTTTCATATAGAATCAATTTAACATTATATAAATCAATATGATAAGATTATTACAATGAAAGTGGTCTAGCCCCTTTCATAATTACATTGAAGGCACATTATAGTCACATATGGATGCAAAATCATCCATCAATAAAAAACTAGAGGCATTTAATTTGACATGTTTGCGACATTTAAATGAATGAAAAACAATTTTTTTTTTTTTATTATTACTATTTTTAATTTAATTTAATTTATTTTCTCCTCATATACACTCAATTAACTAATTTTGAATTATTTGATGCTAATTATATCTTCACTTCCACCTGTCAATTACCACTCACTTTGCATTTAACTAATCAATCAGTTTGTCTATCTCCATCATGCAATCAATTAACTTTGTAGTTATCTCAATCTAATATTATTAATTATGGGGGATTGAAAGTGTCCAAGGAATATAAAATAAAAATATAATAGTAATAATTTGGTAATATAATCATATGTAAATAGTAATTTAATATTAATTACAATATCATGATATAATGAATTTTTAAGTGGAATAATGAACAAATATGATATCTTTTAGCATACATACCTACATTCCTCTAAAGCTAACTAGCTTTCAGTGTACTTCACCTATATTCCTCTAAATATATGTATTCTAGTTATTAGATTATCCAAACAGGTCAAATTAAATGCATCTAGTTTTTATTGACGAATGTTTTTGCATCCATATATAAGTATAATACACTTTAGATGTAAATATAAATAATATTTTAAATTACGTATATAATTGAAATTGATAACTAAAACAAATTAATAATAATAAAAATAAACTTACATTACCAATTAAAAAAATATATTTCAAATAGCACACAATTAATTAAATAACTAAATTAAAAGTAGCAACTCAAATAAACTTTATAAACTTTTCATCTTGTCACCTTCAAATAAATATAAAAACGTACATAATTAAAAGAAACCTTGAAAAATGCCCCATGCTCTAAATTATCAATGTTTATTTATTTATTTATTTATTATTCATTAATCGGAATAGTCCTAACTCCTAATTACGAATTTTAAATGCCAAGAACTTTCCACGCCGACTCCTTTATCATCAGTATTGTGGTTTTAATCTGTTTTGAGAAATCAGCGGAAACAAAACAATAAAATTGGTCCCGCACACAAGTTTTGTAGTAATTTCTCACATCTTCTGTACAAATCTCGGTCCGGATACATTTTCACCATTAATTTTTCAGCATGGCCGAACTTTAATTTTGTTCTGAATTTGACGAATGGTTTTGCTGAGGGAAATTGGAAGATTTTGCGGTTCGCCAGGTTAATACGACTGTGCTCTGGATTTTATTTCAATTTGAGCTTTGATTGATACACGATGAAGCCATTGAAGTCTCCTGATGGCAATATTTTTAAAATATTTGACGGAAGAAGCATAGATCCTCTGCAGGTGCCCATTTCGTTACTATTCTTTTCCGTTTTTCAATCTTTCTGCGGATGAATTCTTTTCTTATTTTTGATAATTCTTTCTTCCAGGCATAAATACGATCATTATCTAGCTTGAGACTCTGTAAAATCATTTATATTATAATTGAACTTGGCCATAACAGTGTAAATATGAGTACAGAGCTATCGGAAAAAAATAATACAGAAGACGATGCAAAATCTTATACACATTTTTTCCAAAAGCTTTGCTGTGAAAAACTTTTCATACGACTGAGCTTAATTAACATTTCTTGTCACCATATTTCGAAAACTTGCTTGTTTAACCATCCCTAACCCTTGGCTGCTTGTGTAAGGCGGTACGGAATCAATTATCCTGAGCTTTTTTGAGAGAATGAGTAGGGGATATCTTTTAATTCAACCAGCTCAAAATCTAGCCAGTGACATGCTTTGAAGTTGAGACTCTGCAAGTAGCTTTGAGGCTATACAATTTTGTTTAATATTGAGGATAAATACATATTCTACATGTCTTGCATGAAGTATCTGGGACCGGGACTGGGATGGGAACAGAACGTTTGGGACAGGAGAGGACAAGATAAAAGTGTATGTATAAATTGATAAATAACACGAGTAAAATAGACCGTATCTCTGATTATATTGCAGTCGTTCATCATTAAAGATTCCAAATTCTGAATTAAACTGAGAAATTAAAGAGACATTCATGATCTATGAAAAGAAATATAAAGTTCCAAAAAATGTAAATAGGATTTTTTTTTGGTGATTCATCCATCGTTTATAGTGATAATACATCATTAACCATGGATTCAATTCAGACCAGTGTTACAAGACTTGTGTTGGTGTTGGAAATAAACCACACCCGGACCGACAATGGACTGGTCCAAGAGGGGCCAGTAGCTCAGTGGTAGAGCACTCCAGCAGCATATGGAAGGTCCTAGGTTCGAGTCCTAGCTGGTCCATGTCTCAACATGGTATCAAAGCGAAGTTAAGGAAGATCATATTAAAATTCTGTAATGATCTCATAAACTTTCACCAGGTTCCTACTAAGATCACATTCCCATAATCCTAATGGCAACCGGAGTTAGGTTTGAAGATAGATTAGATGGAGTATCAAATTTTGTATCTTGGAAGATAGATTAGATGGAGCATCAAATTTTGTATCTTGGAAATTCAGGATCATGCTTGTTTTGAAAGAAAATAAAATTGACTCCCATGTCAAAAGTGAAATTCCTGAACCCTCTGATGATACAGAGAAAACTCAGTGGAGCAAGGACAGTGAGAAGGCCCTTAAGATAATTGTGGATTCAGTAAGAGGCCACATTGTACCAGTTATTTCTAAATATGAGACGGCCTTTCAGATGTTCAAAGCACTAGCTGACATTTATGAAATCAACAACACTAGCAGGGCTCTCACCCTAAAGAATCACCATATAAAGATGAATAAAGGAGAAACAATTACATCCTATTTCTTGAGGATCACTGAGCTTAGGGATCAACTATCAACTATTGGACATCTAGTAGACAACAAAGAACTTGCTATGATGGCCCTAAATGGACTTCCTACCTTATGGGAATCGTTCATTCAAGGAATCAGTTCTCGTTCTAAATTTCCTAAGTTTGATAGATTGAAAACCGATTGCATTCAAGAGGAATCTCGGCTTGTCACAAGAGGAATAAAACAAAACAATGGTAATGAAGACATTCAAGTTCTAAACTCTAATTCCCACAAGAAAGGAAAGAAGAAGAACTTTAAGAGAAAGAGGGACAACAACTCAAATGGGAAGAGGTCTTCAAAGAAGAAGAGAGACATTTCTAAAGTACAATGTTTCGGATGTGACCAATATGGGCACTATGCAATGAAGTGTCCAGACAGGATCAAACAACAAGCTTCAATGGCAGAAATTAAGAAAGGGAGTAATTCCGAGAAGCTAGTCTTCTACTCAGCCCTCTCTAGTCAAGTCACCTCTAGTTCCAACACATGGGTGATTGACAGCGGAGCATCTCGACACATCACTGGATTTCGTGAGCACCTAGATACACTTGTGGAAAGTTCAAATGAAGAAGTGACAATTGGTGATGACTCAAATTATCCAGTTATGGGAATAGGAACCTGCAATATCAACCTAAAGTCAGGCATATCCCTACAGCTGACTGGAGTTCTATTTGTACCTGGTATAAAGAGAAACCTTGTCTTAGTTTCTGCACTTGAAGATAAGGGTTACAGATTAACCTTTATGGAAGGAAAGGTACTTGCTTGGTCAAATAAATCCACCATCAAGAAAGCCCACACCATTGGAGTAAGACAAGGGAGCCTCTATAGACTTTGCACCACTCCACCTCTAGCCTTGATTCATGAGACTCCAGATTCGAATGAACTTTGGCACAAAAGATTAGGGCACCTTCATTTCCATGCCCTACCTAAGATAGAGAAGATGGTGATCGGCTTACCCAAGCTAAGTCAAAAATCTGAAGGAGCCTACAAAGGGTGTGCCTTGGGAAAGAATACTAAAGGGTCTTTTAATTCTAGCAACAGTAAATCCAAAAATGTATTAGAATTAGTTCATTCTGACTTATGTGGACCCATGTCTGTACCCTCATTAGGGGGATTTTTATATTATGTAATATTTGTAGATGATTATTCTAGGAAGACCTGGATATATTTTCTGAGGTACAAAGAGTTTGAAGAAATCTTTTCTAAATTTAAGGAATTCAAAGCTCTTGCAGAAAATATGACAGGTAAGAAAATCATAACCTTAAGAACAGACAATGGGGGGGGGAATACACTTCTGATATGTTTAAAGATTATTGTATAAATGCTGGGATTAAGAGGGAGTTAACTGTACCTTATAACCCACAACAAAATGGGGTAGCTGAAAGAAAGAATAGGACTATAGTAGAAGCTGTTAGGGCTATGTTGTTTGACCAAAATATAGAAACCTCATTTTGGGCTGAAGCATCTAGGACAGCTGTGTACATTCAAAATAGATGTCCTCATTCTCTTCTTGACAATAAAACCCCCGAAGAAGCCTTTACTGGCAACAAACCTGACATAAGTCATTTCCGGATCTTTGGGTGTCCAGTCTATATTCATGTCCCCAAAGAAAGGAGGTCAAAGTTAGAACGTTTTGGAAAGAAAGGAGCATTTGTTGGGTACAGTGAAACCTCTAAAGCCTACAGAATATACATACCTGGTCAAAGACAAATTTAACTAAGCAAAGATGTCATCTTTGAGGAAGACATAGCATTCAGGAGGTCCAAAAGCTCTAATGAATTAGAACACCAAGATCCTCCTACAAGCTTGGATGATGATTCCACCCCTGAGATTCAGAGGGAGACCCCTGAAGATGCTGAGCATGAAGTTCAAGGCTTCCCTTTAGGAGAAAATTATCCCAAAACTAGGAAGAGACCACTTTGGGCTAAAAAGATGCTTCAAGAAGCTGAAAATTATGCTGCTCCAAAGGGGACCTTTAGAGAAAGTAAGAGACCTAACCTATTTTCCGGTTATACTGCCTTGATGAGTGAGATCATTGATGTAGAACCTTCCTGTGTTGGAGATGCGCGCAAGCATCAAGTTTGGAAAGATGCTATGTCAGAAAAGTATCAGTCAATTTTGAAAAATGATGTCTGGGATATTGTGCCTAGGCCTAAAGGCAAATCTGTGGTATCTTCTAAATCGCTCTTCAAAATCAAACATGCAACAGATGGCAGTTTTGAGAAGCACAAAGCAAGGTTTGTTGCCAGAGGTTTTTCACAGAAAGAAGGTATTGACTATGAAGAGACATTTGCTCTTGTTGCCAGATACACTTCTGTCCGAGCAGTTTTGGCTATTGCAGCATCTAAAGGATGGAAAGTCCATCAAATGGATGTCAAGATTGCTTTTTTGAATGGTAAGATTGAAGAAGAAGTTTATTTGGAGCAACCTGAAGGTTTTGTGATTCATAAGGCTGAATCACATGTCTACAGATTAAAGAAAGCTCTTTATGGACTGAAACAGGCCCCCAGAGCATGGTATGAAATAATTGTTCACTATCTCTTGGAATTAGGGTTTTTCAAGAATGAAGCAGATCCAAATCTCTACTACAAGGTAATCAATGGTGAATTATTAATTCTTATTCTTTATGTTGATGATCTACTAATCACAGGAGAGGATAATTGTATTTTTCGATGTAAGAAAGAATTAGCCTCTGAGTTTGATATGAAAGATTTAGGAATTCTTCATTACTTCCTTGGATTGGAAGTTTGGCAGCAGGCAGATGGTATAATCCTTAATCAAGGAAAATACACCATTGATATACTCAAGAGATTTAGAATGTTGGATTGTAGATCCATGACCACACCTATGGAGACAAATCTGCACAAGCTAAAGGAAACAACTGCAGAATCAGAGTTTGCAAATCCTACACCTACAGACAGATTATTGGATCTCTGATGTATTTGGTAAACACAAGACCTGATATATGTTATGCTGTAAATGCACTAAGTCAGTTCATGTGTGAACCCAGGGAAATACATTTTGTTGCTCCAAAGCATATTCTGAGATATCTTCGAGGAACTATTGGTTTTGGTTTGAAATATAAACATGTAGAACTTGACCTACATGGATTCACTGATTCTGATTGGGCTGGAAGCATAGTTGACAGGAAAAGCACATTAGGATGTTGCTTCAGTTTAGGATCAGGAATGATCTCATGGATATGTAGAAAACAGTCCTTAGTTGCTTAGAGTTCTACAGAAGCTGAATACATTGCAGCCTCCATGGGAGCAAGAGAAAGCTGTATGGCTCTGGAAATTGTTTGTAGGACTGTTTGGTCAGCCCTTAAATCCTATTGTCATCTACTGTGACAATCAGAGTTGCATCAAGCTTTCAATGAATCCAGTATTTCATGACAGGTCTAAACACATTGAGATTCCTTATCACTATGTTCGAGATATGGTGGAAAGGAATGTGATCAGACTGAATTATATTAGTACAGGTGATTAGATTGCAGACATTCTTATCAAGCCTCTCTCCAGGATCAAGATTGAACACTTTAGAGATAAACTTGGTATGGTTGAAAATGTTATTTAATTTTGAGATAGAGTCTCATTTATTCTAATATACTAATATATTTAAAGATGTTTAGTGTGTAAACTCTTTTATTTGTCATGTGTGTGACTCCATGACTGCATGGGCCTTCTGTGAACATTATTGAAGGGTGACGACTTTTCAATAATGAACACTTGTTTCAAATTGATATTGTAAGGCGACGATTTTACAATTATCAATTTAACTATCTTGATGGATATCATGTGACTTGATATCTGTGGACATGTCATGATAGTATATATATCTCTAAGGCATTATGGTAGATATCTGTTGGTTGATATCACTAAATAAACCATAATTATGATAGAGATCTTCATGGTGAATATTATGAATATAATATTCATGGACATGCCATGAAATCATTATCAGTATGGTAGGCATCATGTGACTTGATGCCAGTGCACATACCTTACTTGATAATTGTGAGTTATGGTGAGTATCATGAGACTTGATATTCATTGTTGAACCATATCTTTGAATATCACTATGGTGTGATATCTCCTCTCTTCACAATCAATGGATGAATTGTGATGTTTTCTCTAACATGAAATGTGTCCTCCCTAGTTAAGAGGGAGTGTTAATTTTGTAACGTCTGTCGTACTATTTCATGCTTCCGATATATACATATATATATATATTAATATGTTAACGTTAACTAATGATAAATAAAACCAAAGTTAACTTATCGCGTTTGACCAACGGTTACACCGTTCATGATATCGAGTGGTAAAGCGATTCTCAAACAAGTCGCACTCCTTCCGATCGGGTAAGTAAACGGTGACTAGTTTATATACTGTGGTGAGAGGTACGTAGGGAAGAGATGTGTCTTCCCACGTGGGAAGACATATCTCTTCACTACGTAACCCCTCATCCACTTATATAGCATGCTTACATTGAGGAGGATGTACACATCGAAATTGATAAGTGTGGTGCATCTTTAAAACATGCTATAGCAGATAAAATACAACTTTCAAATCATAGCTCCATCTCTTCTATTTTGATCACAAAATTTTGAAAGAACTTAACATTGTATCAGAGCCAGGTCCATGCTAGGAGCCCCAAGCACACGAGAGGTGTGGCTTAAGGGGGGGTGTTGGTGTTGGAAATAAGCCAAACCCGGACCGACGATGGACTGGTCCAAGAGGGGCCAGTAGCTCAGTGGTAGAGCACTCCAGCAGCATATGGAAGGTCGTAGGTTCGAGTCCTAGCTGGTCCATGTCTCAACAACTTGGACTCCCCAAAACTTGGCAAGCTGATTTTTGACCCGTACCTAGACTCAACGCAGAGTCAACAAGTTGAAAAACCTATGAAATTTAGAGATTTTAAAGATTTAAAACTTGTTTCATGCACCTATTAATAAATCAACCTTAAAGACACAATAACTCATCAAATGGATATATATTGATCACATAAGTGTAAACACAAATTTTAGCTGAAGATAACAACACATTTAGATATGTAAATATTGTTAGATGTATACGAACTCATGGAATATGAAATCCATGGCATCAAAAGTTCAAATCAAATATCAAAACATAAGGTAGAAGTCTATGGCTCAAAGGAGTTTGCATCATTCGACCCTCTTATGTGGGCATCTAAGATAGGTCATAGATGATGATGTAGCCATGATATCTGTTTGTGTCTCAGTGACACTCACACCAACATCCAAGATGTTTTCTCGCGCCTAATCCTCTCCTCTACCTCTCTATCCACTTGGTCAACCTAATCAAGGTCCTTATCACTAAAGATAGGACCCTCAACCTTAGTGATCCAATTTGATTGTGGATCAACCTCCTCTAGTGCGATGGGTGATAAGTCATGGCCCAAAATTTTTTTGTAGCGAAGGTGAAGGTTTGTAATAAAATATAAACTAGATCATTCAATGTTTGCACTAATAGTCTATTGCGCTTCTTGGAGTTTATGTCCTCAAACATACTCACAACTTGAAGCATTACATGGTTGGCTCAATACTTGAATTTCAATCCTTTGAATATTTGGTACCTTAGCACCTATCTTCCCCACCATGCTTATGAGATGAGAAAAAGAAAAAATCAATCTCATTTTCCAATTTCAAGTTTCAATATTTAATAATAATGTAAAAAAAAGAAAAGTTTTAATTTTTAGACTTAAATTATGCCCTTAATATTTTTACTTGGCTGCTATGTCAACCAAGTTGCCTTGTATATATCTTGTGCAAAGAGATCTCCTTGTGCAAATCTGAAGATCTCAATTTCGGTGACTATTTCTGCTCAAACACCAAAATTAGGCATCATCCGCTCTATGATTGTGTAGAGCCCTCTTAGAACCTCCTCATCTGCCTTGAAATCAGGGTGGAATTGTCGTATTTTGAAAACAAGCAACTAGTGTAGGGACTTGTGAAGCTGGAGGTGCCATCATCTATAAATGATTTCCAAAATGTGGTGATACTTACCCTCAAGTCTGTGTAAATGGATCTAATGGTCTCCTTGGCCCTATCCATGCCCTCATAAATTGTAATGTTCTCTTTTGGGAATTACCCTAACTTTTTTCCTAGAATCTCAATAAAAACAAGGAACATAATATAGTTAGAGATATAACTTTTACCCAAAGCAAGATAGGTCCTGGTTGAGACCCTGCAACAATCATGTTAGACAACTATCAAAAAATACAATTCTTAATATCAATTAATTTTTGTGGTAAGTAAATAATTGGCTATGGGGCAACACCCTGTATATTATATAAAAAAAACTTTACATTGTTGGATATGGCAGTATATGCCCTGTCAACCAGTTTTAGCAGAACCAGACAGAGACAAAACCCTAACAACCCTATGCCATTGAAGACAAAATGTGGCACCCCCTCCCCAAAACGGTGTCCACAGGAGGCCATAATAGACTATATATTCCAACTAGGGACAACTACTAGTATATAAACAAAACTTGCCTATATTATTATGGTGATACATGCAACATTATGATATTACTTTAATTTATGCTTATCATTTTCTTGGCTTCTTTCATGGCTTGAACTGGACACTCAACTCCACAGTGCTCATGACTTGCAGCATCGTCCTCAGGACCTATTCCCATGTCCACATCCCCTTCAGGCAGCTCCTCCTTGATGACCGCACCCCCAGCATTCTCCTCATCCTCGCTGTCCATACCTTCAGCCCTAATATACTCCTATATCCAGTCCCCTCCTTGATTGATGGTGATTCCCAACAACTTTTTCAGAAAGACCATGTTTTTGGTGACAATTGGGCAGTTTTCAAAGGCATTTGGCCCACAGGTGGCAAGGATTGGCAGCTTGGGCACCTCTTTCTCTCGTCTTTGTACTGCAAAATAGTTTTGTGAGAGAGGAACCTTCAAAATTTCATCCACATTGGCTAGAACTATCTCTAATTCCCCAAGGAAAGAGTTGCAACAATTTTTGACATAAAATCGTTGCCCTATACTTCGATTCCCTCACACTTAGCACCGTTGCCAAAATCATGGTAGAGACATCAGTGTTAACTCGATGTCTGTGGCAAGAGTTGAGAAAATCTTCCCCTAGAATTGCCTTCACCACATGTATGATCAGCCCATGCGAGTATTTCAGAATGGCTTTCAACCTTTTGTCCGTCACCTCCCCCAAGTATGACATTTGCCTTATGTTTGAGATAAGTCTAATGTGTGTGTCCATTTTTAGGTTGCAGCACTTAGCAAACCAAAGTTGGAAGGGTGAGTCACCATAGGTTGCCGCAGGGGATAAATAGTTGGGGTCAATCTGTCCAACGAATATCACACCACCTACCACCCCTTGATGACATCATATCAGCTATGACAAAAACTAATTGATATCTTCATAAATCTGTTATGGATCGTGGGAGTAGTATTTCCAAGGTGAGAGTATTCGTGTGGCTTAAATTTTCATCCTTTCCCAGTTGGACCATGGTCTCATGTTTTCATTGGCGACAAACATGTTTCCACGAACTCACAATTAACTCCTAGATATGAGTTGTCTTTAGATTGATTATGTCATTTCAGACATGATTAGCACATCAGCCTTTTAATTCTTGTTGAAAGTTGTGCTTGCTTCACCTTCTCTTCGAGAGGTTTTAATATATGATTTCTGGCCATGTTGCAAGTTTGGTGGTGTTTATACAATCATTATCCTCCCCTGTGTGATGCAACCCTCTACCACCTCAACATGAACCTCATTTCTAGTTCCTTCCATCCGTGACCAACTTTGCCAACCTGTCAGCCACGTCTTTGCCTTCTCTATATACATGCGTCACCTTGAAATCCTCAAACCTTCCTATTAATTCAATTCATGAGATCATTTTTTTTTTTTTTGGTCGGTAATATTGATATTTTATTAATATTTAAAATTGAGAGTTTACAAATTTTTTACAATGCCAACAAAATTGATTGGTTTGTATTCCAAAAAGACCAGTGCCACTCTTGAACTACCACTTGCCATGAAACCCTAGCCATACATCACTATGCCTTTCAAAATGCAGAAGCACTACATACAATCTAAACTAGACTAACATTACTAACCCTAACAAACCTGCTTGACAACCACCAAACCACTAAAACAGGGGTGTACAGAAACCAAAAGCCCCATACCGCCATTGACCAAAATTGGCCCCTAGTCCATTTATACATGCATTGTAACAAAGATTACAAAATTTACAATTCTTTAGGAACACACAAGGAAAGGCATTCCTCAATCCTTGTCCACGACGCGCACCTCTGTACACAGTTTCTTGGATGCCGCCACCTTCTCCTTCCTCGCAATCTGCTTCCTCTTCCCCTTGGTTCCCACTTCTATGGCCACCAGAGCATTGTTCGCCACAACCTCCTTTTGTTGGAGATACGCCTTCAAGGATTCCCACCCAATTAATGCCTCAATGCATATCTCATCTCTTTTACACCCAATCGGCCAACGAATGAAAGGAATTAGCTCATACACCTCCTCGACATTCAGACAATCTATGCCCTCTCTAATGTCAAACCCCGCTCCAGGGATACCCCCCTCCAAAACAGATTCCAGCTCATAAATCCAATCCTTCTCCACACTAGCTTTCATGACCCATTTAATAGTCTTCGCCTTTTCAACCAGGTCCAAACCCCATGCAACCACCATGGCAACAATTTCCATGTTCGTCTTATAACTATGCTTGGTCTATAGGAAAATTTCCCCCAACAACAATTCCATCACCCACAAAAACTCCGCATCAACAAATTTGAAGAGGCTTTTGAGTCTCTTCACAGAGACCAGCCCCAAGAATGTTGCCTGCTGCTGTGTTGTAATCAAAGTGAATTTCACCGTCTTAGCAAACCATCCGTTTCATCTGTTTGAGGGAAAAAATCACCCTTCACCACCTTTTAACACCATCTTGAGACCCTCGTCCCATCAACCTCCTTCCCTTAACCTCTCATTAATGCACCATTCGTGCGATGATGTGCCAAGGATGTCAGAGATCGAATGTGAGGTTATGAAAATCTTCAATTCGCATCTCATCAACATCATTAATAGTTAGTGCTCATTTTGATAAAACATCTGCCACCTCATTACCTGCGTCCTGTACATGACTGATTTGGTAACTATCAAAAGTTGCCAATTCTTGCTTGATTGCAAAAATGTACTTTTGTAAGTGCCAAGCTTGCACTTCGCCTGATTTAATCACATTGACAATGATTAAAGAATCACCCTCCAAATGAATTTTCGAAAGTCCCAGACTTTTTCCAAATTTGATAGCATGAAGAGCTGCCATTGCTTTTGCAACATTATTTGTTCCATCCTCTAACCGCTTTGCCCCCCATGGGGATGATACTTCTTGTCCAATCCCGCATTGCAAATCTTGCTCTCGAAGGGCCTAGATTGCCCTTTGAAGCACCATCAAAGTTGATTTTAAACTATCCCTTCATCGGTTTCGACCATGTGACCTCCTTTGACAAACATGAATCCGGATTAACCCAGCCCAAACCCATTAATAGGCTGAAGTTTGATGCTTGGCCATTCCATTCGAAGTCTTTTATCTTCACTAGTAAAAGTGACATGAGATCTATGAAACTGAGAAGCCATTGCTCCAACTGTTTCCTCAATCAAGTGATTAATCCTGTAGCATACCCTCTCCATTGATTCGTTTTTGTCTTGAAAATGCGTCTATTGCTTTCCTTCCTAATCTCCTAGATAATTGCAGATGGGCAGATCACCCATATACAGGAAAAATTCAATTCCCCCCCCCCCATCCGGCCATTCAAGGAATAGCTATTTTAAGGTTTCCGGTAGAGGCCCCTGCCATTCCAATTTTTGCATGACCATCCCCCAACATTTTGTAGCTACCTCACAATGTAGGAGCAAATGATCAATAGTTTCCTCCTCCTCACACATCACACATTTCGACAACCCCATAAACCCAAGTTTTTTCCTTCTTTTCCTTTCAAAATTCTACCTCTAATGGCCAGCCATGCAAAAGCCCTCGCTTTTGGGAGACATTCTTTTCCCCAACATAATCAGAACGACCATCTTTCCTCCCCATCTCTTCTATCAAGCATTTGATAACCAAACTTCACCGAATATTTTCCTTTTGTGGCTTCAACACCACCTTGTCCTTTGTTTCAGTCAGGAAAACCTTCCCCCGTTTGAATATGTCAGAAAGTCTGTTTTTTTGCTCATCAGTCAGCTCCTTATTCTCCAGCGATTTCTAGGCCCACTCCACACCTTCTTCACCCCTACTCAACTCCATATAATCCTGAATTTTATTCCCCCATCTTTGACTGACATACAACTTTAGATCAATCAAACCTAGGTTGGATTTAAAAAACACCCAGATCACAGGTAGATAATCTAGATCAAAACTCAGAAAGCCGACGTAGAAAGAGGATTTGTTGTAGAAAGAAAAACCCTTTTCATGTGAAGCAAAACAACTCAGAAATTCGTCAAAAAAAGTTGAAATGCGACTAGGATCCTGCACGGTTGCAAAGCCTTTGAAACGCGATCACACGAAAGAAAAATGTCATAGGTTACAGAACTGTGCATTGCAAAAAATCGCATTGTGAAACTAAACATCTGTCATTTTCCCTTCACAAGTCGCACGAAGAATCATGACTTTACACATAGGGACCCTCGAAAATCACAGAGAAAAAACGCCTTCAGAAAAAAGCACCTTCGATTTTTTTTTTAAAATCAAAATTAAAAAACTTATAAAAATTTCTTAAAAAAATTATGTTTAGGCTTGACCACAAATTTTTTATCAGAAAAATTCGCCATTTTTTTTTATCAGCTTTGATACCATGAAATGGTAATTGTTTATTGAATTATTGAAGATGAAAGAATATAAAGGCAATTACATTATGATGTTTCTAAACGAAACAATAAAAAACAAAAGACGGAAATAGAAACTATCCAAGCAAACTAAACTTAAATTAAATGATCATTAAATAAGTATTAATTACTCTAATAAAGAATGCGTTTTAACCAACATTTTACCCATGTAGGCATTTTTACCCACTATTTTCTTGTCTATAAAAACTCACGGAGCAAAAATAATAGAGAATACTTGGCAACTTGAAGAATACTCACAGTGTTTGCAAACTATGATGTAAACAATAACACTCAATATAACTATAATTTATAAATTTATGTATATTTAAAATTATAAAAATACTAATATTCATAATTCCTAATAAACAGTAATATATATATATATATATATATATTAATTACTGTTTATTATATCTATTAAAAATTATAAAAGCAACAATACTCATAATTGCGAATAAACAAAATATTTAAATACTTCATAATTTGCAAAAAGTAGATTACTCATAAATTCATAATTTAGTGATTTGTAATATTTCATTAGAAAATGAAAATTACATTTGATTATCAATATTCGATAATATTCATATTGCTCTCCATCGAGAGCATCAAAGTCAACATTTGGTTCAATTTCATTTAAACCACAAGCAATTGCAATGCCACTCCCTCTAGCCATGCAATATGTGTTGGCATTTTATTATCATTGATGTCAACCGGTATGTATAAAAGGTCACCGGTATGGATGGTTACCGGTAAGCTCGGTGTATGCAACGTGCAAGCAGGAGATGTTACCAGCATGGTGGTTCATCGGTAAGCTAGCATGATCAACATGAAAGGTATGTTACCGGCATGAAGGCAGTAACAACTTGTCCACCGGTAAGCAGGCTAGAGACAAGCAGAACACAGAGAAAACCAATGACCGGTTGGGTAAGACCGGTAGCATAAGGCAGATTTCGGTAGGATGTTTTTGGTCAGTGACCAAGCTTGAACCGACAAAGTGGATTGTGCTGAGGTGGAAGCCAACGAAGGACGACACGTAGGATCCAAATGGCTAACGAGCAATGGTCGGTGAAGTGAGGGTTGTTGTCCTCATTTTTGTTTCCAAAAATGAAGGACCACTACATAAAAATTTTGTGAAAAAATTAAAATTTTTACTCTATGGCACGCTTCCCGAGGCAGAATTTCGACTAATCCTTGGACTGGCTTAATCCTCTGTCCATTCTCGAACTGCGTTTCGAATTTCGTCAAATTTTGGGTTCTTTTGCTATGTCTTTCCTTCAATTTTGGGTTTTAAAATCCCGACTGCAGGTGGAGAATTTTCTTCAAACTGCAAGTTTTAATGATATTCATTGTTTTGGTTGTTGTAGGGAAATTTTTAGCTTATTACATGTGCACTTTTATTAAAAGATGTTACTTGCAATTTGTTTTAAATTTCCCTTCCTTATTTTGTTATTTTTAGTTGTTTTTTGGTCATGTTTAGTTAAAATAGGGATTTTTTCGCCTAATTACAAGTAAACTTGCAGTTTGGTCTAAAAACCCCTACTTTAATGGTTTTTACATGTAATAGGGATTTTAAATCCCCATTACATATGTGCAAGTATTTCTAACTTGTTGTAGGGATTTTATTTCCCTTTTACAAGTAATTAAAACTTGTATTCCTCTCCAAAAAACCCGATTTTGCCTTGCAAGTGCATTTTTGACAATTTTAAACTTGTCATTTGTCTAAAAAATCCCGATTTTTGCTTGGTAAGTGAAAAAGTAAATTTTAAACTTGCTATTTGTCTTAAAAATCCCGATTTTGGCTTGTAAGTGGAAAAAGTGAAATTAAAACTTGTCATTCTCTCCCAAAAACCCGATTTGCATTCCCTTATGCAAAATCGAACTTGTCTTTTTTTCCAAGAAACCCGAAATGCAAGGAAAAACGGTTTTTGACCATTTCAAGGCAATTTTTGTGGAGAAATTGTTGGAGGAGGGAAGGCGTTTTGGCTTGCATCCTATTCTCATGCATTCTTGGACACCTTTCATGCCAAATGGAGGTTACATTGACTGGTTTTTCGCCCTACATCAGCAATCACGTTTTTATTTAATACCACATTTTGGTTGATTAAATCCCAAACAAGCTGCAATCTCCTAAAACGTTTTGCCTTCTCTTACCCATGCGTGGAGTTTGAGAAGAGTTTTAAGCTATTTAATGATGCCATTGAAGATGCAAATGGTGGCCACGTTTTTCTCCACGTGATTCCTTTGGCCACGTTTTGCAAACACTTGTCACTATTTCTTCTACTCCTCCTTAGGCGTTTCGTTCCAATCCTCTTGGGTGTGCTCTCTCATTGGCATTTCGGTTCTCCAAGTTTGGAATTGCTGCTTCATTTATCAATTTGGGGCATTTTTGCAAAAACGTGTTAAGGGTTTGGCATTGCGGATTGCTTCTGTTTATTGGTTTTCCTTCTTTCCAAGAATTGGTTGCATTTCTTGAAGAGGCATTTTCTGTTAAAGAAAGGTATGTTCTCTTTCCTTTCGTTCCTTCATTTTGTTATTTTCTTGCTCTCTTGGTTTTCTTTCTTAGTTGCATTTTTGGAATGTGTTGTTCTTCCCCCAAAAATCGGTTTTTGTGAGAGAATTCTTCCCTTGGTATGCAATTTTTGAATTGCATTGTTCTTCCCTAAATTTTCCCTCTTTACTTGTATTCGGGATTTTCAATTCCGATTACAAGTTCGTTGGAAATTCTTGTTCTTCCCCTACGATTAAAGAATTTAACCATTTTTGGTTGAAATTCCAAGTTAAAAAGTGTGAAATACCCCTCCCTTGCAAATTCGGGTTTTGAAAACCGGATTACATGTTGAAGAGTTCTTCCCATTTTCATGAAAATGACTTTCCCGAATTTTCCCATTTCTATCCATTCATGTTCCCCATATCCGTACTTTCCATTTCCGTCATTTTCCGCAAGTCAAAATCTCATTTTTCGTCCATTTCTCCATTTTCGAATTTACAAGTGTACTTGTATTTGGGTTTTAAAACCCCGATTGCATGTATGTCCTTTCCAACTTGTATACTTGCGAAAATTCTCCCAAGATCCGAAATTGGTCAAAGTCAAGATTTTCCCATTTCTACATATTTCCCCTCTTCCTCTCACAAGATCGTGAAATTCAAGAATCAAAGTTTTACCCATTTGAAAAAGGAAGAATGATATTTGCAGCTGACTATGATGTTGCCTTAACTCTTTTAAGTCTTCATCACAGTATTCCAGGTTCACAATCAATGTCAGATTTGCCGGCATCTCCAACTCCAAAGAAGATGAAATACAAATATGACAAATATCAGAATGAGGTTGCACCTTCCCAGGTTTCTTCTCTTTTGGATCGCATCAAAGACACGGAGATAGGGCACGTTGATATGGCAGAATTCGTCAACAGGGTAGAAGATCCATAGGATAATAACTTGCAGCCGCTGTTGGACAGCCATATTCACCATGCATCATCTTTCTCGGTGGCTGCCCTAGAACCTGAGTTCGTTCTTGCATGCGCCCATCATTTTGACAAAGAGTCAAGAGTCATCAAAAATGATGATGGCGAAGTTATAATCCGTCTTGATGCAGATATGATCGAGAAGGTTTTCAGAATACCTCCTGCACCTGTTTATATGGAAATCACCAAAGAAAGTGCAGCGGAGTATTATGTAAAAAGGGAAAAAGATTGCAAGCGACACATCAATAGGTGGATCCAAGAGCCACGAGCCTCCTTCTCAAGGTGGGCGAAGTTGTACCGCTGCGATTTCAAATGGGAGATAGGTGTAATGTCCCAACTTGGTTCAAGACAATTTAACCGTAATTAATTGATTTCCAATATATTTATAACTTAACTAAATCGATTAAGAGACAAAACTATCTTAACATGAATCCAACCTAGGGTGTTCTACGTTTTCTTTAGTCCCTCAAGTACTAGCTATTTCACCATACTAAATAATTAATCCTATTTTTGATTTATAAATCATTTACGCATCATTAATTTTTAATTAATAAATACTTATTATTATCAATCAATTAATGAATACTTTGTTCTGGTGATTTAATGAATATTTATTAATTTACTAATTAATAACTACTTTTTATTATCTTAATAATAATTGTAATTATTATATTAATATTTATTATTATCCATCTTTGTGTTATCCCTCATTGATCATTCTAATTATATAGATACATAAATAAGTAAATATAGTAATGTGGCAGACAGATCTGACACATGACAGATCTGGTCTGCCATTCGTATGTTCTATACATTGGCTTTACATATGTTTCACTCTTATACTAGTATTATGTAATTTGCCTATCTGGAAATTTCCTTTATAAGTCTGCTGAAGGTCAGTCTAAAAGAATAATTTCTGAGTTATATTGCCACATAATATCATTACACTATATAATAATTATTATTACAGCTTTATTATCATTATTATTAAAACTATATTATTATTATTAAGTTTATTAAATCCTACATAAGGATGATATCGGGCTCCCATATATTATGCATATATATTAAGCACATTCCCGTGCATACCACAAGGAACAAAGATGTCACTGCCTGTCACTTAATGACAGTTCTGATCCGATCTGATCCATGGTGATCTCTACACTATTAATTCTTGAAGTATATGCAGCCGGTTCTGGACACTAGGTCAAATGGTCAAGTTGGGCAATCTGAATAGCATATAATAAAGATATACCCCCTTGAAGTGATTTCGAAAGGCTTCTTATATGTTGCAATTTTGAATTACAAGATGTGTCCCTCCGTCAAGTCTCTTCCTCATACTAATTGCACCTTGTGAGAATTCTTTAAAATTTCTACTCTAGACTAATGATAATTATTAATTCCTTATTTAGTTGATAGTTTCGGTAACCATTGTCACTAACAACATAAATGCTATCTATTCCTTCGACGCCCACTATGCTCATCCCTTTTGGTCTCTTCATATCATAACGGTAGACTTAAGGATGATTACGGGTAATTGTCTATGTTCTCAAACGCCTCCCTCCACGGTAATTGACGTCACAGGTCTCCAAATGATGGATGTCCATCATTCCTACGTAGCTCTTCTTGGTGCCAATACGATTCTTGGCAATACTCGATATTCATCGATGTTTGTTCCTCCCGTGCTAATTCCGTCGTGTAGGCATCTTGCGGAAGTAATTTCCTTCATGGATTATTAACCTACCATTTTCTTAGTCATGAATACGTTTTGCTCCCTACGTATCGTATTTCATCTTCCATGATGCATTCTCGACCATATTCGAGTTGCCAACACTGACCATGATCCTACAGCGTTGGCACGTCATGACCAAACCTCCGCCTTTGCCTTGTCTTCGATAGGGCTCAGGCGGTGATGAAATATGATCCGATTTAGTTATGCGGAGAGGATGTATTGATGGTTCCTCAATAAGTTACATATCTTTAAATATTATTTTGGTTGTAATATTGGTAATTTGATATGATTTTGCAATAATATAGTATTGTAACATAAGAAATTAATATTAATATTTAATGAATAAATTATATACTTAATCTTTGTTTATTAATATACTTAATATTTATGAAGTGAAGAGTCATATGGTCCTAGATACGTCTCCTCCTTATCCTTAACGATTATCTTAATGACTCCATCGCATAACAATTATTCCCCCACATTATTTAACGCACCCTTCTATATATATGGTAATTGCCGATCTTAGTAAATGGATTACTATTAACATCCATAATTAATTACATAATAAATTATAATTTATTATTGTGATGAAGAATCACAAAAACTAGTATTAATTACATCACCAAGATGTGGGGTTATGACAACCCTCTCACTTAGAGGAAAATCGTGAAGTCTCATAAATGAGACGATTTTCCGATATTATTAAATGTTAATTAATGAATGTTTTAATTATCGTATTTATTTAATCACAATAATCTAATGTCCAAAGAGGGGTTATGACAATAGGAGACACCATCACTCTTCTCAGCAGGATGATGGGCCTTGAGCATTCCAATGTCTTTGAGCCATGGATGTATCAGTTCATTATGTTCATATGGCAGTCACATCACATTTCATGGGGGGAAAGTCATCAGCGATGCCTTGTGCGAACAACTTGCAGCAGTTCCTACCACCATGACCTTCTTCATGAATTCTTATTTGGTATATTTAGCAACATCACTTAGACACTTTCCAGGTCTTTCTACCAAGGGTGATCGCTCACTTATACCAGTTTGGGAATATTATGACCAGTTGCCGTTGAGACCCAGCAGACTGCATTTCAGAAGGGTCCAAGATGCATTCTTTGGATATTTCATGTGTCAGTTTGACAAAAATCTTAGGAACAAGAGAGTATCAGATGAGGCATGGGACAAGGTGTCTGAGTATGGGTGTTTGTTTTTGCAATTTCCCATCTTCACTTATATGAGGATCGGATGCTATGATGGTCAGCCATACATGCTTCCCAGATACCCAACTGATAAGATCATTCTTATGGAGTTGGGAAGACAGATCATGGCTGTTCACATTTTTCAGTCTGCTAGACACAAGGTTGGAATGGGGATTTCTACCACAAATCCATTGAAAATTGGCCGGTATTCCTTTGTCACATCTGTGAAGGCTAAAGCTGATTTTGATTATAGGGGTATGAAGGAGAAGATCAAGAAATCCTTTGTGCATGTTCATCGCATTGAAGACATCTGGGTAGATCTCCACACAGAAGTCGAAGTCCTCAAGATGGATTACTGCAGGCTCACTGTTGAGCAAATTGTTGATTTGAACTTGGTGGATATCCCACAAGGGATGATTGATGACGGGCATATACTTGATCCTGAATACACTTCATGGAGGGTTGAGGAAGCTCCACTTCCTTTGATCCAATGGTCACACAAAGAGTGCATATCCATCCTTGACAGATTTCAGCCTATCCTTGCCAACACCAACGCATGGCTGAAAAGTAATGCTGTTAGACTTATAAAAATCAAGGTTGGTAAAGAAGATGATTCTACGGGGCCTCTTGGACGGAAGTCTAAGATTCAGATTGACAACAAGGAGGGTGCTTCATCTTCAGGCACAAGGATCAAGTTACGAGTCAGTCGTGCAGTACTGCTTCCCCTTGAGGAGACGACTGTTCGTGGGAAGGAAAAATCATGATTCCATGTTCAGGTGATCAATCTAGATAATCCAGATGAGGGGCAGCAATCTGATGATGCTCCCAAGTCTCCAGTTTCAGACTCGACGCATGAGTTCATTCCTCCAGTTTCCGTCGAGACACCTCTTTCTCCTCCTGATTTTCTTGTGGATGAGTCTCCTCAAAATGCAATTCCCATTTCAGCATATGAGCCATCTCCTGATCATCAACAAGAGAGTGTGTTGAAAGTTCCTGAGAATATTCCTACTTGCATTCAGTTATCAGAAATTAATACTTCCACTTCTGGTTTTGAAGAATTCATTAGGCAATCTTCATGCCCATTGGTAACTGAGCAAATCGTGGTCGCTGTCCAAACAGATATTCCTCCCAGGATGACCACGGTGATTCAAACAGAAACTGCTTCTCCTTTGCCTACGGCTGCTATTGGAGGGGAGTTGATGACTTTGCCTCCATGGCTTAGTTCTTTCACCCCGAAAAGGAAGAAGCAAGAAATCTCACCTGACGCCTTTGATTATCAGCAACTGAAACAGTCCAGATCCAAAGTTGCTAAGAAGGCCAAGACTATCTCCAGGGTAACTGTTGATAGCAACAAGATGAAGGTAGCTGAAATTGTGGAACCTATTGCAGATAAGCCACTTGATGAAATGTCAGCTGCTGATTATAAGGTTACAAGGATAGAGTTGGGCAAGCAAACGCATGAGGTCATTAAACATGATGCTCAGTTTTCTGTTGCTTCACTAGTGCAAAGGTGTGATGATCTTCTAGCAAAGAAAGACAAGCTAGAAGAGGAAAACTGACAACTTATGGCAGCCGTTCATAAAATTACAAAACTTGTTGCTGAAGGGAGTAACTCCATAGGTTCTTCTGGTTCCCAAGAATCAATACGTGGAGTGGAAAGGGCTGCTCAGAAAGTACAAGCACTGGATTCCTGGGTTGATCAACTTCATGATCAATGTGTACAGGTAATGAAAGACATTTTTCAAATAATGTCTAAGTTGGAAACTGTTGAGGAGAAACTAGATCAAACTTCTAATACTTTCAAAAGGAATTTGGAAAGTGTTGAAGAAAGTTTGACAATTTGGCGTACCATGCCCCAACAACAGCTGAGTGTTCTACAGGAGCACGCCATCATCTCTTCCAGGGTCATGTACTTGGAATTTGAAGAACTCCTGGAAAACAAGACCCTTGTTCTTAAATCCCTCATTGAGGAGATCGGTGATGCAAAGAGATTTCGAGGCGAAGTTTACCGAGATATTGTCTCACATTGTGAAAGGGCCTCTTGCAACATAGTAAGTCAGGATGGAGAGCTGATTCCAGAAGAAGAAGTTCTTGCTGATTTACAGATGAGGATTCATAATGAATGGAGGAGCGAACAATTCTCGTCAACTTCGATTCAAGCATTGATGAAACACCAAGCCTTTCTGCATGAAATCCAGTCTATCCTGGATAAAAACAATTTTGCGCTCCTCCGGTGTCACGACACTATTGTGAAGACCATGGTTGTTGCCAAGAACACCCATGAACCAAATCCCGAGGAACTACAAGCAAGCATCCGGAAATTTCAGGGATTTGTGTCTTCACAAAATGCAACTTAAGTGTTTTTCAACACTTAGTTGAATTTTCCCTCTTTTGTAATCTTTAGTTGTAATTTAGTTTTGACAAGTTACATGTAAAAGTATCTTTTGTAAAAAGCAAGTTACACATTATTTGCGCTTTTGTAATTACATGTAAGGCAACTACAAGTTGTGTCCGATTAGGACTGTAGTTGGAATAAGTCTTAGTTAGTTGGAGTAACTCTTAATTAGTTAATGAAGTCTGAGTTAGTTATTGAATAAGTCTGGGTGGTTGAGAGAATCTCTCAAGTTAGTTAGGATCCTCCCACCTTTTTCTCAAGGCTCCTCTTCTATAAATACTTGAGGAGTCCATTGTAATTATCATCTTTTGGAAAGCAAGCAAAAACTCTGCCAAATTTACAGCAAGAAGTCTTTGAGCTTATGTATGTGAATTGAAGGTTTTGAAGAATAATAAAGAAGGATTACTCAAGTTTTGAGTCTTTGAGCTACATGTTTGAGTTTGAATCTTTTTATTTCTTCTATGCAAAGTGTTTCTAAAGGAGCTTAGTCCAATCTGATTTGAAGTCTTTGAGTTGCAAGTAGAGAAGATTTAAAATAGGAAAATCTCTAGAAGGAGCAACAAGTCTTTGAGCTTGTGTCTATTCTTGAGGAAAAATTATTGTTTGATAAGAAATAGCAGCAAGTCTTTGAGCTTGCATTAGTTCTTGTCTTTGTGTTGAAAGAATAGATTATTCCAGTCTTTGAGCTGTTGTCTTTTATTCATTGTAAAAATTAGTATAGCAAAGGGTAGATAGGATTTCCAATAGTCAAGTCTTTGAACTTGATATTGCTGTCCTGTCCCAAAGGAAGTGACAAAGTCTTTGCGCTTTCAGGAAACTTCATTTCCTTTCTCTCATTTCACTTGAAAGTAGTTATTGCTATTCATATTCAATCGCTATCCTTTTCTGTGAAGAGAAAAAGGATATTGTCTTTCTTGAAAAAAGAAGAAAGATTGCTGCCCCATCCTATTTTATTTTCAAAGTTGTAGTTAGATAGGGGGAGCCTTCCCTTAATTAGGAGAGTTTTTACTCGTGTGCTGTGGTTGAAACCACAATTTTGTATATTTCCCCAAGTGTACAAAATTTTCAACAAACAAGGGTCGGTGAGGTAGTTGTCGACTAAGTTTGCATTTAATGTCGATCCCATAAATCACGGAGGAGTACAGAGGAATGCGGCTTGATGCAGACCGAGGGGCAAAGATTTGATCTTCTGTCTCCATGATCGATGCATGATACCCGATCTCCTTGTTGACCTTGAGAAGTATACTGCTGGAACATTAATGGTGTTTGACAAAAAGCAGAGCCGTGCTTTCCAAAAATATAAAACGTGTATAGACAGAAGAAGATATGGTGGTATAGTGTTGCCTTGTTGCAGGATATTGATTTCAGAGGTCAGATTTGATGTGATCCGATCTGATTGAGGTTGATAAAGAAAACCCTAGGTAGGAAATATTTAAATATTGCAGTTAGGCGGGAAAACCAGAGGATATATATATATATGTAGATTGAAGACACAAAGGCATGACGCTGCATAAGAGATAGATGCTTGAGAGGAGAGAGTGATTGAGAGAGCAGAGAGTGATCAGAGCAAATATGAAAAGTGTCCAAGTGTTGGAGTAGAACCGGTAAGAAGGTTTAATAGAGGTTTAACCTGTAAGGAAAAAGCAACCGACAAGCATCAAAGAATATAGCTGTTGTGTGAGCTGGGAAAGGAAGATACAAGTAGAGAGCAGCAGAGAGTGTAAGATAGAAAAGGTGAGCAGAAGGAGATTCAAGAAGATAGAGCGAGCAGAGCAACCAGTAGAATACAGAGTAGAGCAACTGGTAGAAAAATGAGCAGTGTTACAACCGGTGAGAAGGCATCTCAGAGTTAAAAAGTGCTGAGTAAGGATTTGAAGAAATCAGAAAAGGCAGAGACTGACCGGTAAGGAGTTGGAGTGAGTGAATAGTGAACCGGTATCAAAAGAAGCAGTGAGATAGAATAACCGGTGGAGTGTGTTCATTGGAGGTGTTACAAAACTCTTTTGTAACAAGGTGCTATCATTGTAATAAGTTGTTATTTCATTGTATATCACTGAGTTGGAGCTCGGTGTGGGGGTTGGTGCTCCTTTGGGTTGGTGCCCATAAACAGTTAGGGGTTGGATCTCTAAATCTTTGTAATACAGTTGTTTTATTGTGAGGCTAGATTGGAGCAGTAGACTCCTGCAGCTTTTCTCATTGAGGTTTTTCCTACATTGGGTTTTCCTCATACATCCAGTGTTGTGTGATGTGTTTTTGTGAGTTCATGCATCTTAATCTTTCCTTTGTCTAAGCAGTATACTCACTTAGTGTTTAAAACTTTAAACTACTGACCGGTACACACTCTTAGGTTTAAAAGGTTAAGATTATTGAAAACCACTAATTCACCCCCCCTCTCAGTGGTATCTTGTGTTCTACAGTATGTAGACATTGTCTCATGATTCATCTATAGAGACTTTGGCAAGTTGTGGAATAGTAGCATCTAAATTGGCACACTTGGATTTAGATCCCAATTACTCATCATCCCCTCATTGTACTTAGGTTTCTTATGTAACAAGAGGCACAAGTTGGAGTGCATAAAGATAAAATCCTTAGCTTTTTTTTGCATCCAATCAGTTTTGCCTTTGTAAGTGGTTAAACGAGTATGTACTCCAATTTCGCTCAGCTAGAGAAGAAATTGCAACCAGTTTAATTTGCATATAGTATTTTACAATTATAAAACATAAATTATATATACAATAGGTTCTCTAATAGAACTTGCTGGGTTCCCCATAGTTTCTTCAGACTCATTTACTTAATTGTGTTGTAGGCTAAATGCCTTGCCATTATCATTGTTACCATGTCTTAATCATATTGCTCATTTAATAGGACTGCAATCAATCTTAAATGCATCCCCTCATTTGCTTGATTTGCATTCTCAGGATATACATTCTTCATGCTGCTAGAGTTTGTTGATAGTTAAATGTCTTCCAATACGTGAGATGCAAGGCACCATGCATTGAAACTAGCTTCTCCAATCTTTTATATGTAAGCTTGTTCCATTCAATAGAATAGAGAAAGCTATAAGTGGACTTGTTCCTTTCAGCCAAAGAGGAGCCAATGACCTAATAAAGGAGGAAAACGACAAGCATATGTAGCTTGGAGCTCCATTGGCATGGTTGATGTTATCTTGGATTCAGATTTTTTTGGCAATCTGGTGATCCCAATAAACACAGATGATATTACATTTTAACTTAAGTTACGTTGAAAATCAGAGTTATTTAAATTGTTTTAGAAATTTTGAGAAGAAATGTGGAACCACAAGGCTAAGTTTTACTTTGGAACGACAATTTGGCAAGAAATGAAAGGTACAAAAACAGAAAATGAAATGATTTGCCAGAGAATCTGATAATTCATGTGACAAGTGTCATCTTGAGAAGTGAAGAGGGCTTGTTGCAAATTGGAATTCCTTAGAAGCTAAAACACTTTATTTTTTGATTTTTTTTGGATTTTTGATCATTTTTTAAAGTCTTTGGGCTCTTTTTGTTCAGTTTTTGAAAAAAAATGACATCCCATGGGAAGGGGAATGACTTAGAGAAAATCCTATTGTTTCCATCACACATTATAGTTTTGGATTTCAAGCATTGGTATAGAAACTGTGACCCTAATAAGATGCCTGTCTTAAGAGAAGGTGACTGCCTAAAGAGGGTTCTGTCCTGAACTGGCAGCTGGAGTGAGTTTGGCCGTGCTAGCCTCTTGTGTAGAATCTTGGGCCACTGAGCCCTACAAATGTCATGTTGGTTTTGAAGTGTTCATGTGAGATCTCTATTGAAGAACTTTCTAACGGACTTTATAAACCCTTTCACCTCTTCATCTTTATTAAGATGTGCTTTTTGCATGCTTTGACATGCACCATTTGGGCTAAGTGTTTAAGATTCCTTGTGTAAACTGTAATCCCATGAAATGGAGAGTGCATCTTTTTCTGCTTCTGCTGAAGTGTAATATATCTAATGGCGTTGACAACAAGTGCCACCACATTTGTCCAGCAATCATCGCTGAGCATTTTGCACTTCACATTCTTTCCTTCATTTGACTTGGCCTACATTCATTGTTGTCTTTATTGTTGTTCATATCTGTTTCTAATGGAATCTTTATAGCTTTCCCAAGTTGATGTGAGTGTTTGTCAAGGATTCAAGTAGATAATTAGAATTTACAATTGGCTAATAGCTGCAAGTTGCATAGAGTTTCTCCTGAGATTTCCTAGAAGTCTTTCCAAAAATGTACTCCTGCAGTTCTAATTTAACAAGTGTTTAGAAAAATTATTTGGAATTTTTACGTAGACATGAGAACATTGTTTTGTTCTGTTATGGTATATTAGTACAATACTAACATAAATCTTGAATTTATTTGGTGCAGATGCCATATCCATATTCAGAT
The DNA here is from genome assembly GCF_030272615.1 of Cryptomeria japonica. NCBI lineage: Eukaryota > Viridiplantae > Streptophyta > Pinopsida > Cupressales > Cupressaceae > Cryptomeria > Cryptomeria japonica. The sequence continues at coordinate 644,838,429 of NC_081406.1, read as the reverse complement.
CAGGATGCTTACTCTAAATTGCAGATGCACTCTTCTCTTATAGAGCAGCTAGAGTTAGAAAAAGAGTTGGAGGTTTGCAATTTGAATGCATATTTTGTGATATAAGATAGTGTCAAAAATTGAACTAGAATAATTGTTTTCATTTGTTTTGGGAGGGTTCCACTAATAGACTGAATTGGTTATTGAGTAACAAGAAGTGCAATAGGTTAATCATAATATGGGCATGGAATTTGATCAATTGGATGTGTTATGATTTTTTCTCACATTCTTTTGTCAATAGTTTGTTTCTACTTTGATGTTAGTTGTCTGTCCTTGCTCTTTCAAATTCGGTTTTATACAATGATTTGGATTTTCATTCTGATATACTGTTTGGTGCCCGCTCTCTGGATGGTAAGATAATCTAGTATTTCTAGAGTGTGTAGCTTTCAAGAGATAACCTTTTGTGATTTTTGAGTTCATTTTAAGATAGATATTATTGAAAAAACGAGAGGTCTAACTCTATTTTACTTGGATAAAGGAATTCATTGGGTGATGTGCTCGATCTGTAAACACTAAACAGTTTGAATGGCATGTTTTTAATTTTTTACTGTTTCATTTTTTTACAAGAGTTTTTGATGACATTTAATTCATAAAATTGCATAAGCAGGGTCACCAGGGATGTGTCAATGCGCTAGCATGGAATTCAAAAGGTTCTCTTCTAGTATCTGGGTCAGATGATACAAGGGTATGGTAAACAAAACAACTATGTTTAACTCGTATCTTGAAAATAATGATACATCAAAGTGAACCATTTTACGCTTGTGGCATTTATGCTCCTATTTTAATCGTATCAAACATGCGATACTTCTGACAGCTCCATATATTTTAACTGCAATTAGAGAACGCATTTCTGTCTAATGAATCAGTAACAAGATTTAGCAGCTTGTTATGTGACCAAAATTGAATTTCAGGTTTTAGGTGTAACACGTTCTTTAATATATCTGTCATCTTTGGCTTGTTTTACATTTGTTGCAACTTTGTTTCTTTATCTTTCTGATGGCATAATTCACAGGTATCATTCCACTAGTTTTATGCTTGTTTAACAGGTTAACATCTGGAGTTATGCAAGCAAGAAATTATTGCACAGTATTGAAACTGGCCATTCAACTAATATTTTTTGCTGCAAGTTTGTTCCAGAGACTGGGGATGAGCTTGTGGTCTCGGGTGCTGGAGATGCTGAGGTTTGTTGTTTGTTTCAGCTTGCTGAAGTTTATTATATGGTCAGTTGATTGGCATATTTAAATACTTCTTGATACACTCATACAATTGTATCTAGACTAATTATTTTTAACTAGCATTGCCATGACTTTTCCTTCCCAAGACGTTACTCTATGATCAATTTTGGAGTTCTTGTCAGGTACGTGTTTTTCGCCTGTCTCAATCAAGTACATCAGGATCTTCACAACAGACTGCAGTGTTTCGTTGCCATTCAAGAAGAGTAAAGAAGATAGCGGTAAACTCAATAAACTTTTCAGCTGCTTTTTTGCCCTTGTTTGTTTTGATATAGTAGTTTTGGGTGGGCTTTGTTTTGCTATTACAATACATGTTGGTGAGCATCTTTTGCAGGTTGAGGAGGGTAATCCACATGTTGTTTGGAGCGCCAGTGAAGATGGGACATTAAGGCAACATGATTTTCGTGAGAGTGTTCTATGTCCTGCTGGTGGATCAACCAATCAAGAATGTCGTAATGTTCTTGTGAGCATCTATCTTGTCTGATTAATTCCTCATTGCGGCTCTTGTTGAAGAGATATCCACAATTTCAATGATGGCCTGAGCTATAGACATTAGTTCATTGTTTAACAGATATAATCTTTCTAAAGCCAATAATTTATTTCCTATTTCAATTTCTTCTCAATTAATAACCTGATGTTTCTACTAGCTTGTAGCATTATGTAATTCTTGAAAGAAAATATAAACTGTTTTGGTAATTTTAATCATGTTAAGTTCTCTTATGCATACATTAGTTCAATATTTAGATAAGTGTAATATATACCATTGTTTTTTTTTCTGTTTTGTTTTCTGTTTTGAGTTTTAGAGAAGTAGACAGAGATGCAGAAATATATATCACTGTAATCTTACTTGCCACAATTAGATAACAAAGATAACCCCTCAAATACAATATTTCAGAAATACCCACAATCAGAAATAATTTCAGAACTGAAAGTACAATATATCACCAAAATATGAACTACCTAGATAGTGAAATCATATTACAATGAGATATCAAACATATCCATTTGCTGTTTACAAAAAATAATGATGAATATCAGAAAAATCCAGCAAACTGACAGCATAAACCCTAGGCACCACCCTCCAAATACACCTCTAAAGGGCACAATTTGATGTGGATATGGAAATGCGGGCCTGGTTGTCACCAAACAGCAACAAAGCTCCCTCAAACACCAATCGTCCTTCACAAACTCCACACCCTCACACCAGCCATATGATCAGCAAGGGACAAGTACGGCAGCAAGAAAGGGATGCAATCCACTCAAAATTTGCAAAGAAACTCTCCCAATCTTCTTCAATCAATCTCCCACAAATTTGCTCTGAATACTTTATGCTCATATCGAAGATTTCAATCAACCATGAAGTCCAAATGTGATTCTTGAGTGAAATCACCAATGAATTCTCCAGATTAGATATTTCACTAATGTAGAGGAATTCCTTGTATTAGAATATTGTAATGTTTCTTTAATGGTTATCTTAGTCATTTTAGTCGTCTTAAGTGAGTTTCTATTTTCAGCTTCAGTCTACGATTGTTTCTTGTAAATTCTTTATATAGAGCTCTCGCTCTATTGTTTAATAACATCGAATATTTGAACATGGTATCAGAATAGGCCAATGGGATTTCATAAAATTTGGCGCAACCTCTTCTTATTTGGAATTTTTTCCATAAATTTGTTTTTTTGAATTTTTTATAATTCGAAATTCTTGTGGGTTCATGGACCTGTGTTCGTGGGCAGTTTGGGTGTTCCATTTGAAGATCGTCGAGGTTTTCTCCTATTTTTTCGTGCCCATGGATTTCTGGTTTCTGTTCGCGACTGTGGTGTTTTAGATTTGCAACCCACATTTGTATTCTGCATCCTTTGACTTAGGGTTTCAGATCCTCTGTACCTGTGGTCTAGGGCTCCGTGGAGTTGGGCCTTGTTCGATGTCTTCATCTCCCTGCAACAATGCGACTAGGGCACGAAATTCGCCTCTTTGTTTGGTCGCCTGGAGATGTTTTGATGGGTTTTACTTTTAATAAATTTTTTCCCTTAAAAAATTTCTTATGGGTTTTAATAATTTTTTCCCTTAAAAAATTCTGGGAGGGTTTTACTAATTTTTATTCTTAAAAAATTATTCTGTTTGGTTTATAATTTTTTACAAATTATTGTAAGGGTTTTTCGATTTTTGCCTCAAAAATCGTGTTGGGTTTTGCCTGGTTTTATCCTCAAAAATCATGGGTACAGGTGTTCTTGTCTTAGGGTTTTTACCGTTTTTTCCGAAAAAAAGAACGATGCTTTGTTAACTTTAGTTTCTGGGTTTGGCGATTTTCTCCTCAAATCGTGGCTTCTTATAGTCTGTTTTGGGGCGTCATGCTCATCTGCAAAAGTTTGTGGACGATTTGTGTTATCTAGAAGTTCTCCAGATTCTCGGAGGGTTAGTGGCAGGCTCATCTCAATGACAGGGTCAGTGGCAGGCTCATGAAGAAGGGGGCAGCCTTCTTTGTTTTTCTCTGGGTAGTTAGAACGATGACCATTAAGGGTGGGTATTAGAATATTGTAATGTTTCTTTAATGGCCATCTTTGTCATTTTAGTCGTCTTTAGTTAGTTTCCATTTTCAGCTTCAGTCTACAATTGTTTCTTTTAGAAACATCGTCTCTTGTAATTTCTTTATATAGAACTCTCGCTATATTGTTTAATAACATCGAATATTTTAACACCTTGCAAGGGCTTTTGTCCTAATAAAGCCAGAGGAAAGAACAAGTTCAATCCAGCCAAATCTGTTTTACAAAATGTCATCCAAGCATACTGAGAAGATGAGCTCAAAACCGAATAAATAGCCTCCCAATGTTGGTGCATAGTGTTGTGCGTTGCACATGCTCCCTGTCGCCGATAGGGTCTCCCTTCTTGTTTTTTTGAGCCTTTCGTCCTCGCCCTATTGAGTTTCGCGCAGAGTGTCTCGCGTCCTTTCGAGCGAGTCCGCGACTGGTCCGTTAAGTGATGATGTCAAAGAAATGAGCCGATGAATCCATCAGGCTAGTCCAGCCCTCGGGCACGATGCCTAGAGTTTGTTCGGCATTTTGAAAATCACCTTGGGTAGGCGTAAGGTGGTAGAAATTGGCGAAGCCCGCCAAGCAAGAGCAGTGCGTCTAAAGGTCGCATGAGGACCAAAGTCGCCGCTTTTCGCACAAGAGCTACGAAGTAGATTGCATAAGGTTTGTCTCCGCGATGTTTGTGGGATTTGAGTAAAGGATGATTTTCGCCTGCTGGTGAAGGAGCGAATTTCTTGGCCAAAATGCCGAAGTTTTAAAGTTGCGAAACTTGCCCAAATGCCTTAGAGTTCCGTAACCTCCAAAATCCAAAATTTGTAGAATCTGGCGAAAATTGGTCTAAAGTCCGAAATTTTGCTTAAGTTCCCAAAATTGCCTTATGGGCCCAATTTCGGACCCAGAGGCCAAAATGTTAAAATTTCACAAGGTTGGAAGATTCCGAAAATCACTTGAAATGCCCAATTTCGGACCCTGGGGCGAAAACTGGAAAACGTGAAATATTGCAAAAAGACCCTTTAGGTCCGAAATACTTAAAATGTCCAAATTCGGACCTTAGGGCGAAAATTTGAAAATGTGAATGCTTGTGAAATCTTGCAAAAAGACCCTAGAGGTCCGAAATTCACTTTAGACCTCCAAATTCGGACCTTGGGGCCGAAATTTCAAGATATGACAAATTTGCAAAAGGTGTTAAGAGGTTTGAAGTTTTTTTAAAAACTTGCAGAGAGTGGCTTTAGGTCCGAAGTTTTTAAGTTCGCAATTCACTTAAAACCTCAATTTCGGACCCTGGAGCCAAAATCGAAAAAGCAATAAAGTTGCAAAAAAGTTCAAGCACTCCGAAATTTGCAAAAGGTGGGTTTAGGTCCGAAAATCTCCAACTCGCCAAAACACCCGAAATTGGCAAAGTGCATTTAAAGGTCCGAAGTTTTTAATGAATTGCAAAAATCGCGAAATCTCCGAAGTTTTTTTTTGAATGCGTTTAATGCTCCGAAATTTGTAGAATCATGCAAATGGTCCAAAATTCGTAGAACTTGCGAAAATGGGCCTAGGGTCCGAAGTTTTCAAAAAATTGCATCATGTTAAATAGCTCCGAAAATTTTCAGTTCGCCAAAACCCCAATCGCTCCGAAATTCGCCAGAAGGTTAAAATCGCAAAATTCCGAGGGGAGTTTAGGGTCCGAAGTTGCATTCAAGGTAAAATGCGTTTGAAATTCTAAAGTCCTCTACCTCTTCGAAAATCATTGTGCACAGGCCCAGATATAGAAATTCAAAATTGATAAACCCCCTCCATGCTGTTGCATTTCATGTGAAGAGAGATCACGTCCGATTTTCAAAGAAAAGAGCCGATTTCTCACGATTTGCATTGAAGGTAAAACGCTGCAAACCATTAATCGTTCGAGTTCAGATTGCCAGTTACCCAAGGTAAAAACCGTTTAAAATAATAAATTCCTTTCAAACAGTAACCGCAAAAATTTGAATCAGGGAGATAACCGTTGGAGTTCAAAACTTTGCAGAATCGTCCATTCGTCTTCATGCAGCAAGGTAGGGCAATTCTTCGCCATCCGTTTTCGTCAGGTAAGTACGCTCTGTCTTTCTTGATCGTCTGAAATGCTTATAAATCAAACAGACGTATGTGCGAAATCTGATTAAAATGCTTAAATTTTCGAAATCTGCATCTCTTTCGCTTGTAAAACGTTGTTCGAAGCAGTCAAAATTTAGAATTCACTCCTAAGGTTTAACCAGAAATCACATTTTCAAACTTAGGAGAATTTTTCATGCTTTGTCTCTGTTGAAAATTAATCCAAAATCTAGAAAGTGTTAAGTATAAATTCGCGATCAAAAATCTTCATGAATGCTGTGGTTAAAATCGATCAAGCCCCTTTTTAGCTAGAAATGTCGCTCCATGTCCAATCTAAATTTTGAATTAATCCTGGCATGTTGGAGTATTCTCTATCTAACCCGCCTTACTTCTTTTGTATCACCTCGTAATCCGCATCCGGTTGTGTAGGATAAATGCCTAAATCGACGGTAGAATCATCAAAGACGCCCGCTGCAGTCAAGACATCGCGAGCATCCAAATTAGATATCCCGTGCAAGGTTGAAAGGATGAAGTATCAATATCAGAGAGGAGGATTGAGGGAGTCAAAAGTGCAGAGCGTCTGGGACAATGTCGGTGATACCGACCTTGGCCATATTGACATTCAAGACTTTAGGAATCGGGTCTTCTCACCTAACGCATATGGCAAGCCTAGACAGATGGTGGAAAGTGGCATCGCCCAAGCGGCAGGATTTCCTCCAGCAGTACAAAACTATGAGTTAGTGGTAGAGGCCGCCCGACACTATTAGCTAAATTCCTAATTGGTGCTCCTTGAGAACATGACCATCGCCAACTTCACTTCGGAGGCCATCGGCGACGCATTCGACATTCCTTTCCCAAACAATCCCACAGCCACAACTATAGATGAAGCACAAGGGGCATATGATATGAATCCGACCCAATGCAAAGCGCTGATCAACGAAGAGTGGTACAAGGAGAAAAGGCTTCCAAGCGCCAGAATTGTGAAAAAGACCCCAAGAAGTGATTTTCATAATGAACATGGGGATATGGTCACATTACTCAGCTGAGTTATGGGACTCCCTAAATCCAACTACTTTGAAGAGTGGATGTTCTATTTCACAGAGCAAGTCTTCGTTGGGAAGTCTAAATTCGACTGGGCCCAGATCATAAGCGACAACATCCACACCCAGCTGATAGAGCTTGAAACGAAGAAATACTTCACCATGACCTCTTATTTGGTCTATATGTTCGCCAAGAACCAGCCGCTGCCAAGTTTGATAATGAAAGGTGAAATCGGGAATGGGCCTAATCAGGTAAAGGTCTATGATTGTTACCCGCAACTGCATTACCAAGATATAGCTCAGAGGGAAAAGAACAGCCTAGTTTATGCAGTTGGCTAATATGAGCGCGTCAATGACGCCTTCACAATGCTCCTGGTCAGGCTGATGCAGGGAGGATTACACATAAGGCTCTTAGAGCAAGCTACTATCCTAGTACAGAGGTATGGAGCCTGGTTCATTCAGTTCCCGAGGTTCTCCTATATCTGAATAGCGGGCTTTGATGGTGCCCCTCTCCAACTTCCACGGTACCCAACCGACAAAATAATTCTTATGGAGGTCGCAAGGCAGTCACGTCCGGCCGACATCTTACTTAGAGAAAGCAAGCAGGCTGGATTCACATTCCCCATGATCATAGGCAACCATGATGTCCACCTGAAGACCCCTACCCTAGCAGAGGAATCCCTTGTAGAGCTGGCCTCTTATGGCCTACAGGACTATTTTCCAAGAAAATATTTCGATCATGATAATCTGGCAAAAAGAGCCCATGGCAGGCGGTACAGAGCAAAGGAATCAGTTGAAGACTATTGGAAGAATTGCTCTGATGACTACGAGGTCAGGAGGCGAGAATATTCTAGACTGAGTGTGCAGCAAATGCGACTCTTTGAATACCGTCGGGTCCCAGATCAGCTCACAAATTCAGAGAATTGCCTCCAGGTCCGAGAATTTGAAGCAGTAAGGCATCTCTTGCTAGGCGTCGATTGGTCCCAGGACCCAATCACTGATTTCGAGGCAGTCATGGCAGCCCCAGCAAGGTACACAGATCAATGGTTACATCAACAGATTGAGAGGCTAATTCACGAAGGAGTCCAATTCACCTACCACCTAATGGGTAGCCTTGATTCTTAGTCCTCCGAAGATGAGGGAACGTCTAGTGCACCCCGGGAAGAAATTGAGAAACCAGAGAAAAGAAAGAAGGCTAAGGCTTGTAGAGGGACTCGGACGTCCAAAAGAACAAGAAGGGAGAAGATTCCTATAAGGAGACCAGAGGTCACGTCATCGTCAAAGGACCCCAGTTTGTCCGACGATGTAGTGGAATTAGATTATATACCTACTCCGCCTTCTCAAAGTGACATTGATGCGTTTGGAACTGACGATCCTCTCGCGCCTGACATGCTAGAAGCTGAGCTAAGAGCCCTTGAATCGACCGAACTGGACAACCAAATAGAGGAAGGAGAGATTCTATCCACCCAGGGGGTCAAAGTGCATGAACCCACTGAACAGAGCCGCCACGAGTTGCTGCTTCACAATATAGCCAAAGATGACTCCACCGTCGAAGGAGAGCAAAGGATAGATGAGACTCATGAGCTCGAAAGGACTGAAGAACAACCATCACATGAAGATGCCAGATAGTTTTTCAGTGAAATAGGAGAAAATTCAGTTGCAAGCAAAGAACTTCGCACCTCTTCCACTCCTCCGGTAGCAGAGCAGCTGCGAATCTGTGATGAGTCGGCTGAAAACGTCAAAGAACAGAATGCAGACTTAACCCTGTTATCAGCCCAGACAGTGCCTCAAGAATGGTTGATTGCCAGAACCCAACCCAGCGCAAGGCCGCCACCAAACCACCTATTGATCTAGAAGATATCTTCTCGCGCATAGACCAAGCAAAAGCTAAGGGGAAGAAAAAGCCCAAGGCATATTCTAGAGTGACCAAAGATGAGCAAAGGAACCACACTCTTCACATTGCCACCCCACTTGTAGACAAGCCAACAGATCAGATTACACTGGCAGATTATAGCATCACAACTATGTTCACCACATTAGTCTCCCCTATGTTCACCACATAAAAATCGTCTTTCAACTCATAATCTTCTAGTTGAATGCTCAAATTGGAAATCTTACATGTAAAAGTGAGCTTATACCCATCTGTCATCATCACCTTGAAGCCTTCATGGTCTTCAATTTGAAGTCCTCTCCTAGCAATAAGGCCCTCATCAATAAAATTATGGGTAGCACCTATACCAATGAGAGTTATTATTCACTACCCCTGTAGAACACATCTAACTTTAAATGTTACCGCTTTTTGGAAGCTAGAGAGTTGGGCAATGGTACCAACACTTCCTTGCCCTCTTTTGATTAGCTTTCCTCCTCACTACTCTTTGAATCGGATTGCTAATCTGATTATTTTGAAGTTGATTTTTTTGCTGAAAAGTACTCTATCTACTTTGCCTTTGCCTTTGCCTTAACACTACATTTAAAAGATGGGTTCCATGTCTCCCTGCAATGAAAGCATAATTTCTTCTTTTTAATTTCACTCAACTGCTCATTTTTCAATCTGTTGGATTCATTCCTTGACTGATTTGATTCCCTATGAAAATGCATTTTGTCTTTATCCTTTTTGTGTAGGAATCCCTTAGACTGAAATTTGCTCCTAGAAGTAGGGGTCGCCATTTCCCTTGCCTTTTTATTGGCTTCTTGCAATGTAGGTGGATTGAGTGCCTTAATCCAACTTCTTAAAGGATTTGATAGACCATCCACAAAAAGAACGATGCGTTTCCTCTTTGAAATATTGTGACCAGCACTGATAACCTTTGAAAATCAGCAACATAAGCATCTATGAACCCCATTGCTTCAACTGAACCAGCTTCTTGAAACGCAACTCCAAATCCTTCTTATTAAATTTGTCAATAAGCCCTTCTGTAAACTCAGCGTAAGAAGATTTGATCATGACCCATAGTGATCATCCCATGGTGCCACCACTCATGAGCTTTACCATCAAGGTGAATATCAACATATTTGATAGCTTCATTTTCAAGCATGGGATTTAGCTGAAAACAAGTGTCCACCTTCTCCACCCAAGCTCTAGTTGAAGTATTCCTTGATCTGTCACAATAGGAAGGGTTAGTTTCCCAACCTTTGTCTGCAAGTCATAATTATTTGTTCTTCCACTAGCATGGGGTCTATAGAAGATATTGTTCATGGCCATAGAAGATGTGCACACTGAAAATCAAGAAGATGAAGATCTTTTTGATGAAGAAGAAGGAGAAGTGGATTTTGAAGAAGAGCTAATAAGTGCACTAAGTGAAACCAAGAGACTTAGAAAGAAAAATTAAATTTTGAAGCTGCTGCTACAAGAAGAGAATGAGGCGAAAACCAAGACATCTCAAGCTCTTGAAGAAGCAGAAAAATTTATAGTTGATTTAAAGGTTTAGGTTGAAGAAGCAAAGAGAGAGAGGAAGAAATTAGAAGTCAGTTTAAGCTCAAAGAAGAAAACTGTAAGACACTTGAAGCTGAAATTGTTTCACTTAGAAAATTGGATAAATCTTTGACACAGCTGAACATAAGAAGATCGATTAGAAAACTCCCATGTTTTTGGACAAGGTGATTGACTCACAAAAATCATTAACTGATAAAGGTGGAGTTGGCCTTGAAGAAGGTCAAATTTTTAAGTCTACAAAAGAAGAACAGTAGAAGATCAATGATAATAGCACAAAGGCTTCATCTTCAAAAATAAAAAATAATGCTTTCAAAAGGCCTCCTATCTCTTGGCAAGCACATATGACCAGGTTTGACAATTCTTTCTTTTATGGTTATTGTTTCTCTTGCAATTAGTTTGGACACAAGGCGATCAACTGCAGAATGTTTGCAAGAAATGATTTCAGATTTATGAGTAGGAACTCTTTTGCACCTCCAAGGAATTACAATGTTATATGTTATAATGGTAATAACTTTGGTCACACTGCAAAAGTTTGTAAATGTGGTATGACAAATTCATCCAAGGAGAACAAGAAGGTTGAGAAAGAGGACAAAGCAAAGGAGGTTACTAAGGTTTGAAGGAAGAAGGATAATTTTTTTTTAGAAGAATCCTTGATTGTACAAAGTTTGCAAACAACCTTTCCTGTACAAAATGAAATAGACTTATGGTATGCTGACAATGGCTGTTCTATACATATGATTGGAGACGAAAGTAAGTTTCTCACTCTTAAAAGCACTAATGGAGGTAAGGTAAGTTTTGGTGGCAATACATCTGCAAAAATCAAAGGTAAAGGTACACTTGTTTTGGATTATGGTGAAACCAAAGTTGAGAATGTTTTATATGTAGAAGGTTTGAAACACAATCTACTAAGTGTGAGTCAATTGTGTGATCAAGGACGCAATTTAGTTTTCAATTCAAATTATTGTGAAATTAGCAAAGTGGTAAACATATTGTTGATGCAAGTAGGGATGCTAACAATCTCTACATTCTTGATGATATTAGAAGAAGGAAGTTGGGAGTGATTCCACTCCATCATTGAATTATTGTTTGGACTTGGGGGGAGTTTTCATTGTCACATTCTTTCAACCCCATTTCAGTTTTGCAGGTTGGTTTCAGTCATTGATGTCAAAGGGGGAGCAACATTGTTTCAGAGCTGTTTTGGTTTTAGGTTGGGTTGCCATTAATGACAAAGGGGGAGGTTGTTGGATATTTTGTCATTTGATGTCAAAGGATGATGATCTTGGTTGTGTGCTTGAGCTACTTGGTTGTGTGCTCGAGCTACTTGGTTACTTGGTTGAGCTACTTGGTTGCTTGGTCGAGCTATTTGGTTGCTTGGTTGAGCTACTTGGTTGTCTGGTTGAGCTACTTGGTTGTTTGGTGGAGCTACTTGGTTGTGTGTTTGAGTTGCTTGGTTGTCAGTTTGAGCTGACTGCTTTGTCCAAGTCAGCGGCTTGCTTGCCTATTTTTTGGGCCAAGGTAGATTGACACCTCATCAATGATATATTTAATATTTTGGTGGTTTGAATTTTAAATGTGGTGGCTAAATTAAGCATTCGCTATTGTTTCACAACGTTTTTGGATTGCTTGGCGTTTTCATTTGGAATGAAATTCATTAAATTATTCTCTATTGGAAGTAAGTGGAGGCGGCAGTATTGATCATAATATTTGACAAAAGTCAGATCCAAATTTATAAAGTTTTAAGTTTTAAGTGGTCGTGCAAGAATCTTCTTTGGTGTTGGACTTTGTATAAAGTTTTCTGTGTGCTTCTAAAACACTAACTTTTATTTGCCAAAAAAGGTGAACGTGGGCTTAGAGACTTCGTTCATAGCAGACATCGTGGATGCTATTTCTAGGCGTTGACTGACAGTGGCAGCAGATATCCCTTTGTGACTTACGTTTTGACTATTTTTTGAACTGGTGTTTTCACACTTGATTCGTAAATTTCTGCTAATCAATATATACCTGCAGGACAGAGTTCATTTTTTTTGGTGCGTGTGTGGGGGAGCCAAGTGATAATAGTATAATGCAAAATACATACTGAGATAGTGCAGTAGATTAAGGATTTCATTGGTAGAGTCGAAAGTTAAGCAATGTTATCATGTATGAGGAAGAAATTCAGTTCTCTTTATGGCACTTAGTATGATTTAAAAGCAGCATGGAATATATATTGAAAGGTGTGAAAAATGAAGTTAATTTATGGAATTTCTGAGTAAGTGGAAAACTGAAGTTGGTGCTTCGAGGAGGGTTGGTGCTCTCTGCGAGTTGGTGCTCATTTTGTAATTGAAAGATATTGATTTGCTGTGGTTTTTTACCCGAAAGGGTTTGCCACATGAAACTTTATGTTCTTGTGGTCATGTTTTCTTTATGCAGTTTATTCTATGTGGTTGCATGTTCTAAAAGTTTAAAATACTGATTCACCCCGCCCACCCCCCGACCCCCTCTCAGTATTTTCTGTGTGCTTTTAACTGTTTATTGGAATAATTGTTGTAAATGGTTTCTAATCTGTTTGCAGGGTTTCAATCAGGTGAAAGCTATTTTCTAACCTTGCTTATTTATTTAGAAATTGAAAATTAGGGCAAATTCAGGGCATTCCCAATTAGGGGACATTACATTTGGCCACACTTTTCTGTTTTCATGAAAAACATGAATGCTTTCTGATTTCTTCAACTTTCCTCACAGAGATATCATGTTTAAAGTTAGTTTCTCCTCCACCTGGTATTGATTAAACTTTATTTGCTTTGTATCTAGAATCCTCCAAACCCCTTTGTTGATTCTAGTGGTACTATTAGGAGTTTGAGATCTTTGCCAGAAGTTGCTCCTGACTCCAATGTTTCCCTCATCTCACTTTATTGTCTTTGTATCTAGAATCCTCTAAACCCCTTTGTTGATTCTAGTGGTACTATTAGGAGTTTTAGATCTTTGCCAGAAGTTGCTCCTGACTCCTATGTTTCCCTCATCTCACTTGCCATGATAGAATTTTCTTGTATTTTGTCAGATTTAAATTTAAATTTTCTTTACCCTAGATTTAATTCTGTAGTTAGTTCTATACTTTATTTATCCATAAGACCACATTCTATTTCCATAATTAACTTCATTGCATATTTTGGCACAGAGGAGCAGATAACCCATTGTATCTTACTAATTCTGTGTCTTCCAACTTTTTTAACCTTTTTTAACCAGCTTATATCTCTTTTTGCCAATTGTCATAGGAAAACTCTGTTCACTTTTAAGTTTTGTATACTTAAAAGTATACATAAAATATAAAAGTACCGTATGCATAAAATATAATATGTTAGAAGGTCATCTTTGTAAAATGCAAAGGCAACAGTTTATCATACTGAATAGTTTTGAATTGGAAGAAAAACTGAATTGAGATTCCTCTCTTCTTAACTTTTCTATTATTGACTATCATTATAAGTTTGAAAGTTTTGTTTCTATTGTTTTTGTATGGGCCTTAAAAGGATTGATAATGATCAATAACTAGTATTGGCGATGGGATTTATATGATGATTGCATTTTTTTTATTAATGTATTCTTGCAGCTGGACCTTCGTTCTGGAGCAAAGAAATTTTTGGCTGATCCACCTAGAAATATCCTTGCCTTAAAGTCATGTGATATTAGTACAACTCGCCCACATCAACTTCTAGTTGGTGGCAGGTGATTTCTTTGTTCTCATCTATACAAGCTTATGGTTGTTTCAAGTTCATGATGTTCCTATATGTTGTCCGACTTCTTGTAATTACTTTGAATTTTGTAGTGATGCTTTTGCTCGTCTTTATGATCGGCGCATGCTACCTCCACTAAGTTCTTCACGAAAACCATCAAAACCACCACCTTGTGTGTGTTACTTCTGTCCAGCTCACCTTTCTGATTATGTAAGTTGACTGCATCATTTAACTTTCAGATATTAGTATGCATTCTCTAGTTGGTATAAGTTGCTTCTCATTCAAATGTCCCTCTCAATGTTACTGGTGGTCGAATGTGGTATTTTGTCTCTTTGATGACTTAACACAGATTCTTGTAACAATTATCTTCAGTATTACATCCTTATAGTTTTCCTTCCATCATCTGTGAGTGCACTTGTATAATTTTTTTAATGTTTGGTTTATAAGCACGTGAAGCCTGAAAGTAAAAATAAATGAGTTGATGACTTTCTGATGGCTGTATCTTTTATCTTGGACCTATGTTGTCTTTTTATATCCTTTTAAATGATGGGAGACAGAATATAGCTTTTTCTTTTACCTATAATTTATTTAACCGTATACAATAAATAACTAAAGGTTTGTACTCTACATATTAATTTTTTAGTGTATATGGGAATTCTTTAGTTATTAAATGATTATTTTTTCCCTTTCTGTTTCACTGCTGTAAATACAGGTTTCTGTTCCTTGGGTCCTATTTAATTCTTTTTGCCGCTTATTGATTCCTTTGATGTTCAGAATTCAATTATATAACTCGTGAATCATCCTTTTTGTGGGGAAATTCTATTGCTTTCTATTTTTCAGAATTTTCCACCTGCTCTGTTTATTTGGTATGGATGTGGTGTTTCATTGTGTAGATAGCGTTTAGCGGCTTTTTGATCTTGACCACTTCAAGTGCCATTTTTTTTTTGGGTACCTTTATGATGTCTTTTCTTGGCATTTTGTTTGACCAATGTCTGAGGGAGTTTTATGCATATCGCATATATGTTCTTTACATTTTATTTTGTGAGTTGGAATGTACATACTCCTTGCTACACTTATATTCTTTGATACATGTTTAGATTCATGCTTGCTTTTAGAGTACGCTAGACTTCAGGGTTGTCCTGCTCTTCTACTAACTTGCAAATTTCCAATAACTAGAACCTGGGACACTTTGCTTTATTCTTGTACATTAAAACATGCCTCTGTCCATGTGCTTTAAACTTGTCTCATCTTATGGTCCGAGTTTGGGTTTAGATATCACATTCCTAATTCCTCAAAATGAATATTAATGTGCTATTTCTGATAGGAATTGAATATAAACTAATTTATGTTGCCATTCCTTAAATTCTTTGCTTGAAAATAGTCTTAAATATAGAACTGTGAAGCTTTCCAAGTGCTGGAAATTATGATAGCAGCTTTATAATGTCAAATTGAGCAAGTAATAAATTGAAAACAGTGATGCAAAGAAAGATGAACACAAAAATCTACCCTGGAGAAACTTAGTTTGTGAAAACTCCAGCTATTAAGGGCTGTGCATCCACATCCCAATCAAAACAGCAGGATATATAAGCTGATTGGTCCCATGGAGCTTCTAAGAACATCATGAAACTTTTCAACACACTAAAAGGCTTTCACAAGCTTACCCTAGTCTGAAACTTACTCAAGACAACTTACCTTCTTGACTTGCTTGGACAAGCATTGTACAACTCTAGATGATATTACATCTATGATCTATCCAATGGGCATATTTAATCTCCTACACGATCAGTCAAATGAAATGCCTTGCCACATCAAAGTTGGAAGGTAGAATTCAGTGACTTAATTTGGAGGCTGTTGATTTTCCCTTTTGTCTAATTGTGACATAGTCACAACACTTTTAGAACATTTTTGGTTGTAGCTGAGTATATCTTTTTTACCCTCTTCCTGCTAGATTGTAATGTCCCCTTTTTAGGTATCAATTATTTCTAGAAGTTAGCCTATGACTTTGGTTCCTATAGGCTAACATTAGGGGACCCTTCTGGGGGAGTTCTATGGCTCTTCAGCTGACCTTTTGGTGCTTATTTCAGTATTCTTCAGCTCAGTGTCCCAGATTATTTGTGGTATGCCTTCCTGAGATCATTCATGGCTCTTTAATACACACTATTTTTAGTAAGTCACTTGGACATTGGGGACCTGGGTCATACTTACTATTTATAGTAAGTCACAAAATGATCAATAGGTAACATGGCTATTTCTGGATAGTTAGTTATTGCAGAAGTTGATAGCATCATGGTGAATGGAACTTTATGGATATTATATTAAATAACATTTGAATAATAAAGTTAAATTAAATAATTAGCTTTACGTTATTTAATATAATAAGGTGACTTTATAAAGTTATTTTATAAAGTAATGCAATAAAGTGACTATATAAAAGTTGTTTTATAAAAGTGATTTTTAATGGTGCTTTGGGAAACATGGATATTATAAAATATCAACTTTTACTTCAAAATGTGCAAACCCTAATTAGGGTGTTCAGATGAAAGCATTATAAAAGGCACTTGAGAGTTCATTTGACATATACTTAGCTTATTTTATTTCTCTATGAGAAGTTTGAGAGCTTTGGCTTTAATTTACAGAAAATCTGAGGATGGAAACCCTTGGAGTTTCTCAGTGGTTTGGATGGAAACCGAAATCCATCTTTGGTGTGGATTCATCTAGAATTCACCATTGCGCTTCATTATCAGATTATTGTAGGTTTCAATGAGAAATCTCTTTGGAATTGCTACTTATTTGTAAGCTTATTTGCTATATTTTCATAATAGCTTGGACGGCTAGGGTTTGGAGGTGAAAGCCATGTTTTGGAAGGGTTTTATGTGATTGTTGGCATTTGTCATCATTCAGATTTGTGTATATCAGACTTCAGTTTAGAAGGGTTTGCATTTGTTTGTGCAAGGGTCTGATAGAATTTCATTGCTAATTTGTACAAAGGGTTTGAGCGCTTACCTTAGAGACCTAGTGCACTAACCTTTGTAGGTGATTTGAGGAGTTATTTCAGACATTTGGGACAGCCTCATCCTTGTTTCAGGTCTGCCATAAAAATCAGATTTATATTCAAATTTGTAATCAGCATCCATACCTTGTTGATTGGCATTTTATGCATCATAACATTGAAGGCAACAATCAGGTATGTCATGGTATTGAAAACTTGTTGAATTCAATAAGAAAACCTTGCCTTTCAGAATTATATCAGACTTCTGATTTTAATCCCAGTCCATATATTTGTTGTTATTTCTTATGTTAAATCAAAGAAACGGGACTCGGACTCGGCAAGGTTGACTCGGACTCGGCAAGGCTGACTCGGCGTCAGACTCGGCTGGACTCGGGAAAGTGAAAAACTCAAGAAATTTAGAGATTTTAAAAGATTTAAAACTTGTTTCAGACACCCTTTATTGAATACACCTTAAAGACACAAAAACATCATTAAACTCGGCTCATTTGATTACATACACAAGTATACATCAATCACATAAGCATAAATGCAAATTGTCAAATGTATACAATATTACAAAACTCATGGAATAAAAAATCCATGTCATCATATGATCATCATCAAATGTTTCATACAAATACCAAAGGTAAATAGTAAATACTAAATACAACAACAAGTGTACAAGCCTATGGCTCAGAGGGCCGTGCACCCTCTCGCCCTGGCCCCCTGCGAAGGCGTTTAAAGTAGGTCTTGGATGATTCAGCAGCCATAGTCGCTCCCCATGACACCATGCCATGCTCACCAACATCAGGAACAACTGTTTCATACTCACCAACATCAGGAACAACTGTGTCACTCTGAGTCTTAGTATTTCCTGTCTCTGCTCGTGCTGTCTGCTCCTCCTCTGCCATGGCTACAGCCTCAGCCTCTATATCTACCTGGTCGATCCAATCAATGTCATCATCACTAAATACAGCTGTAGGAGTCCCAGGAGCTGTCTGATTCTCATTGGCCCACTCTGCTTCAAGATCAACCTCATCTAGAATGATAGGAGACATGTCAACTATTGCATTCTTATTCTCAGGCGGAGGTTGTAGTGAACAAAGACGAGATCATTCATCTTCTCCACAGATAATCTATTGCGCCTCTTGGAGTGTATGTGCTCAAACATACTCCAATTGCGCTCACAACTTGATGCGCTGCATGGTTGGCTCAAGATGCGAATGGCCAACTTCTGAATATTTGGTGTCTCTGGGCCAAAAAAGTTCCACCAATGATCTGAGTTTGAAATGAGAAAAATAAATAAAATCAGTCTCACTCATGAACTCATTTAACAAGTTACAATATAGTATTGAATAAAACTAAAATTAAGCCTTACAATTTATTTTTACCTGGCATCATAGTTGTCCTACTGTCTTTGGTGACAGGATGAGAGAAGGTCTCCCCTTCTGCATCTGAGAACAACTGTAGCTCTCGAAAAAGGTCCATCTGAGAAGTACCTGCAGGTCCCATCTTCTCCATGATTGCATATAGCCCATTAAGGACCTCCACATCAGCCTTGAAGAAGGGATAAAACGGAATGCCGGATTCAGATAATAGGCTGCCGCATGGATGGGCCTATGAAGCTGATGATGCCATCTCCTATCAATGATCTCCCAAATGGGACCATACTTGCTCTCATCTCCTCCATAGACGAATCTGATGGCCTCCTTCGCCCTATCCATGCCCTCATATATATAGCCCCTTGCGAGCTTATCTCCATCCGCAACTCGCAACAAAACCACCAAGGGCTTAACAAACTGCAAAATTGAAAATATTGTGTAATTAAGAAAAATGAGCAAATAAGAGAATACATATAATAAGTTATAAAACATGAAGTTAAATTGTAGAATTTATAAAAAAATTACCTTCACTATCTCATCACAAGGGACCCAAAAGCCTTGCTCATAAAAAATGCAGTCTGCCATATCTTTCCCTGCAGGGGTGGTAGCATAGGATGAGGAAGACCACTCCTCACCAACAATCATATGTCTCAAGGCAGACTTGACCTAAGCATGGACTGCAATGTGAGGAAGTTTGTGGCAAATCTTGTGATTCCTGGACGAGCTAACTCCTTATGCTCTGTGTATTGTCTCATAAGAGCCAACACCCATGAATGATTATATACAAATTTGCAGACATTTCTTGCCCTTTCTACACATCTCTTGACCCATGGGATTTTTCCCATATCTTCCAACATGAGGTCAATGCAATGAGCAACACATGGAGTCCAAACTATAGATGGGTGCCTCTCCATCAATAGTCTACCTGCAGCAACATAATTTGTTGCATTGTAAATTGTAATTAATGGAGGTACAAACTACAAGATAGTAATTAATTTGCAAACAAAATTAGTTTGTAATCAAAAGTTTACCCGCAGCAACATAATTAGCTGCATTGTTGGTCACCACCTGTACCACATTCTCCTCACCCACATCTTCAATCACCTCCTCTATCTGCTCACATAGGTAGGTGGCATTCTTGCAATGGGCGGAGGCATCAATGGACTTGATGAAAACGGTGCCCCCTAAAATAAAAAAATAAAGCTAGGTCAATGATCATTCAATAAACCATTAGATAAAAAATAAAAAATTAAAGACTATATGAAACTAAAATTAATCAATCACCTGCGGAAGAAACAAGAAAATTAAGGAGAGTTCTATTTCTCCTATCCGTCCAACCATCAGTCATGATGGTGCAACCTTTAGTGCTCCATATCTGGCGTTGTTCATCTAAATCCTTCTTCACATCATCCACCATTTGAGACAAAATGGGTCCCCTCAAATCACTCTCACTAGGGGCTTTGAACCCTGCCCCGCATATGGTAATGGCATCAACCATTTGTTGCCAATAAGGAGACTTGTCGCAAAGAAACTCAATGAGATAAGTTAAGTATAAAAATTCAATGAGATAAGTATAAAAATTAAAACAATCAAAGTTATCAAACATAAAAGTTAGTAAAACATTCACTTGGCTACAAAGAATGGAATACAGTTGTAGCTCCAAAACCTGCCAACTGCCATTTTAGCAGCATCATGGACCTCCTTGTTTCAACCCATGCCCTCAAGCGACGGTTGGGACCCAAGAGTAGTGTGAGGCACAAAGAAGGAATCCAACCTAGATTTACGAATCCTAGGTCCAATGGTAGCACTCCCACTACAACTACTAGTGCTAGGAGCATGAGAAGTGGCACTGCCACTTATAGAAGCAGAAGCAGAAACAGAAGCACCAACAGTAGCAAACTTGAAACGGAAGCACCAGTAGTAGCAAACTAAGTGGGACGATATGGAGGTAAGGAAGAAGGGCCTCCAACACAACCTAACTGTGTCCCTCTTCCTAAAATTGTCTCTCTCCCAATGGCTTCT
The DNA here is from genome assembly GCF_030272615.1 of Cryptomeria japonica. Taxonomy (NCBI): domain Eukaryota; kingdom Viridiplantae; phylum Streptophyta; class Pinopsida; order Cupressales; family Cupressaceae; genus Cryptomeria; species Cryptomeria japonica. Next base: position 644,817,986 of record NC_081406.1, on the reverse strand, counting down.
CGATCCTCCTTTTGTTTCTTTTTCCTTTCAGTCTCCTCTACCATTACATAACATTCACGTACGACCTCAGGGACTGCTTTTAGGCATGGTTTGGCATCATGTCCACGCACACCAGCAATATGGTATTTCAGCCTATATATACCTCCATGGAATATTGTTTTGCAAAACATACATTTTGTTTGCCCCTTTCCTTGCCCTGGAAAATCCTCATGATATTTCCAAGCAGAGTCCTTTCTAATGGGGGGTCTAGAAGCTGAAGTAGACATTTTAGGATAGTTTTGTGAAAGTTGAAGTTGAGGCAAATAATAAAGTGAAGTTTGCTGCAATAAAACATTACAAATACAAAATAAAATTAATACATATTACATACATTCAAAAATCCTAAAGTAGGGTTTGTCAAACCCTACTTTTAAAAAAAAAGAAATTTACAAACCCTACATAGTACAACACTACAACTACATACTACATGCTACATACAAATATACAAAAGATTTTGAAAGAAAATGTAAAACTTTCAAAAAAAATGAATGGAAAATGCAATTTTTGCATACAAGAAACAAACTAATCTTCAAAAAAACAATCATACCTCTTACAACAAGCTTGAAACGAGCTGCAAAGTCTTCCTATCCAACTCTTGATGCACCAAATCGAAACACAATGCAACTCCAATGTGACAAATTGAAGAAAACTTGAGCTTCTTCCTTGCTGGTTTTTCTTCTATGCACCCTTGTTTTTCTTCCCAACTCACTTTACTCCTTTTTTTGCAAGTGAATGAAATGAAAGTCACTTTTAGGGATAGAAGATAATTATAAAAAAAAACGGACTTAAAAAACATTGCAAAATAATTTTTTTTTGTGTTTTTTGTTTGGCTTGACGCCGGCCGAGTTTGGGGCTCGGGACGCGCTGAGTTTGGGGAGTTTGGGCCAAACTTGCCAACTCGGCGAGTCCGAGTCCGAGCCCTTGGGACTCGCCGGGCCTGACTCGTACTCGGACTCATCGAGTCTGGGCGAGTCCCGTTTCTATGTGTTAAATGTTTCTATACTTGCTTCATATTATGGAAAAAACATCTACGCATTGAAAACTCATAAAAACCAAACCAAATCACTCAAAAACAAACTTAGAAGATTCAGACCGGCAATCAGTAAAAACAGGGTGGAATAAGGGTGGGATATTACATAGATGCACACTGTTCACATTTGGCTGGAGAGGAATGTGTGTTTTAGGGATATGTACAGGTGGAACAGTTGGTTAGAGCCAGATGGTGTCACTTAGTCCTCAACTAAATGTGTTCATTTTAGAGGAATTTGCAGGTCACCTATCCATTTGGAGCTGAATTGGACACTTATTCACATTATACCAAATCTGGTTTGGTTTGGAATCTTGGATCATTTGGGCCAGCTAGATTGTCCATTTTGGTGTGGATTTTTCATTTTCTATAGAAATTTAATGTATTTTTGTTTTAAATTTTACTTTCCTGTTTCAAATTTATTTGACATCCCAAAAGAGATGAATTCTTCAGACCTGGCAAGTAATGCAGTTCCTGTTTTTGTCGGCTTATGTCTATGAGTCTAGACCACCTTAAAGCGTTTTTCTGATTTTAGCTCCTTTGTATCATATATCGCACAATATGTATGGAAACATGTCTTGAGTTCATTAATAGTCATATAACCCACAAACAAATTGAGTATTGAACCAAAACTGAAATCAACAATCAGTATGGCACAATTTATATCGCATCTTCCTATAAGGGAGCTTAAGGATTCATGATTCGTAATTTGGGTGGATATTCCACACCTTGATTTTCTTGTTGGCATTGTGTTGTCATTGCTGTCAATCGGTATGGGATGACTACCGGTATGAGAGATGTATGTGCAACACTGTCATGGAGCAGTACAGGTTGAGATATCTTTGATATCACCTTATGTTGCATAACACCAGTAAGGTAAAGAAGAGAATGTCATTCAAAGTAATGACCATTGGTGTCACCAGTACACAAGTTAGTGTCTAACTTGTGTGGACGAAATGGTAAGGTTACCGGTATTGGAACCGTGTATCACCAGTAAGGAGAGTATGTCAATTGGCAAGTGAAGTGTTGACAATGAGTAGGTTTCTTGGATGTTGTTTGTGATGAGGCAGAATGTTACCTTTATCACATCAACACCGGAGGAGAAGAATGAACAGGTCACCGGTATGCTGTAAGATTGCTGATCAACAGGATTCCCACCGGATGAAGATGCAGCCACCATGTGAAGAGATTACTGCCAGTGAATGTGCCCACACCGGATCACATGTGCCTGTTTAAAGATGTGTTGCACAAATAGGGAAGTCACATGAGTTTATTGTAGGATGCAGATGACAAGGTGTCACTCCATCGGTAAGTGGAGCTTATCTCCTATTATGCATATTGTGCATTATAGTTCTGTGAGATGAGGAAAAAGAGGTAAAGGCAAGTGTTTAAGGTTCATACCGGAAGAGAAGCAGAGTGCAAAGTTGATGACATGGTGTCATCAGGATGGCTACTGGTAAGCATGAGAACCGGTAAGGAAGCGAAGAGGCTAAGAGATGTGACTCTACCTGATAAGAATGAGCATGCTATGGGTAGACATGTCTGGTGACCGGTTAAGAAATTCCACCGACAGTTCAGCAAAAGTGCAGACATGAAGAATTACCGGTACAGTGTAAGATAGCGACAGGGTTAGTAAACCAGCAGAAAAGAGGAACCGGTAAAGTGTTTGGCCGGTGATTCTATCTGGACCGACATGAAGATCCAAGCTGGCAGTTGGTCGATGTGGATGCCACGTAGAGATGAAGTGGCAAGCTTGGGGAGGTTGGTGAAGTGCCGTGTAGAGATAGGTGTTTCTACTTTCTACAGGTGTGCATTGAATATGGATCCCGTGATTTGTGGATCGGATCAGAGGAGTGTGGCTCGAGGAGGAATGAACGACAGAGAAATTCAGGGAGTTGTTGGTGCCTGGATCGAAGCAAGGAAATCGGATTGTGAGAAGACCTCGAGAAGGAAACAATAGAGATATTAATGGCGTTTTGACAGATGCAGGTCGAGATAGCCGTGTTTTCTATATTTGGAAAATGTGTATTGGAAGGCGCGTTAATGGTGGTGTTGTGCAAACAATTGTCTGGAGGATCAGATTGGATAAGATCTGATTGGCTTTGGTTTGCCTTGAGGTTGATGAGGAAACCCTAACTGCTCATGTTTTTGAATTAGCTTTTGACGGGAAAATCAGGTTATAAATAACGAAGCCAAAATCATTGAAGGGTGTTGCCGAAGAGAGGAAGATAGGACTCCTGCGAAGTGATTGAATGCTACATGAGAGGGGAGATCAGTCAAGTGCTCATCAAGGAGATAGAAAAGAGAGTAAGTGTTTGGGAGAACCAGGTTGAAGAGTTCAATCGGTAGAAATGCAGAACCGGTAGTGTTTATACTGGTAGAGAAGAAGAAAAGATAACTACAAAGATGGGATGTATAGAACCGGCTGAGTGTAGTACCGGTGGAGAGCAACAGAGCACTTGAAGGAAGTGAGAACCGACAGAGAGAGAGGTGAACCAATAGAGTTTACCGGCATTACAACAATAGATAAGAGCAACAGAAGAGTGAGCCGGTGCAGTAGAGAAGGTGTCTCATCGGTAGAGTGAGGTATATGAAATGGTTACAAGATTCACTTATAACAGTATTATTAATTTTGTATTTGAAGATATCATTGAGATCACTGAGTTGTAGCTCGGTGCAAGGGTTGTAGCCCATAAACAAGTTAGGGGTTGGTGCTCCTTGGGTTGGGGCCCTAAATGAGGGGTTGTAGCTCCTTGGGTTGTAGCCCTAAACATTGTAATAGATTTCATTGTGAGGTTGGATTGGAGTAGTAGACTCCAGCAGCATTGCTCACCGAGGTTTTTCCCATCTTGGGTTTTCCTCGTACATACTGGTGTTATGTGATGTCCCTTGTGTGTGTTTGCATTTGTGGTGGTCTCTCCTCTAACAAGTAAGTCTACTTTGAGTTAGAATACAAGAACCGATATGCTCACCTAGAATAATTAAAGAGAAAAGTTGAGAACCACTGATTCACCCCCCTCTCAGTGGTGCATTGTGTCTAACATTTCTAACACAAATCTGTTTCCTGCCTAGTGTAACTTGATTGCATAAGTTACTTTTCCTAATCTGGATAGAAGGATAGACAATCCCCGCTCTTAATTGAGAGAACAAGGTATCGAAGTATGGAAATGCAAGCAAATAGCAGAAAACCGCAATAGGAATGAGAAAAACCAGCACTTTGACATGTGGTAATTCAATTTAAGGCAGACAAGTGAGTTTTTCCTCCTCAAGCCACTATCTCAGGAGCTGCTACAAAGGTTTATTGACTAAATCCAAGCTCATAAGGACTTCCTCTTGCGTACAACAACAATATCCTACACCATGCAACTCTCTCAACAATAAATATTGTGAAAGATGAGAAGGCCTAGAATAAAAAAAACAATATTAAAGATGCAAGTCCAAGTAGATACATCAGGGCAAATTGTTGACATGATTAAAAAAAGAATACAAGAGAAAATAACTGTAGAAGTGTTGAAGAGAATTGGCTAAGAAGAAAAGAGAATGAATTCTGAAATCATTTATGGTGATTGATAGCGAAATATTGATGATTGTGTAACTCATCTATCTCTACTGCTTCATGGGGGTTCTTCAGAGGCAACGGTTGAGAATCCATAGGCTACTTCTTGATAGCCTTGAGAGACACTGGATGAGGATCCATTGGATTCTTTAGTGAAGATGCTGGAAGCTCACACTTTGTGTGTGTGGTGTCAGCTTTGTATTTGATTCCCGTGGGGACATGTGCCACTTGCCTCAATTATGATGATCATTGGATGTAGCTTAGTGGCTAAAGTAGGTGAAGCATTCACATTGGAGAAGATTAATTACTTTTGTAATGCCCCCTTTATTTGGACATTATATTTAATTCTATGATTAAAATTTACGTTGTCAAAAAATAAATAAATTTAATGACGACTTATTTTAATTATGAAAATCCTAATGGTTCACTGGTTTTTGTAGTGCAACTCTCTGCCCTAGCCAGCTTGTTCGAAATATCATTTCTGATATTTCATTGTGGATTCAAGATTGGAGGTTTAAATTTGTAAAGTCTCCTTTACAGACAAATTTGCAGTCTTTGGAGTCATTGCTTATCAATTGATCAAATTGATGATGGGACACCAATGTAATTTGGAGGTTTAATTTGATTTGAATAAAATATTGTTTGTTATTTTGAGCATAACTTTTTGAAGGTTTGGTGATTATTCTTTTTACTTGCTGGGCAAAAATAATAATGATATGGTGAATGTTTCAATTTAATCATTTTTGGCGACTAAGGGTGCCTTACTGGGAGAAGGAAGTTTTGAATAAATTAAAAGGCTAAGTTGTGGGTTTTAATATCTACGTTGAAGACAAACCCATACGACTCACATTGGTGGAGAAAATTTTATAAGGTTTTGATTTTATTGGCCAACACTTTTTGCTGGTTGAGTTCTTTGAAGTCGTTTGAGCTATTTCTGCATTCATACTGGAATGCAAAGGTCAGAAAAAAATGGTCTGAGTTTGATCAGATTGTGGGAAGAGGAGGAAAGGTCAGGATTCCTGGTTAAGGCTGAATCCTTCAGTTTTGTCAGGCATGTGTTCTCTTCTCCAGCATAATTCTTCATATTCTAGTGAAAGTATTGCAAAGTTTGCTATATAGTGTGAGTCTTCTTCAAAGGCATTTCTGAAGTTTGAGTTTGTGGCTTGGCATGAGTTTTGTTTGAGTGATGGCAACCCCTTGCTTCTGCATGGTGATTCTCTTTGTTATTGATAAGTTGTGGGGTCAAATGCATGGCATGAATCTCACTTCTGCAAGACATGGTTCTTTCAATGCAAACTGAAGGATTTCATGATATATGAATTTTTATTGCTGAGTTCGTGGCTTCAATTACTTAGTAAAGACTCATCTCCTCAGCTGATGGTCATTTTTGTCATTCGTGCAACCTGAAGCTTTGATTCGAGGAGCTGATTGTGTATAAGCTTTGCCTGGTCTCCCAATAACATTGTTGAAGCATCATTTTGGCGTGTGTTTCTGTGTCATGAACCTTTTGTTGGACATTGTTGCTGCTAGGATATGTTTTTGTCATTGATGTCAACATATTTATGCTCCGGTGATTGCTGGTTGGTTTATTTTGGTCATGGTTTGGTGTATGGAGTATTTATAGTATCATTATATTCTTCTGTATTGGGTTTGGTGATCCGGGAAGCTTAATTGATCATATTATATGATCCGGTTTTGCAGTTTGTTTTTCTGATCAATGCTTTGCAGAATTCAGTATTTCCTCCGGTATATTTCGGTGTGATCAGATCTTAAGCTGAGATTTTGGGAGATTGTTTGGGATGGTCTTGTGTATCTTCAATGCAGATGGTTCGTGATTTGGTGCTCCGCAAGTTATCTTTCTTCGTGACAGTTGCTGTTTTTTGAGTATTCTTGAGGTTCAGATGTTGATCGATGAAGATTTGATAAGTGGTGTTGGTGCAACTGTTACTTTTGATTCTAACGTGCTTGCTGGTGTTTCCTAATTGTGTCCTATTTGTTTTGGTGATCCGCATTGATCGTTGTGCGAGTTTTTGGTGATTTTGCTGAACCGGTGATGTTCTTTGTCTTATGCGGTCTTCCTGGTGGTGTAGCGTGTTGCGGTTGATCTTGGCGTGATTTCCGATGGTGTTGCGTGTTTGGAGATTTGAATTAGGTCCATGTTATGTCATGTATATCATTATATTGGTCCGGTGGTCAATCTTTGTATCGTGTGATGTGATTTTGTAATTGTGAGTTGAGGGTTTAGCCGACCTTGTTTTCAAGGTTGATGAATTGTATAAATAGGTGATACTGTCATGTAATTTAAATATAGTGGTGGTGTCTGCATTATTAGAGAGTTGTGTATGTGCGAACAAGTGTTTCATCCTTCGACATTGTGATTGAGCAGAGTTTGGTGTTGCAAAGCAGACAAATGTGCTTAACCGGAAGTGTTATTAGGCATTTGGAGATGCTATTCTTTTAGTTCATTCTTTCCGGATTGTAGTCCGAATCTTATTGTAAGTCAGTGAGACTTCCGGGTCATTATCTTTTGAGCAGTGAGCTCTAGGCAGTGTGCTTGAATGCATGTGCATTACCCATTCTAATATTTTCACATACTACTGCAGAGTATCGTCTTATTGTGGGTAGGTTCCCACTGTGGTTTTTCCCTTAACCGGGTTTTCCACATCAAAATTTTGGTGTTGTGTGTTGTGCTTTCAATTTGCTTATTTTTGTTGTTGCTGCAGTTTATCAGATCTGTACTTGTGGTTAAGTTTGTAGATCTGGTGAAAACTGATTCACTCCCCCCCCCCTTCCTCAGTTTTCCCTCATTGTTGTTGCCAACAATTGGTATCAGAGCTAGATCCTTCGGAAGAGGCTTAACCGCTTGAGATCCGGGATGGCAACTGGAGGTGTTATCTTTAAGGAGAGTCCGAGATTTGATGGAAGTAACTATGCTATATGGAAGAACCGGATGGAGGTGCACTTGAGGTGTCTTGGAGAAGACTATTGGAAGATTACAAAGAATGTCTATTTTGTTCCTTCGAATGGACCGATTACTGCTGATGAGATCAAGGAAGCTGAAAATAACATTAGAGCGAAGGAAGCATTGCTGAGTGCCCTAACTGATTTAGAGAAGACAAATGTAATGGGATTTCAGACCGCACATGAGATCTGGGAGAAGCTTGAAACCCTATTAGAAGTGTTGTGCATATTGCACACCCCACCCCGTCATTGACAGGGACCTCCGTTTTGAGTTTGGTCTGCCCGCGTAGTAGGAGAGGAATGAGGGAAGCGTTCAAGGCTTTGAAGTAAACCTCGTGTGAGTTACCTTAGAAACCCAATTTTTCTTAGCGGAATGAGCAAAAGGATAAAGTTCGGAAGTTTCATGCCCGAAAAATCTTCCAAAATCTAAGTTCATGCAATAGGCTTTTTGGCCGAAGAGATTAATGAACTCCTGAATCGCGCAAAATATGTATTCAAGCCGAAAACCTAGGGGGCGTCAAACTCTCGATAATCCTCAGTAGGCCGAAATGGGAGAAGGAGAAAAAATTACGCAAAGGAAGGCAAAAGTACGAAATTAGTAGATAGCTCGCAAATCTCCTTAATAGGCCGAAAAGCCCAGTTGGTGAAAGTCACACATGGAGACGTTAAGCAAAATCGCGCATAAAGCCTCGTTAGGCCGAAAACAAACTTAAAGGAAATCACGCGATGTATCCATTTTAACTGAAAACGTCTAAAACTCCTAGAATCGGCTAGTGAGCCCAAAAACAGGAAAACATTGAAATTAAAATCGCACAAGTTTGTGAATAACCTGAAAATTACTTAAGTTTAAATCTTGCAAAAAAAACCTCTAATATGCCCGAAATAAAGAACATCTCGCATTTTGGGTGAATGGCCCGAAGAATGTGAAGGGGAGTCTTGTAAAGGCAGCTAATAAGCCGAAATTGAAGGCAAAACGAAAGTAATATCAGCTTGCAAAAGACTTCAAGAGCCCAAAAATTGGAGTCTTAGGGCGTCAAAGGGAGAGTTTGTGTAAAGTTGCCTAAATGGGCCAAAAATGATAAAGAATTCACATTCGCACATTTTCCCGTGATAGGCCGATAACCTATAGCTAAGTCTAGGTCACATAAAACTCTTCTTTAGAAGGCTCGAAAACCATTAAAGAGAGGGCAAAGGTCACACAATATACAATGAAAATGCCAAAGTTTACAAAGCAAAATTCATAAACAAAGGAGAGACATTTAAAAGATGCATCTCACAGAGAGCTTCTCAAGCCCAAACTTCATCGAGACTAAGCCCGACATCACATAAAATTTAATATTTGTCATTAATTTAATTAGTTTTTCAAATTGATTGGTTAAAGGTGAAATTGATTATTCGCAAGAGAATGACATCGGGAAGAACCAGAAGAAAGCCGGAAACGAGACGTGATCACGACCAACGCTGGAAGAAGAACGTGTTGAAGAGCGCAAGGACCAAAGCGATGAAACATTGGGAAATGTGCCACTGGACCCCGAGTTGAAATCCACCACTGAGATCAAAGACTGAAGAACATTCAGAATGCTACCAAATTATGCATTCTCAGAAAAAATGCACAGCTGGATATAATTCTAGAAATTCAGTTTTAAAAACTGAAATTGTTTATTGTAAAGAGCTGCTTGTGGGCCCCGTTGAAGATATTTTAAAACAAGGGGACACAGGTCAGTTATGTTCAACTACCGGATAGACCCAAATTGAAGCCAAACAGTTGTCGGTAGTTGAGAAGGTGGTTGAAGGGATAACTAAGAATTGAGTAGGCATGGGTTAAAGCTGCCATGCTTCTAGAAGGCAGACTGCAACCCTTGGATGCAGTCCATCCTGCCCATCGATTCATATTGTAAATTCTATAAAAGGCAAGATGCCTCTCTTTGTAAAGGGTTAGATTTTTTAGGTAGTTAGGCTGTTAGATTTCCGTTAGAATAGGTTAGAGTTTTGTAGAGGTTAAATTTTAGCAGTAGCATAGAGATGTTGCAGAAATTGTTGTAATGGCAGTTGAAGCAAATATATGAACATTGAAATATGGTGTTTATTGTCTTTGTTTTCTTCTGTATGCATGATTTCTTTCAGCATTTTAGATAGTCTTTTTGTTTTGAGTGTGCAGGTATTTGATGGATTCAGGCTCATACCATTGAGGATATACTGATTGTAGTTTCTTGTGTATGGTTAGTTTGAGCCTTTAATTGCGTTTAGTTCAATTGCAGGTGTCCGTTTGAGCTGCGCCAGAATTGGGTGCTTAGCCATGCATTTGCAGTCTAAAAATCTTCAAAGTCCCTTTGAAGATTGCACCGTTCCTGTGAGGTTTTGAGCCATTTTGGCCAAGTAGGGATTGGTTATGTTGAATCCGTCTACCCGCATACCAATCTTGTTAGTTTTAGGTCTCCTATCCCTTCTCTTTTGCTTTTTATTTCCCAGTCCGAGAATCGCAGTAGACCAGCTTGTTGCAAAATGTAAGTCCCCTTGTGCTCCTAGCAAAACACATCGACCGTTGAGTTATCCCGTAGTCAAGAACTGACATTTGGAACCTTGAGGTCGTCCCCATTGATCAACTAAAACAACATTAGGGCTTCCTTACACAAGAGAGGATAGGATACTCGACGAGTAACATTCTATTCTGCATTGGCCTGATGGAGTCGTAGTTCTGCGACTTTAGCCACGTCAACAAGAAGGAGATAAACAAGTAAAAGTTGCTAAGCTGCAGAGTTTGAAAGGAAAGTATGGGATGCTGAAGATGGGAGAAGATGAGAACATAAACACTTTCATGGCTAAGGTGAATGATCTTGCCCTAGGTATCAGATGTGCCGTTGGAACCCTTGAAAAAGATGAAATTATTGCTAAGGTGCTGAGATCTTTGCCTCCGTCTTACAAGTATAAGGTAGCTGCTATTGATGAGATCCAGAGTGTGACTACTGTGACTAGAGATATGCTGGTTGGAAAGATTGTTGCATTTGAACTGAGCGAATTTGGTGAGTCACATGGAAAGTTTGAGACAACATTTAGAGCATCTGTGTCCGGAAAGCAGAAGTATGATCCTGATGAATGCAGAATATCCAGATATGAAAGAGAGAGAAGAGAAATGGAAGAGTAAGAAAGAGAACTGGATGAGCTTGAAGCATTGATTACCCGGAGATTGCCTAAAGGAGCTGGTAAGTATGATGAAAAATTGCCCTTGAAATGTTTCTCTTGCAATAAGGTAGGACATTTTGCTTCTAGATGCCCGGAGAGAATGGCTAAATATGATACACATGACAAATTTGATAAGCATGATAGGAATGATAGATATGAGAAGCATGAGAAGTATGACAAGCCTTACAAGTCTAACCGGAAATATAAGCATCATAAGAACTGTTACTATGTTGCTGATGGAGGTGTTACTCATGAAGAATTTGAAGGAGATGAAGTTGTGTTCATTGCTATCAAGGAAGATGGGCCGGTGCCTGTTGATTCCACAAGCTGCACTATTGAGGAGAAAGCTTTAGCTGCTAAAGTTGAAGAAGAAAGATGAGTCGGTGATTGACAACGGTTGTCCTGCAACATGTGCCCAACATTCGGTACTCTGCAATCGCTCATCAATAAATCCAGAAAACTAGGAGCATCATAGCCATACAAAGCTTTGGAAGGTGTCATCTGGATAGTCATGTGGTGAGTGGAATTATAACAATACTCACAAAGATGCAACTACTTCACCCAAGCTTTCTACTGCCCAGAAATGTAGTTCCGTAGGTATCCCTCCACCCATTTATTGACAATCTCAGTCTAACCATCAGTCTGAGGGTGGTTGCTAGTACTCGGAGTGAGCTCTGTCCCGCATAGTCTTAATAACTTCTTCCAGAAGTTACCCATGAACCTACTGTCTTATCACTGACAATACTTCAAGGTAGCCCATGCAATCTGAATACCTCACAAAAGAAAAGATCTGCCACCTGTGCAGCTGAATAAGTAGTCGTGATCGGGAAGAAATGTGCGTACTTAGTAATAAATGATGTCTCTCCCTTAAGCTTTCGACAAGCTCGTAATAAAGTCCATAGACACACATTCCCACTTCCTCTCAGGAATAGGAAGTGGCTGAAGCAACCCAATAGGGTAAGTGTGCTCTTGCTTATTCTACTGCCAAATAGAGCACTCCCTGACATACTGAAGAACATCAAATTTGGGACCCTTCCAAGTAAATCTCTCTCGTACCTATCTATAGGTCTTAAAGTATCTGGGATGACCAGCCATAGGTGAATCATGTAAAGATCTCAATACCTTGTTCTTCATATCCGAACTTGGGACTAAAAACATTCTCTCTTTGTAAATGATGAGATCATTCTCTCTCTGTACCTATTGTCTTGCACGATCCCATCAATAATGCCAGAAGCCCACAGGTTCTTGGCATACTCTGCTATGATCAAGTGTTTCCAATCCTCGGAAATCTTTGCCATGGAACTCAAATGGGGACGGCGAGATAAGGCATCAACAACAACGTTCTGAGTCCCTTTGACATAGAGATGTCAAAATCATAAGACTGTAACTTGCTGACCCACTTTTGTGATGCTCATTTAGATCTCATTGTCCAAGGAAATGCTTCGAGCTGTTATAATCAATTTTGACACAAAACTTGTTGCTAACTAAGTATTGTCTGAACTTGGCCATTGCATGCATGATGGCCAACATTTCCTTGTCATAAATACTATAGTTCCTCTTAGGACCCCTTAGCTACCTGCTCTCAAAAACTATAGGATGACGATCATGCATAATCATTGTACCAATACCCTCTCCACATGCATCACAATGAAGCTCAAAAGGTTTGGTGAAATCTGGTAAGGCTAGAACTGGACATGTAGTCATCAACTGCTTGAACTTCTCAAAACACTCCTGTGCTAGAGGTGTCCAAAGAAAAGCACCCTTCTTTGTCAAATTAGTAAGTGGTGCCGCATGTCGTGAAAATCCACTAACAAACCGATGGTAGAAGGCACATAAACCAACAAATCCCCTGAGCTGAGTCAAAGTCTCAGGCGTAGGCCAATCAATAATGGCACGAACTTTATCAGTATCCATGCGAACTCCCTCTCTGCTGATTATGTGACCCAAATATAAAAGTTTTGTCATGCCCAATGCACACTTGGACTCCTTGGCGTACAAGGACTTCCTATCAAGTCTGCCTAAAACAGTATCCAGGTGAGCCATGTGCTCCTCCCAAGTTCTACTGTAAACCAAAATGTCGTCAAAGAATACTAGAACAAATCTCCTCAACTAAGACTAGAAGACCCTGTTCATAGTGGACTGAAAAGTAGCTGGTGCATTGGTTAAGCCAAAGGGCATAACCAAAAACTCATAGTGTCCACAATGACTTCTGAATGCAGTCTTCTCAATATCTTGCTCTCTGACACTGATCTGGTGATAACTTGTCCTCAAGTCAATCTTGGAGAAATAACAAGCTTTGTGAAGCTCATCTATCAACTCATCGATGCAAGGGATGGGATACCTGTTCTTTATTTTTCTTTTGTTCAGCATCCGGTAATCAATGCACATCCTGAGTGTACCATCTTTCTTTTTCACCAAAACCACTCATGAAGCGAAAGGAGACTTACTCGGCCTTATGTGTCCCATAGCAAGGAGTTCTTTGATGGTTTTCTCAATCTCATCTTTCAAACACTTTGGGTGCCTGTAAGGTGTAATCATGATGGTCTTGGTGCCCTCTTCTAGCTCAATGATGTGCTCTATGCCTCTATCAAGAGGTCTACCAAGTGGTTTGTCACTTAACACCTTTGCATGCTTAACTCTAAGATCCTGAACATCTGAATGATAGGGTGTTTTATGCTGCTCCTCATATGAAGGCATCAACTTACACTTTGCTGCCCACTCTACCATATCATATTTAATGAGTCTCTCCATTCTTCTGAGAGTTATGATTTTCGAGTTGCTGGTTTTGATAGCTTTAAGCACATGATTAGTTCCATCCACCTTGAATTTCATTTCCCTTTTTTCTAAGGTTGAGTGTAAATTCACCAATTGCATGCAACCATGTCATGCCAAGAACCACATCCATGTTTCCCATGTTAACCACATAAAAATCTGCTTTAAACTCATAGTTATTGAGTTTTATAGGTAAATCCGGAATCATTCTCTCACAAGTGAGAGTATTACCATCAACAACTTTTACCCTTATCCCTTCAAACTCTTGAGTTTGAATTCCACGCTTTTCTACAAACCATGCATCTATAAAATTATGAGTCGCACCTGTATCAAGTAAAGAAATGACTCTTTGACCAGCCAAGAGTCCACCCAACCTAAAGGAGCCTTCCCTTTGCATGCTAGACATATGAGCTTTATGTAGCTGCAATTCTCCTTCATTTTCAACTTCATTTTTTGAGTTTTCAGTCCCTGAATCCTCTTGATCAGCTTGCTGGTCTGTGTTATCAGTCATGTTTTCACTCTCATAAAACCACTCCATATGCCTATTTTGACATTTAGGCTTAAGAGGACAATCATGGTTTTGATCATAAGGGCCCTTGCAATGAAAACACAACTTCCTCTTTCGCAAATCATTAATTGTTTCCCTATCCAAAAGGGCTGTAAATTTTTTCCTTTGGTCAACATATTCTGATTTCTTTGGATCTGATTTGTTGTCATTAAGAATGAAGATGGTTTTGAGTTATTTGAGTTGAACTTACTACGTGGAGCTGTAAGTTCCGTGCTACGAGCTTTCCTCATAGCTTCTTGCAAGGTAGTGGGATCAAAAGCTTTAATCCAACCCTTCATAGGCTCATAAAGACCCTCAACAAAAAGTGTGACCAACCTTCTCTCTGAGATACCTTTGACCATGGTCGAGAGCCTTTGAAATTCACCAATATAAGATTCCAAGCTGTCCATTTATTTCAATTGAGCTAAATCTCTGAAATACAACTTTGGGTCTCTTTTGTCAAAAGGTTCAACTAATCTATCAGTGAACTCTTGGTATGAAGTGATAAGGTCATGATGCAAGGTAACCATCCCATGGTGCCACCAGTCATGGGCTACCCATCCAAATGCAAAGCTGCAAACTTGATGGCGTCTTCTTCTGACATAGGACGTAGGGTCAAGAAAGTGTTCAACTTGCTAATCCAAGCTCTGGTTGTAACTCTACCATTGCCATCAAAAGTAGAGAGTGTGAGCTTGGTGATTGCATATTTAAGATCATTAGTCTTATTCCAAGGTTTCCTGTCATTCCAATTCCATTTCTGGCTATGTTCCCTCTTTTGACTCATGAACTTGTCAAAGTTAAGATGTTCCTCAACTCTTGGTGGTAATGCATCCCACTCATCATGAAGTGTCATCATGTTATCTGTAAAGGCCACCTCATTTTCCTCCTTAGCCATGTCCCCCTCTTAAGATTCATTTCTAACAAATGTAGGGCGTTTATGCCTATCATAGGTGCGTGTGGGAGTCACTCTTACCCTCGGGCGACCAGCAATACTTCCGTTCTCTTCTTGATCCAAGTTATGTCCTCTAGGAATGGTGATCTGTTGTATGGCAGTAGTCAACTGCTGCAACACATTTGCTACCTGTTCTTGCCCAGCTACTAGACCCCTCATAATAATTCCGGCTTCTTGGTCCTCATTGTTAACAAGCTCTCTACGTGGTTCACCATCATTCCTATCTCCCATGATTTCCAATGGTATCTCTTCAAATTGATCTCGGTTTCCCTGTAAACCAGGTCTCCTGCATGTATAAAACCTGTGAGGCCCAAACTGATGCTGATGCATAAGAAGTTCTAACCCTCCAGGAAGGCAGGATCAAAGCTCTGATACCATTGTAAGAACCCTGCTGGTTCTAACTTTCCTGAATTGCTATTGCTGATTTGTTTTTGGTGTTTTTCAAAGGTTTTTGGATAATTTTCAAATAAAAATAACAATTTTGCTAGGCTAGAATTGCTCATAAAACTGAATAGATGCAAAATTAAGAGCAACTGTAACTATATTATGGATCAGGAAACTGCTACAAATAAATCTAATGCTAATTGCACACCTGTAGGTCCTCAACTTATTTTAAATAAAGAATTATGGAGTTTCCCAACCAAGACTGGGAAACTAACCAAAATAGGCGTACAAGTCCAGAATACAATTTCTCCAGACCAGAAATGAGATGAAACCACCTGAATATGCTGGGCATTGGGAATGGTGCAACCAGACTGCAAAATAGGAAGGCGTTTCAGCCTCCCAGACAAACCGTCCCTTTTCTGGACCCCACGTGGCTAGCAAGAATTGTATGGCCAGCAACAAGAACTTGTACAACTGCTTATTGAAACGAAAGATGTTGCTAATTGGGGCAAGTAAACCTAAATGCCCTTTCCTTATTGAAAAATCTGCAAATAATTGAAGAAAATAACCTCTGATGAAGCACAGTAAGACTCTGGAACGAAGTCTCTCAGTTGCAATAATTCAGCTAATCTTTCACAACCTCAAAATCACAGATCCATGAAGAATTATCGTTCTTCAATAGCAAACCCTTTGAAACCCTTGTTTCAGAAAATCCACAGTTAAAAACCAAGCAATTTCAAATAATCGATAATGAATTGAGGTTGAATTGCTTTTTTCCCCTTAGAAACCCAAATGGCACGAATTCCAATAAAGTATTGTTGGCATTGAGTTGTCAATGATGTCAATTAGTATTGCAAGCTATCAGTAGAGTATGTCAACCCGGTATGAAGAAGATTGAACCGACATAAAGAAGATTAACATGAAGGCTTGTCAACCGGTATGGTGGAAGACAAGTAGGTATTGAGACTGTCAGTGACATCACCGATAAGAGGTGATATGAAGTTGTGTGTTGGCATGACAAGTTGTAACCGGTATAAAGGCTGGTTGTTTGTTTGTGATAATGTTTGTGATAAAGAGGCAGAGTGACAAAGTGATCACAAACCATCAGAGGTGAAGTTGTGCTACCGGTGTAGTGTATACTGCGGGTTAGCAGCAGGAGAAGGTCTCATCGGTAAGGGCTTGCGTCGGTATGAGTTTGTTGAATGTTCAAGTTTAAACTGATCTTTTGTCGGTGAGCTGAGTGTACGCCGATGTGATGCCACATGGAGCTGAGGTGCCAAGCATGTGGAGGTCGGTGAAATTTCCATCGACATGGTTGTTGGAGCAGTTAGTCGACATTAAATGAAACAGCCACAAATCACGGGTCAATAACAGATTGATGCGGCTCGACGAAGAATGAACGATAGAGAAAGATCAGGGAGTTGTTGGCGCCTGGATCAAAGTAAGGAAATCGGATTGCAAGAGGACCTCGAGAAGGAAACAATTGGGTCATAAATGAGTCGACAGATTTCAAGGCTGAAAATCATGGTCAGGTTTGCTATTTTTGGCAAACATACTTTGGACAGATGAAAAACACGTGATGGCTTATTCCTCCAATGCAGGTGTGCGATCCAAGGCAGATCGGATCAGATTGGATGCAAATTTGGTCGGTAGAAGGAAACCCTAGCCACCCTCTGTTTGAATTGGTTTTTGGCGGGAAAGCTTTTGTTTAAAAATATGGCGACCTAAGACATATAGATATGCTGTTGAAGGGTGAAGGAAAGTGTGAAATTGCTATCTAAGAGACGAAGAGATAAACACTTGAAGTGTGTGTGAGTGAAGATTGTACCGGTATGGAGAAGCAAACTGAAAGAAACAGTACCTGATAGAGAGTGACCAAGTGTGATTTGAATTCAGCAAAACAGAGGGAGCGAAGATTAAGCAAAGTTAGAACCAGCAGAAAGGCTAAGTTGCAGTGTGTATTGAGCTGATGCAAACCGGTAAGATAGAACCGGTGGTGTAGAGCTTTGAAGGGTTGCAAAACTTCATTTGCAGCAAGGATCTCATTTGTATATTTGAGTTTTCATATTATTTTTCATTGAGTAGGTGCTGAGTGCAGGGGTTGTAGCTCCTTTAGGTTGTAGCCTATAAATTGTGTAGGGGTTGTGTTGATGTGTCTTTTGTACATGACCAAACACAGAATAAAATACCTAAAGGTACCTTATCCTCTCTTGAATAAAGCTTCTCCGAATGCTGAAGATTTTGCAGAAGGATCAATTGGAGCAGCTCCAAGGTTCTGATATGTAGGTTCTCTACTTGTGGATAAGCACCAGTGGCCGTTGTGTTTGCTGTTCATCAAGGGGCCTTACGTACTTTCTCAAAAAGCTTGTTCTTGCAATTACTTTTCAATGAGGAAACTGGATTTTCCTAATGCTAACTGATGTTTCAAAAAAGACAAAAGATAGGGGGTTCGAGAGGGCTATATTAAACTAGGCCTAAGAATGACTAAATGAGAGTGATCTTGGTGGAACTCTACCAATCTCAGTATTGCCAAAGAACAACAACTCTATTGGAATCGGTGTGATCTTCTAAGGGAATTCAATGATTTTCGAATCATTAATAGAATTGGATACTATCAATAAGATACATACCAATATCCTAAGTAATGATTGAACTCTTAAACTATTTCAATATCTCCAGTTGACCACACAAGGCATGCTTACAATCAGTAAGGGGCTAGTGGTTTGGACTATGAGTTTTACCAAAAGATCAAACACAACGTTTTTCACTCAATCTAACTCTAAAATCTGAGTACTATCTCCACTAAGAGTGATTCAAGAAGATAAACAACCATGTAAAAAGTCACAAAGATTGCAATAAAACACCATAACTTCAATATTTCATTGACCTCATAGCAAAATATAACAACAATTGTTCAACTTTCTCTCTTCACTACTTTTATCTCTGCTGCTAACAATCTTATTCTTCTTACCTCTTTTTCTAACCTCTTATTCTTTTCCATTTCTTCCTTTAGTTTATCATTAACTGCTCTCACTGTATCAGTTGCTTCCTCCATGGCTTGCTCGAAGGTAAGTGGACCAAGATCAAATGTCTCTAAATCATATTCTTCTGCCATTATCTCATCCTCATACTTGTCCACTGCTGGTATAGCTACCTGTATCTTCCTAGATCCTGCATCATCTCTAATTACCTTTGACATCTTTGTAGCCTTCTTCCTTTCGATCTCTTCTTGAGAGTTTCCTAGAAGACTTTCCAAATCAAATACTTGTTCTTCATCTTCAACCACAACTACCCTCGTAAGTCTTTCTTTTAGCCAATTTGGAATGGAAGATTTCTTCTCTCTTATATTACCTCAGGCAAAGGCCCCTTAGCTCTGATAGGAGATGTTGCTTCATCATCATTCTTTTCTTCTTGTTGCTCATTAGCACCAACTTGGAGAGGAAGAGACCGACTTGATGAGTGCTGAGGTTTTCGTCCTTTCCCTTGTTTATCATTTGGCACTGTGGATTCCATAGACTCATCTACTTAATACATCTTCTCTCTTTGATCCTCTCCTTGACCTATCTCCTTTTCATGTCTAGAAGAAGTACTCGATGGATGATCGGGATTCACTTTTTGTTTCTTCTTGGATGGTTCTCTCTTTTCAGGTCCCTCCTTTCTCTTTGACCCCTTGGAGTGAGAAGTGTTCTCACTTACACTTGCTTCTCCTTCTTCTGTTCTTGCTTCTAGGCTGAATGTCATGGCTATATTCTGTTCCTTCAATTTTTGATGTTGGAGATGTACCCATCTGCGAGTACAACTCAAAACTGGGTCCATCAATGTTCTTAAGTCTGCGACTTCTTGTTCATCCCAATCTATCTTCACTTGTCTTCCTTCTCATAGGAGGATTGGAGATATCTACCACTGTCATGTGCTTGATCAGCCACTCTATAAACCTTACATTTCCTGATAAGATCCAAAGGTAATCTAGAGTGCATCTTCCTTTTTACCTCCACATCATCCTGAACATTCATCTAGAAGTCCTCCACTTGAAACACATGCCTGTACTTTTTCCCAACTGTTTCTTCCATATGACCATTAGGATCAAAATTCTCTCTCGAGGCAAAGGATGTGAATGAATATAGAGATAGTTCCCTTTTGGCATCTTCGGTTGCTTGAGAATTAGGACATACTTCGATTGAATTTCCCAGTGAAATAGGTATGGGGATACCGTTGCCATGCTTATGTCTTGATGCTTTAGCAGAAGCTGCCAACTGTCTAGTGACTTCAAGTAATATTATTCTATCCGTAGGATATCTTGGTAACATATAAGGAGGCGAAGGACATCCATGGACCCTGATGTAGGTGAATTTTGGAAATTGAATGAACCATGCACCATGTTTCTTCACGAGCTCTTGTGCTTATGGAGACAGTCGATGGTGAATCCCTCCTTGTTACGTCCTAGTGATATGCATTGTGAAAGTATCGTTGACTAGTTTGTAGTAATTCTTAGGTGGATGATGCAATTGAGCATAAGAATCACATACTCTTATCTCTCAGGGTCCTCTCCCAACAACTCTTCTGTGTGGTAATCCTACATATTCAAAACATCTGGCTAAAGAATATATAACATATGAACTCATGTGGAATGACTTAGTAGAGACTAGCCTCCTCAATTGGACATCTAGGTTGTTGCTAATAATTCTGGCCCAATTGAATATTCCCTTTTCTTGAACGATCACCTGTATAAAGAACATCCACTTGTCGAAAAAGAAGGCTTCAGAGGCACCTATAATCCGGTTGAGCATGGTTATCAAGTCTCTGAATTCCTCTTGGAAATCAATTCTATGAGGCGTATTGGGTATCTTATTCAAGCGAGGCCTACTCTTGAGTAACCAATTCTTATTGATGAAGTTCAGATAGGTATCAGGGTCATCTTCGTAGATAGACTTAGCTCCTTCTAAGCTCTTGTAGATCATATCTCTCTCTGTTCCGGAAGATGAAAAACTTCACTTATAGCTTCTTCTGAAAGATAGGCGAGGATAGTTCCATCCTTGGCTACGATTGTCCTTGAATGTGAATCATAGTGCCTGGCACATTCGATCATTAGCTCATGACATCTGACTGTGGGAGGGAAGCCTGCGGCCTTGATGATGCCACTTTCAATTATCTTCTTGGCTATGGGTGATGGCTTGCCGATGTAAAGTGCTACTTGAAACTTCTTCACATTGAAGCTCCCTAAGTTGGTATCTCCAATACTGCTCCATTTGGATACGATCCTTGTCTCCAAGTCATCACTCTTTTGATCTTCTTTAATGAGAGCTTGCTGGGTAGCGGATCCACTTGCCTTGGGGGCCGCCATTTGCTACCTACAAAAAGGCTTAAGTTAGCTTTAGGTATAGTACCCTAGATAGGTGATTTGAGATCTTTTAAAGAAACAATTGAACTTTAATTTGAAAATAAAATGATAAACCCTTAAAATTATGATTTTTCAAATTGACATCACCTACAAATCAAACTAGATTATTGAAGACTTAACCTTAAAAAATTGATATAGAAATTTGAATCAGATCTTCAATACATCTTCAAATAATCAGATTGTACATACCTTGTCCTTGATTTTTAATTATCAACCTGAAAAGATGGATAAAAAGGGAGATTGCTGCTGGATTTGCCTTCCTTCCAAGTGATATTCAAAGGGGGTCAAAAGCTTCAGGTCTGCACCTCAGGTTCGCCTTTGCAGATTCAGACCTTGACCAGCCTTCCTAGATCAGAAATTTGTCTACACCTGTTGCAATTCGCCCCTCCAGTTCTGCTCCTCAAATTCGCTTAAGAAGAAAGTATGAATGAATGATTAATGCTTGCAAAATTTACTTTTCTATATAGGGTGCTTTCATCCTTTTGCCAAGAGGCCGACCTCTTAAATAAATAAATACAATTTAAAAAATCCATCTCCAAGGTGGCCGACCTAGCAATAAAGCTAAAAAAAAATATAGTTGGGCGCCAAAGAATGATTTTTTTTTGAATTTTAAAGCGTAAAGGTCAATTTAGCCCATTTGATAATTGTTTAATCAAGGCGGATTTTCATTATTTATTCAAAAAATGAGGTTTGATTAACAAATTAAGAGAGGAATAATGTGTTTTGAATGTGACTTGCTTGTGAATCTTTTGAAGAGACATAGGCAACCCTAGGAGATGTTGAAGTTTCTTCAAGATTTAATGTTTGCCATTTTACTCCATTCACTCCATCTTTCCATTATTCACCATCTTGATCCTTAACCTTTCAATGTTCTTGCCATCATGAACTTGCAACTTGCCTTCAAACAAGGTAAAAAATAGGTATTTCAAAGGATTTCGCTCTGGACCCTTTGGAAGGGTCAGGAGCGATTTTCATGATTAGGTCCAAATTGCATCATTTCTTTACTTTAAATTGCTTCCCAAGGCAAGTATGCACTAGTCTTCTCTCTTCCAAGGCCTAGGAATTCATATTTTAGCTTCTATCATGAACAAATTAGGTGATTTTGAGAATTTCGCTTTGGACCCTTTGGAGGGGTCAGGAGCGAAATTCATAATTTGCTTTGTTTTCCCTCACTTAGCTTCATTCTTCATCCCTTAGGTTATTAATAGCAAGTCTTTGGGCTTTAAAATTGATTGGGAATGCACTAGCTTGTAGTCTGGAGCAAGGAATAGTGTCTGGTGAAGAAATTCGCTCTGGACCCTTTGGAAGGGTCAGGAGCGATTTCCTTCCTTTAGGTTGAATTCTACTTTCTTCTTACCTTGCTTTGTCATGATTTTCACCTTTGGATTCGTCTTTCATGAAGAAAACACTTGTTCTATCCTTAGGAAGGCCTGAAAGGAGAAATTCGCTCAAAACCATGGCCAGGGACAAGACCTATTTAGGATTTCGCTTTGGACCCTTTGGTGTTCATAAGCCATGCAAAGGCATGCTTAGGGGTATCTCCAAGCTCAATTCACCTTGATCAATGTTTGTCTTGACACAAAATTGGAAGAAAAGAGGGAGATTGGGAATTTCGCTCTGGACCCTTTGGAAGGGTCACGAGCGAAATTCATATTTTGAGCTCATTTCTTCATTTTTTCAACTCCGATCTACCTCAAAAGGCAAGAATACATCATTCCACTTCCATCCACGCCATAAGAACCAAGGTTTTGACCTCATCTAAGGGGAAAATAGGTGCTTTCAAGAATTTCACTTTGGACCCTTTGGAAGGGTCAGGAGCGAAATTCATGTCTTGGACAAAATCCTTTATTTCTTTTGCCTTCATTCACTTCCTAAGGCAAAAACATGTCAATCTTCTTCCAAATATGCCCAAGGAACTAAGATCTTGGTCTAATCAAGGAATAAATGGGCGTCTTCTAGGAATTTCACTCTGGACCCTTTGGAAGGGTCAGGAGCGAAATTCAAGATTTAGGTTGACTTGACACTTCTTCCATTCAATTTACCTTGAAATTTTATCAAACTCACCTCTCCTCACCACAATGAAGTCCATTTGCCATCCACTTAGCTCAAAACAAGGTCTTATCAATGTCTTAGGGAAAAAAAGGGGGTCAAATTGAGAATTGCGCTCTGGACCCTTTGGAAGGGTCAGGAGCGAAATCCATGTTTTAGGTTGATTTTTACCACCCCATCGTCTCAATTCACCTTTCAAAGGCAAGAACACATCAAAGTCATTCCAACCATGCCTTAGAAGTCCAAACTTGGCCATAACAAGGAGCAATATAGGGGTTATGTGAATTTCGCTCTGGACCCTTTGGAAGGGCCAGGAGCGAAATTCCTCCTTGAGCTCATTTCTCACCTTTTGTCACCCTTCCTTGGCTTGGATATAAATTCTCAGGCCTCCCCCTATCATCATCCAGTTCAAACTGGTATTCACTTCAAGATCTTGTGAAGAAATAGGGTCTTATATGAATTTCGCTCTGGACCCTTTGGAAGGGTTAGGAGCGAAATTCCTCCTTGTGCTCAAATTTTGGCTTCATTTCCCACATTTCCTCATCCAAATGAGTGTTTTGCCTTCACTAATGCCTGGGAATGAGCTAGTTGCTAGTTTGGGTCAAGGTGGAGTGTTTTATAGAGGAATTCGCTCTAGACCCTTTGGAAGGGTCAGGAGCGAAATTCCAATTCTAGGCCCAATTTTCCTTGAGATTGACTTGACTTTGCCTTAGACTCGACCTTTTGATGCATTTCCTTTCATATCCTTGCAAATTCGCTCAACCCCTCTTTGACTTAGGTGAAATCTTAGGTCCTTTGTGAAATTTCGCTCTGGACCCTTTGGAAGGGTCAGGAGCGAAATTCATGATTAGCTCGAGTTTCTTGACTTTTTCCACCCATCATGCCTTAGATTCATCCTCTTGAGTCTTCTCTTTGTCTTTCAAGTCTGTTATTTGCTTACTAGCTCCATTCAATTGTCTCTGACTCGACAGAAGACAAGACTCTGACCTAAAATCCTACAACTTTGACCCATCCTGACTCAAACCCTTCATCCTCTTTTTACAATCTATACATTTTCCATCTCCTGAAAGGCAAGATCCTTCTAAGATTACATCAGGGTTCAAGGCAGACAACACATGACTTTCCCAAGCCCAGGTCAAATTTGGCTTTGAAAGAAACCCTAGGTGAGTTCTGCGAAGGAAACCCTGACCTACCCAGCCCAGGCGACCACTAACTCACTCAAAACATCTAGCGAGCAGAGAAAAAACTAAGCCAAGAGAAAGAAAGACCAAAAAAAGAGAGGGGGTCCCCATTTCGATGGGGCGATGTGTGAAATGGTCACAATAGGTTGGTGCTCATAAATCAGGGGTTGGTGCCCTAAAATTTGTAATCAGATCTTTTTATTGTGAGGTTGGATTGGAGCAGAAGATCTCCAACAGTTATTCTCACCGAGTTTTTTCTCCCATTGGGTTTTCCTCGTACATTTGGTGTTATGTGTTGCATCTTCATGTGTGTGATGTATTGATCCTTTAGTTATTACTCCTACACACATTGTGTGCATTGCTTTGGTAACCGGTCTGCATCTTGTGTATTTCATGTTAAATTGGTATAGCTCTGATTAAGTAAAAATTGTTTAAATCACTGATTCACCCCCCTCTTAGTGATCCATTGTGTCCAACAATTGGTATCAGAGCCTAGGTACCCTATTTTGTCAAAGCGTTCTCTAGCTTGGGTAGATCCTGTTAAGTGTTCACAATGGCAAGAAATGAATCAACCTCGTCAAATGCTCCAATGTTTGATGGTGTCAACTATGCCTTTTGGAGTAGAAGAATGGAAACCTATTTGTCCTCTCTAGGTTGTGATGTATGGATGTTGGTTGTGAATGGGTATACAGTCCCTAATAATTCTTCTACTGATGCAGATGCTAAGAAAGAATATGAGAACAATGCTAAGGCAAAAAATTCTATTCTTAGTGGGTTATCTGATAATGAGTTTGTTAAGGTCATGCACTGCTCATCTGCCAAAGCAACTTGGGATAAGTTGCAGAAAATATTTGAAGGTGATGCTAAAGTCAAGGAAGCCAAGTTACAGACATTGAGAGCACAACTTGAGGGTTTGAAGATGAGAGATGAAGAGAAGATTGCTGTCTTTCTCCAAAGGATTGATGAAACAACAAACACCATTAGAGGGCTTGGAGAAGAAATAAAAGATGAGGTGGTAGTAAAGAAAGTACTTAGATCCCTCACACCTAAGTATGATACAAAGGTTTTAGCAATAGATGAAGCAAAAGATCTGAAAGTCTTTACAATGGATGAGTTGTATGGTTCCCTAACTGCTTATGAAATGAGGACTGCTTGTACTGAGGCTGTAAAGAAAGAAGCTGCATCAAGAAAAGGAAAAGAAGAATCTGCTCATGATGGAACCGGTGAAGACTCTGATGATATCATGGCAAACTTTGTCAGAGGACTCAAGACGGGGTCAGGCAAATACGAAGGCAAACTGTCCATGAAATGTTTCAATTGTGGAAAGATTGGACATTTTGCTGTCAAATGTCCCTATGGTGATAAGAATGAAGATGATCAATCAAGTGGTAGCAGATCATACGGTAACTACAGGAAGAAGAATGTCTACCGGTATGGTAGAAGGGGCAACCGGAAGCAGAACAGTCTTTACACACATGAAAATGATACCACAGATGAGTAGAGTGTCTCAGATGACTGTTGCAATGAAGATGATGTCAGTACAACCCTTATCATGGCCCAAGAGGTTTTGGTACCTGAAGAAGGAGAAGAGGAAGAGCAAGAAGGAGAAGTAGATCTTGAAGCAGAGCTCATCAGTGCCTTGGAAGAGCTGAAGAAAACAAGAAGAGATCTGAAGAAGGTGAAAAAGGCTGCAGTTGAAGAACAAGAGATGTTGGAGAAATCTCTTGAAGAGTTCAAGAAAACAATTGCAGATCTAAAACTTCAATTGGAAGAAGCCAAGAGGTTCTGTGAAGTTACTAGCTCCGGTTTGAGTAAAAAGGAGAAGGAGCATCAGAACCTAGAAGAAGAAATTGTCAAGCTCTGGAAGGAAATAGAGAAAAGCAAGGAAGAAATGAAAGTGAGAAGCAAATATGAAGGCAACACCGAAGCTTTAGACAAGATGTTGAGTAAACAAAAGCAATCTAAAGATACCGATGGCTTAGGATTTGAAGAGGGTCAAAGTTCAAATAGCAAAGACACATCCAGTAAGGAGATACTGTTTACTTCTTCAAATGAAAGTGAAGAGAAGAAGACATTCACGGTAAGCAAAGATACCAGCTAGAAAACATATGCAGATGCTGTTAAGAATTGTCACACAAACCGGAATACACAATCAATGAACCATAGACCATACTCAATGCACCGACATGCAGATCCAAGGAGAAATGCAAGAGCTGATCATGAAGGATTCACCAGAGTCAGCAACATGAAAGGAAGACCCGTGGTGAGGCAGTCATTTGCAGGACCAAGACAATCTAACTGGTATGTTCCAAACTTTCATGGTTATTGTCACCGGTGTAATAAGTTCGGTCATAGAATGGCAGACTGTAGAAAAATGAATGTAAATCCCAGTTTTGAGAGTAGAAACTCATTTGTTGCATTACAAGGTACAAATGTCACTTGCTACAATTGCAATGAGTTTGGTCATAAGAGTTATGAGTGTAGGAGAAGTGTGCAGATGTCCTACAAGAATGCTTTGGATACATCTTTCAATGCTAATATAAAATGTTATAAGTGTTAAAATTTTGGTCACATAGCAAGGCATTGTAAGCTGAGAACTGGTGAGCAAAAGAACACTGTACCGGATCAAAAGATAGAGACTAAACCGGAACACAAGATGACAGAAGAGGAGAAGAAAAAAGAGAAATAGTTTTGGATAGAGAAGGAGAAGAACAAGACAGTGTCAAGCTTGATTGTGCAGACTGCTCTACACGCTGAAAGGAAGAATTTATGGGTAGTTGATAGTGGCTGCTCAAATCACATGACCGGAGACAAGAAAAAGTTTATCAAGCTTGATGATTGGAATGGTGGTTCTGTCCGTTTTGGTGACAACTCCTCCATCAAGATTCAAGGTCATGGTACATTGAATATTGATGGCAAGCTTAAGGCTCATGATGTGTACTACGTGGAAGGATTGAAGCATAATCTGTTTAGTGTCAGTCAGATGTGTGACAAAGGGTACAAGTTCACATTTGACTCTACCGATTGTCAGATAACAAAGCAAAGTACCGGTCGGGTTGTGGCAAAAGGAAAGAGAACAGATGGAAATGTCTACAATCTGAAGGAATGCTATGAGTCTCAATGCATGATGGGACAGATTGATGAAAGCTGGTTGTGGCACCGGAGCTTAAGTCATGTGAACTTTGACAATCTGGTGAAGGTAAGCAAGAACCGATATGTAAGAAACATTCCACAAATAACAAAACCAGCAAGTACTTTTTGTGATGAATGTATCAGAGGCAAGCAAATCAAAGTAAGCTGCAAAACAAAAGAGTACAATAGCGGTTGTCAGATAAGAAAGCAGAGTACCGGTGGGGTTGTGGCAGAAGGAAATAGAACAGATGGAAATGTCTACAATCTGAAGGAATGCTACGAGTCCCAATGCATGATGGGATAGGTTGATGAAAGTTGGTTGTGGCATCGAAGATTAGGTCATATGAACTTTGACAATTTGGTGAAGGTAAGCAAGAACTGGTACGTAAGAAACATTCCACAAATAACAAAACCATCAAGTACTTTTTGTGATGAATGTATCAGAGGCAAGCAAATCAAAGTAAGTTGCAAAACAAAAGAGTACAGTACCTCAAGACCTCTAGAATTAGTGCATACAGATCTGTGTGGACCATCAAGGACAAGGGCTTTGACCGGTGAGAGATACTTGATGCTGTTCATTGATGACTACTCAAGGATGACTTGGGGACATTTTTGCATGAAAAATCACAGGCATTTGAAAGATTCAAGATTTTTAGAAGGATGGCTGAAAATGACAGTGGACACCGGTTAAAGTGTTTAAGATCAGACCGGGGTGGAGAATATTCTTCAAATGAGTTTATTGACCACTGTGAGAAACATGGAATCCGGAGACAGTATTTAGCAGCAAGAACACCACAACAGAATGGTGTGGCAGAAAGGAAGAATAGGACAGTAAATGAAATGGCTAGAACAATGTTAAATGAGGTTAGCATACCGGATACATACTGGAAGGAAGCTATTCATACTGCTGTCTATACATTAAACCGGGTACAACTAAGAGTGAATAGTAGAATGACTCCCTATGAGTTATGGTACAACCGGAAACCATCACTCAAGCATTTTAGAGTGTTTGAAAGTAAGTGCTTCATCAAGAGAGAGGCAGATGGATTAGGAAGTTTTGATTCTAGAAGTGATGAAGGAATCTTCTTGGGTTACTCAAGCAAGAGCAAAGCCTACAAATGCCACAACAAGAGTTTGAGAAAAATGGTTGATAGTATAAATGTGAGAATATATGAAGACCTACATAAGAAAGAATCTGCACTGGCACCCTATATTGATGTTTCAAATAATGAGCATGAAGATCAATTTGAAAATGGACTAGTAGAGGAAGCACCAAGCAAGAACTCCAACCTGTATGTGCAGAAGAACCATCCGGAAGAACAGATCATAGGATATAAAAATGAAGGTGTGAAAACTAGAAGAAAACTAGCTCGGAATGATGAGCAGGGAAATTTCTGCCTCATGACAAAACTTGAACCCAAAACTTTTGATGAAGCTAGCAAAAGTGAGAAATGGGTAGATGCCATGGATGAAGAGTTGACACAGCTTGAGAAGAATCAAACATGGGAACTTGTTCCTAGACCGGCAGACAAGAATGTCATAGGTACCAAGTGGGTCTACCGGAATGAGATGAATGAAGAAGGCAAGATAATCCGGCATAAAGCAAGGTTAGTTTGCAAAGGGTATGCTTAAGTGGAAGGTATTGACTTCGAAGAAACCTTTACACCGGTCGCTAGGTTAGAGGCAATAAGAATGTTTTAAACTTTCTCTGCCTATAAAGGTTACAAGGTCTACCAAATGGACGTCAAATCTACCTTTTTGAATGGTAACCTTGAAGAAGAGGTATATATGGAACAACTAGAGGGTTATCTTTTACATGATGATGAGAGTTTTGTATGCCGGTTGAAGAAAGCCTTGTATGGTTTGAAGCAGGCTCCCAGAGCATGGTATTCCCGGTTGGATAAATACTTGAAGGAGCAAGGATTCTACAAAGGGAATGCAAACAGTAACTTTTATGTCAAGGTAAATGGAGATCACATGATTATAGTGGTTGTATATGTGGATGATATTATCTTTGGTGGAGACAAGGACATCATGTGCAAAGAATTTGCAAATCAGATGAAGACCGAATTTGATATGTCCATGCTGGGTGAGTTGTCCTATTTTCTTGGTTTGCATATCTCAGAACCATGAGAAAGGAATTTTCATCTCCCAAACCAAGTATGCGAAAGACATGCTGAAGAAATTTCAAATGGAGGACAACAAACCGGTAAGTACTCCCATGGTTACCGGTTGTAAGTTGAGCAAATTAGACGAGTCACCGGAAGTTGAGCAAACACTGTATAGATCTATGATTGGTAGTCTGATATATTTAGCAACATCTAGACCAGATATTGTACAAGTTGTTTGCATGGTAGCAAGATTCCAAGCTGCTCCTAAACAGTCTCACCTAAATGCAGTCAGAAGAATCTTCAGGTATCTGCAAGGAACTATCAGTTATGGCCTATGGTATCCAAAGAAAGGAGACTTCTCTTTACAGGCTTATATTGATGCAGATTGGGTAGGATGTATTGATGACCGAAAGAGCACAAGTGGTGGTGCTTTCTACTTAGGAGACCGGCAGGTATCATGGCACAACAAGAAGCAAGACTCAATGTCATTATCCATTGCTGAGGCCGAATATATAGCTGCTGCTACATGTTGCTCACAAGTACTATGGATGAAGCAAACATTGAAGGACATACAGGCGGAGATACCAGATCCTATTCCAATCCGGTGTGATAACTCAAGTGCAATCAACATCTCCAAGAATCCAGTAATGCACTCAAGAACAAAACACATTGCAATCAAGTATCACTTCTTGAGGGAGAAGGTAGTAGACAAGGAGGTCATTGTTGAATATGTTCCAACTGGTGAGTAGATAGCCGACATATTTACCAAGCCACTTCCTTTGGGCCTATTTGAGTACTTGAGACAAAAGATGGGAGTTATGATTTAGGGGGAGTCAACCATTGTTACTATCTTATGACTCTTGAATCATGAAGCATGGACACAGGGGGAGATTGTGTCCTAACCGGGTGTATTCAAGGGAGAGATTATTGGTGTCAGACTAAGGTTCCCTTTACCATTGTTGTCAAACGGGGAGAGAAATTGGAACAGATAATGTTGATATCAATGCCAAAGGGGGAGATGGTTGGCATTGTGTTGTCATTGATATCAACCGGTATTGCAGGCTACTAGTAGAGTATGTCAACCCCGTATGAAGAAGATTGAACCGGCATAAGGAAGCTTAACATGAAGGCTTGTCAACCGGTATGGTGGAAGACAAGTAGGTATTGAGACTGTCAGTGACATCACCGGTGAGAGGTGATATGAAGTTGTGTGTTGGCATGACAAGTTGTAACCGGCATAAAGGTTGGTTGTTTGTTTGTGATAAAGAAGTAGAGTGACAAAGAGAGCACAAACCACCGGAGGTGAAGTTGTGCTACCGGTGTAGTGTATACTGCCGGTTAGCAGCAGGAGAAGGTCTCATTGATAAGGGCTTGGGTTGGTATGAGTTTGTTGAATGTTCAAGTTTAAACCGATCCTGTGTCGGTGAGCTGAGTGTATGCCGATGTGATGCCACATGGAGCTGAGGTGGCGAGCATGTAGAGGTCGGTGAAGTTTCCATCGACATGGTTGTTGGAGCAGTTAGTCGATATTAAATGAAACAACCACAAATCACGGGTCGATAACAGATTGATGCGGCTCGAGGAAGAATGAACGACAAAGAAAGATCAGGGAGTTGTTGGCGCCTAGATCGAAGCAAAGAAATCGGATTGCAAGAGGACCTTGAGAAGGAAACATCTGGGTCCTAAATGAGTCGACAGATTTTAAGGCCGGAAATCATGGTTGGGTTTGCTATTTTTGACAAACATACTTCGGACAGATGAAAATCGCGTGATGGATCCAAGGCGGATTGGATCAGATTGGATGCAAATTTGGTCGGTAGAAGGAAACCCTAGCCACCCTCTGTTTGAATTGGTTTTTGGCTGGAAAGCTTCAGTTTAAGAATATGTTGACCTAAGACAGATAGATATGCTACGAAAGGGTGAAGGAGAGTGTGAAATTGCTATCTGAGAGACGAAGATATAAACACTTGAAGTGTGTGTGAGTGAAGATTGTACCGGTAAGGAGAAGCAGGGTAAACCGGTGTAAGGAAGAAACCGACAGAGTGAGCATAGAATGCAAAGGTGACAAACTGAAAGAAGCAGTACCTGATAGAGAGTGACCAAGTGTGATTTGAATTCAACAAAACAGAGGGAGCGAAGATTAAACAGAGTTAGAACCAACAAAAAGGCTAAGTTGCAGTGTGTCATGAGCTGATACAAACCGGTAAGATAGAAACCGGTACTGTAGAGCTTTGAAGGGTTGCAAAACTTCATTTGCAGCAAGGATCTCATTTGTATATCTAAGTTTTCATATTATTTTTCACTGAGTAGGTGCCGAGTGCAAGGGTTGTAGCTCCTTTAGGTTGTAGCCTATAAATTGTGTAGAGTGTGGTGCTCTAAAATTTGTAATTAGATCTTGTTATTGTGAGGTTGGATTGGAGCAGAATATCTCCAGCAGCTATTCTCACCGAGGTTTTTCCCACATTGGGTTTTCCTCGTACATCTGGTGTTATGTGTTGCATCTTCATGTGTGTGATGTATTAATCCTTAGTTATTTCTCCTACACACATTGTGTGCATTGCTTTGGTAACCGGTCTGCATCTTGTGTATTTCATGTTGAACCGGTATAGCTCTGATTAAGTAAAAATTGTTTAAATCACTGATTCACCCCCCTCTTAGTGATGCATTGTGTCCAACACGTACGCCCAATTGCCTTTTTAAATACATTAAATGAAATGTATTTTAATTACTTTACATACTTATAAAATGAATTTGGGTAAACTTTTTCCTTTAAGTGATTTTTCAAAGTCACTTTATAATATTTAAGTGGCTTTTTAATTTATTTAAAGTCACTTTATGACTTTATAATATCCATATAAGTTAATTAAATAACTTAACCACTAAAATACTAATATCTCCCTCAATATTCAATCTTTCGAAGAGCCGTCTGAAGCTGGGGTGAACATTGTATAACCCCCATGTGTCCAAGTGCCTTGACTAAAAATAGCACTACTGCCAGATTGACTTACTATAAATAGTAAGTCCCTCTACTAAGCCCATACACTGACTGCAAAGGCTTGGAACTGAAACCAAGACTGAGCTGAAGAAGTGGAACTGCCCCTGAGACTCTCTATCCAAACAAGTTAGCCTACGAGAGTCCAAATAATAGGCTAACACATCAGCAACTGATGCTGACTAGACTGGGGACATTACATGTATCAATCTTTTGGAAGAAATTGTTTTGTATCAAAATCTTCTAAATAGCATCTTCCAAAAGCTTTTTATTCCACAGACTATGTAAACCTTATTTCTTTAACCTATTGTGTTCCTTTAAAAAAGATATTTTTATTTTTATTTTCTTTCATTGTGTAGAACAGGTCGTTTAAATGATCAATTTGCACAACTAGTCATTTTTTAATGACCTTTCTCTCATGGCCACTATAATAATCACAAGTGCAAGAACTTATACAGTACACAAGCTCTTAAAAGCAATGTTAGTAACAAAGAGGAGGGGGGTGCTTTCTAATCAAGCTAGTGCCTTTCACCTTAAAGTATGATTTTGGATTGTTGAACATTTTGGAGCATGGAATACCTTGTAAGCTTACCTCATCTAAAAAGTGTTTAAATTTTATAATCACATGCCAAATTTCAATAACAGTACTTGTAAGGAAAGAATCCTCTATAATGATGCTACTCCCCAGGCTTGTTAGTTGTATGTGTTGTGTCACCAAGTTGTGTCTTTGTAGAAACATAAAGAGTTAAAGCTAAGGGGCAATCTTTGATACGTAAGTGCAAACTTTTGATAATGGCACTTTTGAGGAATGGCTCATAAGAAACCTATTTCTTGAGTAGGATGCAACTAAAGGAAAGGTAAAAAGGAAAAAATCTGAAGAAGTTGAGAAATACAACTTCAGAGATCCCAAGAACACCTGCAAGCAAAATACCTGTCACAAGAAAAAAGATTATCATTCAGAGAGGGAATTAATAAAAAAGTACAATACAATCCTTATAAAAGGAGATTGTGCAACCCTGAAGAAACCCTAAAGGGATAATGTTTATTTAATAATTAGAATAATTAGAATAATTATGAAATACCTACAATATTATTAAATGCTTAAGTTTAGCTTAAGCGTAGAGGATAATAGACTAATAATTAAATAAATAATTATTAGCTAATGCATGATAACTCTAACAAAAACATTGGAGCTTCTACCCTCATACTTTGTCATGGAAATATGGTCATCATTTTGGTCTCATTTGCTTCTTTTGTTTGACCTCCATAGGAATCATATTACTTAAGTAAGCAAGGCTGCAAATCTAGTTTTTTTTTCTTAACAAAATCAAATGATTCTCATTTTGGCATAATCCAAAAAAAAATTCCATCTCCTTTATTGACTTCTTAAGGAAAGTATCTTATCTGGTAGAAGGTAAAATGTCTTAATAATACTCCATTACTTAATTTTATCGATTCTTGTTCTTGAATTGACACTATAGAAAGGGTAGTTTTTATTTGTCCTTTTTATATTTCTTCTTTTACTAGAGGGCGAATTGGCTAAGAAATAAACCTTGGCCATTTTCTTGGTGCATGATTCAGCAAAAAGAAAAGATTTATGAATGATGATAAAACACTGAGAGAGACACAGATTGAAGTTTGCAAAGGAGTTTGTTTTCATATGGAAAATAGCTATCGTCTTATGGTTGACTTTTGTCTTAATGCTTCGATTAAGTTTCAGCTTAATGTTAGGGTGGGTTAGAAAATAATTTTTGTTAGAGATTTATTTCTAGATGTTTGTGACACTGCAGCAATAGGTTAAATCTGGCATAATCTTTGAAAGCACTGAAACCATCCTTGCATCTATTTTATGAATGCTACTGTTTTAATGCTTAATTTGTAATCATGTTAAGGAGCTCTCTTGGTAAATTTAGGGTGAAGGATGGTGTTTTAAAAAGAGACATATATTTCCAAGTTGTTGAGATTATGTGAAGGCTCTTTGATTCATTATCATTATTTCCAACTTTCTTTTCAGATATGCATTTTATAGATAAGCTGGACTGTGTGCTTGATTCAATTTATATGGTTTTTATATGCTTTGTGAATATCTTTGATTACAGGGTCGTTCAAGCTTGCATCTTACCCATGTTACTTTCAGTCCAAATGGGGAGGAGATACTTCTTAGTTATAGTGGCGAGCATGTATATCTAATGGATGTAAATAATGGTAAGATATGCCTATATATAATATCCCGTTTAGGATTTTTGTGAATTTTCTGATTTTTATGTATTTTTCTTATTTCTGTTGCGAACACAAACTGTAACTGCAAACTGAAATAAAAACAATTAAGTGGAAACTTCTTGTCAAACCCTCAATGGCTGAAATACAACTTGCAATTCATCTAAATAGCAAAATTCAACTTATAATGACAGATTGCCCAGATGAAAGTGCTGATTTATGTCTGATATGAACTATAACACTATGACATCCAACCTATTGACGTGGCTAAAGTCGTGCTCCGACTCTCTCCAGTCAACATAGAATAGAATTGTTGAGTATCCTATCCTCTCTTGAATAAAGAAATCCCTAATGCTGTTCTAGATGATAAAAGGGGACAACCTCAAGGTTCCAAATGTCAGGTCTTGACTACTGGATAACCCCATGGTTTGATGTGTTTTGCTGGTAACACAAGGGGGCTTACGTTTACAACAAGCTGGCCTGCATCCGACGATGTTGCGATTCTCAGCCTGGGGAAATAAATAAGAAAAGAGAAGGGTTTAGGGATCCTAAGTAAAATGGTAGTAATGGTTGATGCTGCGAGTAGACAGATTTCCATAAACTAAGCCCTACTTCGCCAGAGATATACTCACAACTTCCCAGGGATAGTGCAAGCTCCAAGGGAATGAAGGATTTTCAGATTGGAGGCACTCATCTAGGCACCCAATTCTGGCGCAGCCTAAGACAAACACCTACAGTTGAACTAAGCATAATAGTAAGGTTCAGACTTACCATACACAGTGACCTACAATCAGCAGGCCCCCAATGGTATGAATCGGAAACCTCATCAAATACCCTCACATTTTACCATTAAAATTATTGAACTCTAATTAACCAGCTAATGGGAAACCATGCAAACAAAAGAAAACAAAATAGCAAACACCATATTTCAATGTTCATATATTGTTTTAAATTTTAAACTGCCATTACAACAATTTCTTCTAGCAGTCCTATTCTATTTTTACTCCTAATTACAGCTAACTGCTAAAATCTAACTATTTAACTTCCAAAATTCTAACCATTTACAAAAGAGAGACATTGCCTTTTTATAGACTTTACAATTCGAAATCAAAGGTCAGGATTGATTACATCCAAAGGCTGCAATCTGCCCCCCTAGAAGCCTGGCAGCTTTAACCCATGCCTACTAACTTTCATTTGCCCTCCCAACTGCCACTTTCAACCACCTTCTGAGCTACCTACAACTGTTTGACATCAATTTGGAAAGTCATTGAGGTAGCTAAGGAATAACTGACCTGTGTAACCCCTTGTTTTAAATGCATTAAATGGGGCCCATAGGTAGCTATTTTACAATAATGCAATTTTGTTTTGCAGACAAAATGACTTTCTGGAATTTTTGGCTGTGTGCTTTCTGAGTGTGCATAGATTTGTAGCATTTTGTGTGTTCTGTCTTCAATCTTGCCGGTGACTTCAACTTGTGGTCCGGTGGTGGTGTGTATCTTCATGCTCTGTCTTTAGATCTGCAGTGCACTTTTCATTGGCAACGCCCCATGATCACCATTTTGATCCTGCGCGCTGCATCATCCTCACCTCTCGGGTCGATTGTGATCATATCTTCAATTTGCGCTTTAGGTTGCCACCTTAGCTCCTTCCAATAGCATCAATCTACAAACGCAAATTCAATTTGAATAAATCACCTTGAAAAATTTAAGTAATTTTAACAAATATTAAATTTTGTCAAGGCAACGCTAGGCTTTGTTTCGGCGAATAAGAGGGGAAGATGAAAGATATTTTCTTTTTAAAACAATTCAAACATCCCTTAGTTCATTTCATTTTTTACTTTGAATCGCGCCACTTTAAAGGGAAAAGTTATGCGATTTAGAACAAAAGTGTGAAAAAGTTCCCTTTATGATTTTACTTGATGTTTTTCTCTTTTTAGGGAAAACTTCGGCAATTGAGGGCAAAAGTGCCAAAAAGTTACCTTATTTTAAAATTTCACATTTTGCCATTTAAGGGTAAACTTCGGCGATTGGAGGCCAATTTGCAAAAACACTTTTCCCTGTTTTCTTTTGTTCACTTAATTTTGCCTAGTGAGGGAAACGTTTTGGTATTGCTAGGCAAATGTGTAAAAGTCGCTTGACATTTTAAAATGCCCCCCTCTTGTTTTATCTCTTTCAACTTGTCACTTAGCCATTTCAAGGGAGAAAACTCGGCGATTAGAAGTAGAAGTGTAAAAAGCATCTTATAATTAAGCCATCAAACCCATTTGAGGGAAAAGTTTGGTATTGCTAGGCAAATGTGTAAAAGTCGCTTGACATTTTAAAAAGCCCCTTCTCTTGTTTTATCTCTTTCAACTTGTCACTTAGCCATTTAAAGGGAGAAAACTTCGCGATTAGAAGCCGAAGTGTAAAAAGCATCTTATTATGTAATTCATCGAACTCATCTTTTATTTCACTCAACCCATGGCCACTTTGAACGGAAAACTTCGGGCTTTTGAGGACAAAATGCAAAGTGCCCTTTCCTTCTTTTAAAATGTTTTCCCTTATTTCTTTTAATTTGACATTGCACACTTAAGGAGATTCTTAGGCTATTGGAGGCCAATTTGAAGAAGCCTTTTATAATTCATTCAATCTTCCCTTAAGGGAAAACTTAGGTGATTTGAGGGTGAAGTGAAAGAGAAGCACCCCTATCCTAAGTTAATAACGCATTTGTTTTTGACTTGTTTTGAAAAAGACCGAAGTTAATAAGGCAAAATTTTATTTTCTTGATCCTTATATTACGCATTTGGTCGTTTAAGGGCTTTGTTCGGTATTTTGAGGGGTGATGCTAAAAAAAATGTCTCTAACTTTAAAATATTCGACCCTCTTCTCATTGTTTTGCCAATACTTCCTTATTTTCGGGTTGAATTCGGGTCTTTTTTTGGTGAATAAAGGCATGATAGAAGCGATTTTATTATTTTCGCTGGCTTCTAAAAGGAAACTTTGGCATTTGGGAAAATTTTCGGCCTGAGAGGAGCAACAAAAAGATTCGAACTTTATTGTTTTGATTTACCTCTGTCATTATATTCAGTGATTCTTCAGGCTTTGATGGAGAAAAGCACAGAGATAGGAGATAAAAAAAAATTCAAACCTTTATCGCGCTTGCCTTAGATATTTGAATTTCGCATTTGTTTCAGCATTGATAGCAAAAAACAAACGTTTTCAAAATGGCCCGAGTAGTTTCATATTTTCGCGCTTTGGTCCCTTGAGCCAAATTTGGGGAGATTTCTCGGCGATTGCAGAGCGAAAATAAGACAAAATGCAGAATTACGAGCAAGAAATGCTGAACTTCGGCCTTTGTGATTTTCATTTTCACCCTTTGCATTCACTCCGACCTCCATTTCGCATTTTCGTCGGCATATTTGAGGCTGGGAAATACAACCTGGATGCCTGACTCTAACGCTCTTACTGTGTTAACATTTTCCTTCTTATCGGGTTTTCTTCGGCACAAGGAGGAGGCAATAACCAGAGGTTTCAAATCACAGAGCCCCCAATCTCTCCTACGCAAAGCACTCTACAGCAAAAAAGGGGGCACAGGTCTGGAAGTATATGCTCACATATATCGAATATCAATGCTGAATGACTGAAAATGAATGAATTGAACCATCAAACGGCAATGTCAGTAACGCTCAAGTATGAGTACTCTAGAAGATCAGTTATACTTGGATCTGAGTTGAGCATCAATTTTTTACCCTCTGAAAATGATTTAACTTGATTTTGTAAAGACTGGGAGAATTTGCATTCATCGATATTATGTGCAAAATCACAAATACAGAATTATAGCTAATTTTATTCACTCACAGAAGTACAGTTGGCAGATCGGATATTAATAAATCAATTTTAGGTCTATACAACCCTTCCTTGGCTGGTAAAAATCCCTGTACACATTGCTGGGTGGAAATGAACAACTGCAGCAGGGTTTAGGTTACTATGTGGTGGTTGGAAAACACCCAGAGAAGGCTGCATAGCAGCAGAACAGCCCTGCAACAAATCACTGCCCATGCCAAACAGTAACAAGTCATGAACAAACCTTCAATCAGCAGATTGAGGCTGCATGGAGTAGAATATTTCACTCAAAATTTTGTAAAACCCTCCTAGGATGTTGGTGCTGCCACTTGATTTGAGGAGTATGCAAGTTATGTTGATGGATCTGCTCTTTCAATGCTGTTGTACTCAAGTAGGAAGCTGTAGATGCTGATCGCTGCAACCAAAGGTGAATAGCTATCCACAAAAATGGCGAATCTTCCCCTTGGAATGTGAGCACCCTAGTTTCAGCAACAATATATGTTGAATATCATGCATATTATGGTTACCCTCAATTTTCAGTAGTAAATGATGCTAGGAAATCCCCTCCAAATGTGATGCACTAGATCTATCATAAATTAGCAATGAACAAGTACAATTAATTCTGAAACCTGCAAATCTCTGCAATCTGTATATGTTTTTTAAACTTTCAATTTGTCCAAAAATGTTGATTTCACTGTAGTGACACTGTAGGAGCAACATATGATCTTGAAACTTGACCAAAAATGCTGATTTGATGATATGGTAAAATTTGCTTGCAAATATGGATCGAACAACTGCAATCAATAAGTTCAAATTCAATCTTTGAGTAGAATCACCTCAAAAGATATGAGGGTTTTTGTCTCCATATCCAATTATAAAAATCTTAGGCTTTTTACTTAATTGGGGTGATCAAGCCAACTTCATTCAATGGGCATAAGTTAATCATCACAGCTATAGACCATTTAACCAAGTCGATTAAGGCAATGTTCTTAACTTTAGTAACTGGACGTGTCATAGCTAAACACATATTGAATCACATTATAAGTCATTTCATGGTGCCTTACATAATCATGTCAGATAATGAACCTAAGTTTTTTTCTTCGAAGGTTCGATAGTCGGTTTCAATTTTTTTTTTGTTCTCCAATTCAGCTGAAACCCGTCTTTAATTCCAGGTGGGTTAGGGAGAGTAAAGACAGAGGGTTTTTCGTCCTTCAAGATCTCCAAAACAGTCAAGGGTTTTCTGAAATGATAATTTGCTGTATATTAATTAAGGAGAGGAATATTTTTATATAGAAAATAACAAGACGATCTTTCCATAACAGAAACGATTGAGAATAAAAACAGGAAAGAAACAAAACGACTAAGGCTAAGATGACCATTATAGAAACATTACAATATTATTTTAATACCCTCCCTTAATGATCATCCTACGAACTATCCTGCAAAAGACTTAACATAATATGTAGGTCATTTGACCATGAATGTATAGAAGGCTGACTCCTCCTTGTCAGAATGCTCTGCGACATTAGCCTGTTGAGACTTTCCTTGGTTGGACTTCTGATCAACCAACCACTTTTTGCAAAACTCTGGATATGACCAAGCTTACCGCAATAGTGACATGTGATATTCTACTTGAAATTCTCCTCAGACTTGCCTTTGTCCTTTCTGTTGGGTGGACTCGCCTTTGCCTTTGTCCTTGGCAGTACACGCCTGTTTCAAACTGGTCGTGTCACTACTACTACTACCAAATTGTTGTGTCCACCTGGCCGCAAGAGTTTATTGCACAACTCATCAAACTTCAGGTCAACATTAGTGGATGTAATGTTGAGAGTTTCGATGAAGTACTCCAAGGATTGTGGTAATCTTTTCAATGTAATGATCACTATATCCTCTGTAATGTAATGAGCTATCCAACAGGATATATAAAAGAGATACGAAATCCACAATGATCAATTGGGAGATGGTGAATGCTCTCTTATATCGTGTGAATGATTGCCAAAGGATATGTCTTATGTCCCTTCACTTCCCTTACTAATTGCACCTCTTCATTATCGATTAGATTTGTATTCTAATCACACCTATTCACAATGTAATTGATTAGCCTTCAAATTGAGATTGATTACACTTGATGCTTAATTGCACCATCTTTCATTATGATTAACTCTCATACTAACAAGCGCTGTCAGTTAACTAATCATCTTTTCATACAGATTGTGATTAATAATTAATATTCTTAATTACCTGTGTTTGTACTTAGATTGGATAGCAATCCAATCATCATTGATGTGGAATTTGTTCATACCTCATGTGATGATAATAGTAATCATCCTTAACTTCTTCAGAATCAGTATTGCACACAAATTTCTATCCCCATGAATTTGTTATTGAGAGATCCTTTAATACACTGTTATCATTGATGACAAAGCCATCATTGATTATTAGTAATGTTCCTTATAATGTCAATGATGTTCTAGATCACTTAATCCTTGTATTTCTGTAGATTGATATAGACTTTTTCATACTTATTCTTTGTATTATTGACAGTAGGAGCCTTCCTTCCTTATGTTTGCTAATAAATAAGTTTCAATCTTTAATTAAAACTTATTAAATTGTATATCTTCTAGTTCCTAAATTGGGGACATTACAGTCTCCCCCTCTTGGAAAATGCTTGCCACAAGCATTCTTATATCATTATGATGATTCCGGTTTACTGACCATCGATCTGTTTTTCTCTTAATTGTTAAGGGTGAATAATGATTAGTGAATCTTCCTTCAGAGTGATCATCCTGTTTGTTACTTTCTTGATGACAACTAGTTTGTCTCAAGATATTGATGTTATCATTTTTCATATGAATGTTACCGAGTACTCAGATCGATAGTAATTGTTATCTTCTTCTTGGTCTTGGTGATGACTTGGATCTCATTATTGCATATTCTTATTATAAGTGTCTTTGATGAAAGATCAGCTATGTATGCTGTGGATGCTTGCAAGCCTTTATGCCTTGCTGATTAAGTATTATTCTCTGTTTATTTTTATCATTTTATGAACTATACAATTAAATAATCTATTATTCCAACTATGTGCTTTTATTATTTCTACTTTTGACTACTTTGATTGATCAAGACTGCCAACCTTGATCACACAACTATACACTATGTTTTTCTGTTCTAAGTCACTGATGGGGACACCACAGTCTCCCCTTTTTGGAGATGCTTGTCCACAAGTATGCCAAAGCGATTCATTTCCTCCTTCAAAATTACTGCATTCTCCCTTACTCTTTGACTATGAGACCTCTAGGTTTCAACCATCCCTTTAAATACCCTTGTAAACCTCCTCCAAGCTTCTTGAGGAATTGGGCAAGTGTGATAGTGAGGGAATCTTCCTTATCTTGCTGCTGATCCTTTCTTTTAAGATGTTTGCTGAATATGCCATGGCTGGTACTCGCGGATTCCCTGTATGGGTCTTCATCTTGTAATCCTTTTAGGACAATTCATCCCTCATCAACCTCAAATTTCAAAGTCATAGATCTAAAGTCTTGGGTGAATGGGCCAATGGAACGCATCCATTTTATTCCCAGGATCACATCAATTTCTCCTAAATCCAATACATGGAAATCATCACATACTTTGTAGTTCTCAATGGGAATCCTTTTTGCTCATACGTAGATATTTCTTGTATTTGTAGAAGTGAGGAGTTTATGAAGTTGTGTAGCTCCACTATCAACAAGGATGATAATGGGATGTAGGTGAAGGTACCCTTGGATTTTGAACATGGAAAGATCTCGGTCTCTCCTAATGGTGGCTAAGGTACCATCTTTCTTTGATGGAGACGGGGGTTTATCCTCATTTTCTGATTCACTGCTATTTAGGCTATCATATTCTTCTTCTCCATCGCTGTTTGGCCTTACTTCAATATAATGGATCTTTCCCTTCCCCATACATCCATGGCCGGGTTCCCATGCCTCTTTGCATGTTTAACATAACTTCTTCCTTCTTAGTTCTTGGTGGGTTGCCTCATCTAACTGATCCTTCTAGGAGCCTCCGTTGTGTTTGGTGAGTCAGACTATTCTTTGGGCTTTGTTGGTTCTTTGAAGGATGTTTTATTCTTAATCGTTCCTTGATCCACATCTCTAGATTTCTTGATAGCTTCTTGAAGAGTTTTTGGATTGAAAGCCTTTATCCATCCTCTTAACATATCCATGAGTTCATCCATGAATAGGACTATTAACCTTCTCTTGGATATATCAGTAACAAGAACTGACAAACGTTGGAACTCCATGATGTTTTCATCAGTAAAGCCCCTTTGTTTAAGTTGCGCCAATTCTTTGAAGTGAGTTCTGGGTCTTTGTGAATTCAACATAAGAAGCGATTTGTGCATGCCCCATGGTTTTCATTCCGTGGTACCAACATTCTTGTGCTACCCCATCTAGATGTAGTGCTACATACTTGATGGCTTCGTCTTCGGGCGTAGAGTTTAGCTGGAAGTAGGTGTCTATCTTTTGTACCCATGACCTTGCTGTGGTCTTCCCTGATCCATCAAAATAAGGTATGCTGAGTATTTCAATCTTCCTCTTCAATTTGGAGTAATTATCATGATTACCTCTTTTTGGCACGTGTCTTAGTCTTAGGTCCATATAATCTTTCAAGGACATTTCAGTTTGGAGTCCTCCATCTCCCTGTTAGAATACTTTTGTCATTGATGTCAAATCCGAAAGAAATGATCAGATTGCATAACAGAAGACATTAACACATTGACTGATGCCGTGACATTGATGGCAGCAATACCTGCTATTTGGAATATGTTTCAGTTCGTCTGAAATGCATCTTGTTTATTATGTTTGCACACAGAACAATCAAGGATTGAACTTTTTAACCTGTCAATGATTATCTGAACCTGTATATCATTGTGACCTGATCGATATTCTTTTATTTGTGTTGGCTTCAATCAATATTTGTCATTTTAATGACACATCAATCATTGGAGGGAATTGGTAGTCTTTATTATTTTTCATCGATAGATGAAGATGGTTTGAAGTTTGTTCCTGACCTGTACAAATAGACAAAGTACCGTTGGATGATGTGGCAGTTAACTAAGTATTGGTTGGAAGTAGTTACAACTTCCTCCAAACTTCTTTAAAACCACCGCATGGTAATTATGGTATAGGTTTGATGGAAGATAGAGAGTTGATTTTAGAGAAAAGACATGTGAATAAAAGCTTTTTAATAGAAACATATATGATGGATGCATAGACGGTGAAAGTGTAAACAATCAATGAGTGTGTATTGATTTTGAAGATTGTTTTATCTACTTCATCAGCAAATTGAGTTGAAGAAATCCATATTACAAAAAAGGACTGTGGACAGAGACAAGTGGCACGGGTGGCTAGGTATCATTGGTTGTGCCTTGTTTAAGATATTCATTTATCATAGGACAATATTAGGTTCTTGCAGATTTGTTTTATATTTGATATCCTCAGAATATTTTACAGAAGGTTTATGTACATCACTGATGCTATACAGTAATGATTTTCTGAGTTTAAGTTTCAGATCATAGTGTGTGACGAACAGCAGTACTGGGAAGCTGTTTGCAGGTCTTTATCTGTTTTCAAATATACAGAAACATATTAAACTTTTTCGGCACTTGTTTCAGTGTGTCATTATGAAGTTATACAGAGACATTTGGCATCAAGACTTACTATATTTTAGCACATTTCATTTCTGTCTCAGATTGTTAGAATTGGCTTGTATAATTGATGATCATACTCTGTAACTGATTTGATTTTGGAGTTGGTGCTCCGAGATACTTGAGTTGGTGCTCAATGCATTGTGTTGTGTATTCGGAGGGTTGGTGCTCTCTTAAGGATTTTTATTGAGTTGGTGCTCAAAAGATTGTACAAGGATTAACTGTGAGGCTGGACTAGGGCAGTAGATCCTAGCAGCATA
Organism: Cryptomeria japonica; assembly: GCF_030272615.1. Taxonomy (NCBI): domain Eukaryota; kingdom Viridiplantae; phylum Streptophyta; class Pinopsida; order Cupressales; family Cupressaceae; genus Cryptomeria; species Cryptomeria japonica. Next base: position 644,773,724 of record NC_081406.1, on the reverse strand, counting down.
TCTCATGTATTTGCTTGTGCCTTGCCTTCATTGTGTGGTGATTCCTTTCTGATTGGTGCTTTCATCTTGTTTTTCAGTTTAAAAGTAATTTATCAAAGGATTTCATTGGATAAAGTTTTTAGAATTATTTACTACTGGTTCACCCCCCCCGCTTTTCAGTAGTAAATCTGTGTTCTACACTACCCAGTCTTGTCGGCATTGGTCTTGAAGATCTACTATTGATCGTTCATTGTCTTCTTGTGGTGTCACACTTGGTATGAAAGTTGGCATCATGGGTTGGTAACTCTTTGTGGTTGACCCATGGTTTGGGCTTCCATTGTTCGATTGTCCTTCATTCCCTCCTTGATTATTATTATTGTTATTACCATTATTATTTGCTGAGACACTGAAAATAGTTTGTGTGAGCATGTCAAGTAGCTGAGCCATTCTTTGTTGAGTATTCCTTTGTTCATTAAAGAATTGATCTATCTTTCTGCTGAAATCTTCGTCTCCCATGCTTGTACCTCCTTGCTGATTCTGATTATCTTGTCCTGATCTTCTTCTTTGGAGAGTTTTATATTCTTTTCAGTCATAAACATTCACAGGCTTGTACGAATACAGCTCTGATACCACTTGTAATGTCCCCTTTTTGGTTACCTTAGAAGGCTGGGGCGATTACCTAATTCTGTCTTCTTACTTTATCAAATAATTACAATTAGAATCAAGTAAAGATGTTACACAAGATACCTATTGATATTTCTGATATATATGTATGGATATGTGCAAAATTGATGTTGAATGAGTAGCAATGTCTGATATACACTGATGGAAAATGCTATGAATGTTTACTGCTCTACCACTTGTAGTGATAAAGAATTGATACTATATCTGTACACAATATGCTTGTGTAAACGATATGTATTGCTTCCAACAGTAGGATTGCTATATCTGATATATCTATTTGTATATGCTATGATGACTGTAACGCTTTTCTAGATTACGACAGTAATATCTAGCGATGAAAATGAGCTATGTCTGCTATACAAATTGATTGTTACATGCTCCGATATTGGGCCTTCGGCTTTGCTATCTTCACGCTTCCAAGTTGGAATTATGAAGATATAAATAACTTTGATGATGTCGTTTTTTATTGGCCTTTGAGTGCTTGCGTTAATGGTGGTGCCTTCTTTAATTTTGAATGTGTTCTTTATGCAATGATTCTTGACTCGAGGTCAAATGCTCAGATTGAGCTATCCAATAGGATATATAAAAGAGATACAAAATCCACGATGATCAATTGGGAGATTGTGAATGCTCTCTTATATCGTGTGAATGATTGCCAAAGGATATGTCTTATGCCCCTTCTCTTCTCTTACTAATAGCACCTTTTCATTATTGATTAGATTTGTATTCTAATCGCACCTATTCACAATGTAATTGATTAGCCTTCAAATTCAGATTGATTAGACTTGGTGCTTAGTCACACCCTCTTCCATTCTGATTAACTCTCATACTAACAAGCGTTGTTTGTTAACTAATCATCTTTTCATACTGATTGTGCTTAACAATCAATATTCTTAATTACCCGTGTTTGTACTTAAGATTGGATAGCAATCCAATCATCATCGATGTGGAATTTGTTCATACCTCACCTGATGATAATAGTAATCATCCTTAACTTCTTCAGAATCGGTATTGCACACAAATTTCTATCCCGATGAATTTGTTTTTGAGAGATCCTTTAATACATTGTTATCATTGATGACGAACTCATCACTAATTATTAGTAATGTTCCTTATAATGTCAATGATGTTCTAGATCACTTAATCCTTGTCTTGTTGCAGATTGATATAGACTTTTTCATGCTTATCCTTTTTATTAGTGATTGTAGGAGCTTTCCTTCCTTATGTTTGCTAATAAATAAGTTTCAATCTTTATTTAAAACTTATTAAATCGTATATCTTCTAGTTCCTAAATGGGGGACATTACATCGTCTTCTTGCATCTTGCGACCAATGGCCTCCAGTTGATTGTGAATGTCCTTGATCTTCATAAGATGCTCCTCTAAGGACATCTTGTTGTCCATCATGATTGAGAACAACATGTTCTCAGGAAGAAAGCTCGACCTTTATCTAATTTCTCGTGCAGATCCTTCAGGTGAATATAGATTTCTTTAGCAATCTTGCCTAAGGGCACTTCCGAAAGCATCTCATCGGTGAGTGATAACTTAAGCAACATAACCGCTTCTTGGTTACGTTCATCAAACTTGTCTTGGTCTTTTCCTGCCACAGTGGGAGGAGTATATATACTTAGAACCATAGTTGAACTACTCACCATTAGCAAAAAATCGCCAAGGCCTGAAAAAAAAACTCGGCAAAAACTCGACAACTTAAAAACACGCTTAAATTTAATTAGAAATGCATTTTTTTTTGCAAAATTCAATGAGAAGATGCATCCAATGAGTCGATATGAGAACACAAAAGAAACAAGCGGAGTCTAGATATATTTAAATGCAAAGTGGGTACAAAATCGCATCCTCTTGAGGAATGCTGATGGCTGGAAGCAAAATAGTAAATAGTTTTTGTAAAACTAAAAGTAAATACATCATTACAGTTACATCTTCCTCTTCCCAGCTCTAGCAAAAACTAGGGGAGAGGTAGAACTAGAGGGTCTAGTCCTAGAAGTTTGCTATGGGCATGATTGTGCCTCCTTGCTTGGTATGTTTGGCTCAAGCTGTGGCTTGTCCTCCATCCTAGATGAAGCTATGTCTCTACCTGCTCTTGCCACTGACAATGACTCCTCATCCTCCTCCTCAACGTCATCCAGTGTGAAACCAAATCCACCCCCCTCCTCCTCCATAGCCTGCCTCTCCAAATCAGTGATGTCATCCTCGGTAAACAATGGAGGTTGCTCTTGTGATTTCCAATCATTGTAAGGATCTATATTATCCAAGTCAATTGAACCAGATGGTGCTTCCTCTACCTTCCTTATGCGCAATCGCAGATTATATTGCACAAAGACAAGGTCATTGAGGCGTTTCTGCGCTAACTTACTCCTCTTCTTCGTGTGGATGGCTTCAAACAAGCTCCTATTGCGCTCACAACTGGATGAGCTGGATGAACTACAAGGTTGACATAAGATTCTAAGGGCAATTTTTTTGAGATTTGGGGTATTTCCACCCCAACTTTGCCACCAAGCATCTGCAAAATAAAAAAATATTGAAAAGTTAGAAAGCAAAGAGAAAAGCGAAAACATAATTTATCAATTTATCAATCACTTTAGAGCCCAAAATCCAAATGGCAAATGTTATAACTTATACCTTGGGATTGATTGGTTCTTCCTCTCCTGGCTAGCTTTGAAGAGAATAGCTTACCCCTTGCTTCTTGATAATTTTGGAGTTCGCCCACAATGAGGTCTCTCACCTCAACCTTGGGTATCATCCTCTGAATGCATGTAGTGAGGCCATCCACGACCCCTCCATTAGGATCTGAGTAAGAACCCCCAAACTTAAAACGAGGGTTGAGGAAGTACCTTGCTGCATGAATGGGTTGGTGGAGCTGATTGTTCCACCTCTAATCCATAATTTCCCATCAGCTCCACCTCTAATCCATAATTTCCCAAATGGGATCAAATTTGAGTCCATCCCCCTTGTAGTAATTTTTGATAGACTCCTTGTCCCTATCCATGGCCACATAAATATACCCCATTGGGGTTTTATCCCCATCTACCAAGCGGAGAACTCTAACCAAGGGCTCTGACACCTACAATTGAAAAATACAAAGTACAAAAAGATTAATTAATGAAGTTACAAATTAGTAATGAGAGACTTGAATCAAGAATAATTAAAAATTCAAGTTTTGAAGTTACCTTCACAATCTCTGTAGCTTTTTGTGCAAAATGGTTGTCGAAGACTATGCGTGCGACACCCTCTCCTTCAACCTTCTTTGAATAAGGTGAGTCTAGCCATGCTTGACTCACAAACATTTGTTTCAAAAAAGTCAATGCAGTAAGAATGCTTTGCAACGTCAAGAAATTCATTACAAACCTTGTGACACCAACTCTCACCAAATCTCTCCCTTGGGTGTGCTCTTTCATCAAATGTAGAACCCAAGGGTGATTGTAAATATATTTCGTGATCCTCCTTGCATCTTCCACAATTGGAGTCACCCAATCAAGTTTTCCTATGTCCTCCAAAAGAAGGTCAAGGACATGTGTTGCAGAAGGTGTCCAAAACAAAGTGGGGTGCCTCTCTTGGAGGATTCTACTTGCAAAAGAAGTTATTCTTAAGAAAGATACAACCAAGAAAAACAAAGCCACAACAAATGAACATATTGCTAAAGGTGATAATTCAAAAAGATTCTACCTGCTGCCACATATGCTTTTGCATTATCTATGATGATTTGCACCACATTCTATACTCCCACCTCCATGACAATGTGCTCCAATATTCCAGCCAATGTTTCTGCATTTTTTATTAGAATATTTAATTATATTTTAGTCACCTATATTTAGTTCCTTGTTTAATGGTCATTTAGCTTTTTAGTTTTTAGCTCGTTAATTGTAAACTATTGCTTCTTTATTAAAGACGCATAGTTAGCTTTTATTTAATTTACTTTTAAGCTTTATTTAGCATTTAGCTTTTTAGTCTTTTACTTTAACGATCTGTTCTTTTTATAGAACATCGTCTTGTAACCTCTATATATACGTTTGTATATCGTTCGATTATATCATTTGATTATTGAATCAATTTTTTCACTGTATCAAATCATGAAAATTAAAATTTTCGAAATTTTTTTAATTAAAAATTTTTGAAAGTTTTTTTTAAAGAGATTTTTGTAAAGTCTCTTTTCTGGGCAAATTTTTAGGGCATTCTTGCAAGGTTCGTGCAGGTGGATTTCGTAGGAAAGTCGTGCTAGGGTTTGGCAGATCTGGTCTGAGTTTTTTTTGAAAAAAAAATTCGGATTTTCGTGGGTTGCACGTTTTTTTTCTCGGTGCATTTTTTTCCACCCGTTTCTGTCATAAAATTGCGATTTTTTCCTACACGCTTTTCGCGTTTTTTCTCTGTGATTCCCGACGGCGGGGATTTTTTTTAAAATCGTGACTTTTAACTTGTGATTAAAGTCGCGATAGAAGGGTTTTCTGAGCGACAACTTGTTTTTTGACGCAATTTTCGCGTTTTTCAGACTATACGAATTGCGAATCACAATTTTTCCGCGATTTTTCTGGCCGACCAATGCTTTTCTGTCGACACCTAGGGTTTTCTGGGCGACAGTGGGATTTCATTTTTCAACTTGTTGCACTTTCCAAATCGCGATTTTCGGCCCTAATTTTTCTATGTTCTCTGCACACGATTTCTCCCAAATCGCGATTTCAGTTTGGGTTCTGCCATAGGGTTTCTTACCAGTGCAAAAAATCCAACGGCTAGGGTTTATTCTCAGCAGGAATCATCTTTTTTTTACCGTTTTTAAAAAAAATCAGAGTTGACCTCGTTCAATCTCGATTTCCGTGATGGCATCTTTGACCAATATCATGTTGGAACACAGTTAGAAGTTCAACGGCTGCAACTACAACACTTGGAAACAACGCATGTTGACCATTTTTGAGTATTGTTGCCTTGATCAGATTGTTTTGGGCAAGGAATCTCGTCCTACGATAGCAGGTGATGATCAAGACAAACATGATGTGAAGAATCGAGAGGATGTCATGCTTATCAAACTCTCAGTCACAGATGATCGATTCCCTCAAGTGCCTTCAGGTAAAACAGCTAAAGGGATCTGGGATCTCTTGAAGGATCTTCATGAAACGTTTGACGAGAGCCGAGCTTTCTTTCTGAAGAATATGTTGTTTTTTATCATGATGGATGAGAAGTCATCTATCCAGGATCATCTTACGAAGATCAAAGACATTCGTGACCAGTTGGAAGCTATAGGCCGAATCATGGTGGAAGAGGATATGGTAGTGATCACGTTGAAAAGCCTTCCCAGATCTTACGAGCATTTCATTGATACGCTCAATATCTCCTCTACTAGTGTTGATCTGAAGTTTCCTGATCTTTGCAACAAGCTTCTACATCAGGATAGATGGAAGCAATAGTTTGGAAGCAGCGCTAGTTCATCCATTGAACAGGCTTTCACAGCCTCAGCTTCGCATAAGTACAAGGGTAAAGCTGTCAAGGTCAACCTTAGCAGTCTTCCAAGAAAAAGAGCTTACAATGTTCCTACTGTCATATATATGGCCATTTGGTGAAAGATTGCAGGAAATTGATAGCATCCCAACAATCCAAAGAGGGAGGGTCCAAGCAAAAAGCCAATTTTGCCACGCATCCTAATCAGAAGGAATTTGCCTTCTATGCGTTCATGGCCCAAACCCCATCTGATGATGTTCAATCATCAACTTGGTACATTGACTCTGGAGCCTCTCGACATTTCACATGTCGTCGAGATTGGTTTACAGAGTACATGTCTTTCACTGATTCAATGATCTTTGGTGGAGGCGAAGAGTATACTGTTGTCGGCAAGGGCAATGTTCAGATTTCATCTGGTGGGAGGGATTTGATATTCCTCAATGTATACTTTGTACCTGGTATGGAGCTCAATCTACTATCCGTCAGTCAGATTATGCAGCATTCACCACAGTTAGATGTCGTTTTCGGGTTTCACAAGTGCATCATTGTTGACAGGGACACTCGCACTACAGTTGCAGTTGGCATTGAGGATCAAGGTCTTTATTGATTTGTTGATTCTACTAGTTCTCAAGAGCTCGCCATGGCAGCTAGGAGTACTTCCATCAGCACTCTTTAGCATCAGCGATATGGACACCTGAATGTCCACTATCTCTCTCAGTTGGTTCGAGAGGATCTAGTTGTAGGATTACCTAAGATTCAAACTCAGAATCATGGAGTTTGTGGAGCGTGTCAAGCTGGAAAGCAGTAGAGGACTCCGTTTTCAGATGGAGACGCTTGGAGAGCATCCAAGGTCTTGCAGCTCGTTCATGCGGATATCTGTGGTCCCATGAACACTCCATCAAGCACTGGATGCAGGTATTTTCTATTATTTGTTGATGATTTCAGCAGATGCATGTGGGTTTATTTTCTTAAGCAGAAATCAAAGGTGTTCACCATGTTTGAGAAGTTTAAGGCCTTAGTGGAAAGAGTCTGGTTGTCAGATAGTGACTCTTCGGTCCGACAATGGAGGGGAATTTTGTTCTATAGAGTTCACCAACTTCTGTGCATCACATGGCATTAAGCATCAACTTACCACACCTTACACCCCTCAGCAGAATGGTGTTGTTGAGCAACATAGTCTTCGGAAAAATAACGCTTGGGTATTGTCATATCTCCGTCTAGGGAAGAAGCCCATTGGCTGCAAATGGGTGTTTAAAGTCAAGTATAAAACTAATGGAACCCTTGATAAGTACAAGGCTCGGTTAGTAGCAAAAGGGTTTTCACAGAAGGAAGGCATCGACTATGAGGAGACATTTGTTCCCATAGCCAAGATGAGTACCATTCGACTTGTCCTTGCTCTCTCAGCTCAGTTTGGATGGAACATCCATCAAATGGACGTCAAGAGTGCCTTTCTCAATGGTGAATTGCAAGAAGAAGTCTACATGACGCAACCTCCAGGTTTCAAGGTTGCCGGTAAGGAACACCAGGTGTGTAGACTAGTCAAAGCACTCTATGGCCTCAAACAAGCTCTTGGTGCATGGTATATAAAAATTGATAAGTACTTGATTGAACAAGGCTTTCAAAGGAGTCCATATCCCAATTTGTATGTCAAACATACTAGTGATGATATTCTATTTCTAGTAGTCTATGTTGAAGATCTCATCATTACTGGCAATGCATCACATTTGATCATGCAGGTCAAACATAATTTGTCTAAGCATTTTGGTATGACAGATTTGGGACTTCTCCATTATTGTCTCGGTGTAGAGGTTTGGCAGACTGATAGCCACATATTCATTTCTTAGTCAAAGTATGTCAAGAGCCTACTGGATAAGTTTCGAATGCAAGATTGCAAACTTGCATCTACACCTATGGAGATAGGGCTGAAATTATCAACCAAACCAGATTCACCTATAATGGATGAGTCTTCATTCAGGCAACTAGTGGGCAGCCTCATCTATCTCACCGCCACTAGACCTGACATCAGTTATGCTGTGAGCTATATTTCTCACTTCATGTTTGCCCCAAAAGTTGAACATTGGGTTGCAACAAAGCGTGTGCTTAGATATGTGAAGGGCACTCCTGATTTTGACATTCTGTACAACAGAAGCAAAGATCCTAGGTTGGTTGGTTTCACAGACTCAGATTGGGCAGGTTGTGTTGATGACAGAAAGTCAACCTCTGGGTATGTTTTCAGCTTGGGTACAGGTGCAGTCAAATGGACCAGCAAGAAACAACAAGCAATAGCTCTTTCCTCGACTGAAGCAGAGTATCGCGGAATTGTTAAGGCAGCATGTGAGGCAATTTGGCTACGTAGGATGCTTGCAGACATGCAAATGTCTCAACCATAGTTGAAAAACTCGGACTCGCCACGGACTCGGCAAACCAAAAATTTGGACTCGGACTCGGACTCGTGAAAGACTCGTGAAAGACTCGGCAAAAAAAAATAACCGTAGTTTTACAAAAAAACATAAAGAAATTAATGCATTTAGAGAACATAAGAGCCATAATTGAAACATTACACATGTCACATACTCATAGTTTCAAACTTTCAACTCTAAAATGTATAATACCAAGATTTCTTCAATGCTAATTATGCTTTTATATGGAGCCTAATCAGACTCAGAGGTTAAATTTTCCCTACTTCCATCGGCGCAATTTCCCCCTATATTTTTCGCCGGTTGTTTGGTGGTAGCACCCCCAAGTTGGGGTCAAGGGGCATCGCTGAAGGATCTTGAAATTTGACTAAGTCTGGAAAATTGAAGAATCCTCCAAAAACTAGATTTTGCATTATAACTCCTGGAGGTCCGAAACCACTCTCAAACATCCTGACAGTATATATGGAATATAACTTAAAGTATAAGAAAGAAGAAAGATATCTTTCTTATACTTAAATGTTATATTCCATATATGAATCCTGACGGAGAGACCAAATTTTTTCACATGCTAAACTCAATTTTAAAGCTCGCATGACTTTTTTTTTGGCTCGCGCGAGTCCATCTGAAAGACTCGCAAGTCCATGCAAAAGACTCGCGCGAGTCCTTGCAAAAGACTCGCGAGTCTTTTAGATGGACTCGCCAGGACTCGCCTCGCGAGTCCTTGGCGAGTCGACTCGTGGCTCCCATGGACTCGCGAGTCCGTGGCGAGTCCACGAGTTTTAAAACTATGGTCTCAACCAAGACCTACTCCTTTGTTTTGTGATAATCAAGGGGTTTTGAAATTAGCCAAAAATCCAGTCTTCCATGAGCGGACAAAGCATGTGGAGCTTCATTGTCATTTCATCTGCCAACATGTTGAAGATGGATCAGTGATACTGCAGTACATTCCTATAGAAGATCAGACTGCAGATATCCTCACCAGTTTCTCAACTTTAGAGGGCAACTTGGTGTGATAGATAGAATGACCATCAAGGGAGGGTATTAGAATATTTAATTATATTTTACTCACCTATATTTAGTTCCTTGTTTAATGGTCTTTTAGTTTTTTAGTTTTTAGCTCGTTAATTGTAAACTATTGCTTCTTTATTAAAGACGCATAGTTAGCTTTTATTTAATTTACTTTTAAGCTTTATTTAGCATTTAGCTTTTTAGTCTTTTACTTTAACGATATGTTCTTTTTATAGAACATCGTCTTGTAACCTCTATATATACGTTTGTATATCGTTCAATTAAATCATCCGATTATTGAATCAAATTTTTCATTTTTCACCTTACTGGAGGCATCAACCAATTTCAAGAACACCACATTGTCCTTGCAAGAAACCAAAAAATTAATAATGGTGTGGTTTTTGACATCTGTCCTTTTGGCGACTCTGCTGGGGACGCGAACGCATTCGGAAGCCTCACACTTTCGTTTGAAGTCTAGTGTCTTGCTGATTTTTCAGAATTTTATCACTTTGGTTTTTCAGATTTCTCTAAGCTGGAAGGTTTGCGTGTTTATATTCGTCGTAGGATGACTAAAAGTTCTCAAGAAATCTCTCCTGCTGAATGAGCTAGATTCCATTTGCTTACTAGTACATCCTCCCTTTCACGAACCACAAGTTACCCTTCGTCAAGGAAAAAGAAGTCTATCCCAAGTGAAAATTCCCCTTTCTTTTTCAAACCGTTGATATCTTCATCATCGAGTATGGCTAATCTACCTCCACCTCCTCCTTCCTGTCTGTGGGGAGCAACTTTTGGTCCTTTAGCCTTAACCCCACCTCTTCATCCACTTCCACAAGATTCTCGAAAAAATCTTCCCAAGTTCTATGGAGATGGAAAGCAACATCCCGATGAGCATGTTAAATCTTTCTATATGGCATGTGGTGTTCTTGGAATAGAACATCAAGATGTTGCTGTTCGTTTGTTCGTAGAAACTCTTCAGGGTATTGCAGCCGATTGGTTTTTCAATCTTGCTGCTGGTTCAATCATTTCTTGGAACTCGTTGAGAGACAAGTTTGAGGAACATTTCAAGCCTGCAGAAGATGAACACGCCTTGCTGGCCCAATTGACCCAAATGAAGAATGATACCCATGAAGGCATGCGGGAATTCATAGCTAAGTTCAACAAATTAGCAAATAGAATTCCTATCAATTCTCAACCTACTCCTGAGAATCTCAAGTGCTTGTTCATCAATACTCAGTTGCCTGAGGTCAGTTTCTTCTTAAGACGATCATCTCCTACTGATTTAGTTGTTTCTCAATCAATGGCTACTGAAATTGAGGACGATTTGATCCTAGCTGGTAAAATCAAAAGGGATTCTAATCGGTCCAAAGGGGGTTCACATATGGAGAGTTCATCTTCTGGTTCTATCGACCCAATGGTGCAAAAATTGGCAAATGAACTTCTTGCTTTAAAGAAGCAAGTATCTCAGAATTCCTATCCTACACCATACAAGGATATCCCAAGATAGACGTATCCTAATGCTGCTGCCAGTTATGCTGCTAAGAATCAACCCAAGCTACCTCCTCCTCCTGAGAGGCTTGCGCTTGAACCACCTCCTTCAAAGGCAGCAGTTGGTTATTATGAGATGGATCAAAATGAGTCTTCTTATTTTGATTATCAGTCTGATGATGTTGCTCTTCCTCAACAAGAAGAAGATGTAATTGGCGACTCTACTATACGCTATATGCACTATGATGACTCTGTTGCTGCTGAAAGGACTCATAATCAAGCATTTGTCGTGATGACAAGATCCCAGACTCGGTTGGCTCAACAAGATGAAGCCGCGAAAGTTGCAAGTGATTCTCAATCACCTGTTACTATTGCTAAAAGAGGAACACCGCTGCCCTATATTCCAAAGGATGTTGCGAAAAGTCAGGTAAGTAACAATAATCCTCCTTTTGCTTCTTCTATTGATCCCAAGCCCAGTATGCCTAACCCCAAACCACAATCGGACAATGTTCATCCCTCCCTAGCTGGTTCGTTTTAAGATTTTGATATTATTGATCATGCTAGGAAGACCAAGATTCAAATGTCTGAAGTTGAGTACTTACAAGCTAATCCTGATCAATTTGATAGACTAGTTGATTATGTTAAAAGTAAGGAAACTCGTCCTATACTTGAAAATACCACCCCTCAAGAACCCAAGAATTTGCCCAATCATTTGGTATCCATTCCATCAGCTACTCCAGGAAAGATAGAACCCTTTTATATTTCCCTGTTGATCAATGGTTTTCAATTGAGCAATTGTGTCTTGGATTCTAGTGCTTCTGATAATGTTATGCCCGCTAAAGTTGCTCAAGCTTTGGGGCTGACCTTGACCAAAACTTTTGGTCATTGTTATTCCATGGAAAACAAACAAGTGCCTCTTATTGGGCAAATCAAGGATGCTCAATTTGCATTTGCAGCTTTCCCAGATAATAAAGTAAAGATGACTGTTTTGGTAGCCGACGTTCCTGCATCATATGGAATGTTACTTGGCCGTAATTTTTGAAAGGATGTTGGAGGAGAACTCAACATGGATATGACCGAAGCAAGAATACCTGTCAAAGGTATTGTGCAGAAGTTAGTTCCTGAAAGAGAAACCAAGTACACGGTTGTCAAGTCTAATGATCCCCATGCTCAGATTCTTTTTGAATCTTCGGGTTTCGGGAACTATTATCTTCATATAGATGAAATCTCAGAGTTCGCTGAAGATTGCCCTTCTAGCAGCTCCGACATTTCACTACTTTCAACAAATGAATAATTCGCTGATATTGAGCAAGACCAAGCATCAGAAGATGGATCTTCAAGTTCATATATCATGGTTGAAGAAGCTTCATCTCTTGTTGCTGATGAAAATACTCCACTATCTACTCAACAAGAAGAGTTTCACTTTTCTCCTACACAAGATGAGAGTTCCTTCTTCTCCTATGGAGGAAGATGACAACTTTTCTTTTCATAATGCATCCATATTGGATGAAGGTAGCACTAGTTGTTCCAATGAAAACGACAGTTCAAATGATGTGTGGACTCTTGAGTTTGATGGTAGCTGCGCTACAAATGGATTTGGAGCTGGCGTAGTTCGCATATCTCCTAAGGGAGAGATCTTCCCTTATTCCTTCGAACTGCAATTTGCTAATACTAACAATACGGCTGAATATGAGTCACTTTTGTTAGGAATGAGCATTGCATTGAAAAGAGGAATCAGAAATCTTCACGCCCAGGGTGATGCAGAATTAGTAGTTTGTCAAGTAAGGAGTATATATCAGACTAGAAATGATAGACTCAAGCATTACCATAATTTGGTATGGGAAAATATTGAAGATTTTGATGCTTTTAGCATCTCAGTTGTGCCTCGTGAGTACAATGACAGGGTTGATTCCCTTGCTGTTTCAGCTACTTTGTTGGTTCCCCATCTTGACTTTGGTCAAGATAAATACATTATTGAATTAATCTGCAGAGCTAGTGTGCCTGACAATTGGGATCATTGGCAATGATGATAAGTAGATTAATAACTTCTTGCAAGCAGAAGATGGTTTCAACAACCTATACTTCGAAGGGAGTAATTCTCCTTCTTCTTCGTCATCAGATTCAATGTTTGAAACATCATCTAAATCGGATGAAAATATTCTTCAGCTGAAAGGAAATAAAATTCCCAAGGGGTTGGTTTCTCTTGAAAAACTTTTCGATCAACATGATCGTTATATCAAGAGACGGCAACAAGAAAGTGTTGATTCTCCTATGGGATATGAGAAATATAATATTGGCTCAGATGAAGACCTCAAATTTGTCAATATTGGCAATAACTACACTTCGGATGAAAGAGATCAGTTTATTCAGCTTTTGCGCCAATACCGTGATGTCTTGGCATATTTATAGGATGATCTTAAATCTTTTCAACCCAAGGAGGTGCAGCATGACATTCCCCTAAAGCTTGGTGCAGTTCCCTTTAGACAAAAGCAGCGCCAGTATAATCCAAAAATTTCAGGTACCATTCTTTCTGAGATTCAAAAAATGATTGATGCTCGGATTATCTTTCCCATCCATCATTCAACATGGTTGGCAAATATAGTTCCGGTACGTAAGAAGAATGGAGAAATACGTATTTGTGTTGATTTCAGAAATCTTAACCAATTGTCACTCAAGGATAATTATCCGTTGCCAATCATGGATCAAGTTTTGCAAACGGTGACCGGATCTGAAATGCTATCTATGTTAGATAGATTTTCAGGATATAATCAAATTGAGGTTAGTGAATCTGATCAGCATAAGAGTGCATTCACTACTCCATGGGGTATGTTTGCCTATCGTAGAATGCCTTTTGGGTTGATCAATGTAGGAGCTACTTTCCAACGAGCTATGGACTTGGCCTTCCGTGGTACCTTGGGAAGATATATTGTAGTATATCTTGATGATCTTATTGTTTTTTCCAAAGACCGTGAGAATCATCTTTTTCACCTCAAAGATGTATTTGAAAGATGTCACAAGCATGGCATCTCTCTTAATCCCAAGGAGTCAGTTTTTGGGGTGACTGAGGGAAAAATTCTTGGTCATATTGTTTCCAAGGAGGGGATAAAAATTGATCCTGAAAGGGTTAAATCTATTCAAACTCTTCCTTTGCCGTCCAGTAAGACCACTGTTCATTTCTTCTTTGGTAAGGTAAATTTTCTGCGGAGATTCATTCTGGACTTTGCAGAGAAGACTCGTCATATCGTTTATATGATGAAAGGAAAGACCCTTTTTTTGCTAGAATTCAAAAGGAAAAGCTGGATTCAATGTAATCAAGGATGCAATTGCTCACGCGCCTGTGTTGGTATGTCCCAACTACACCAAGGAGTTTATCATGTATAGTTATGCTTCCGAGCATACTATGTCTGCTATTTTAATGCAGTAGAATTCAGAGGAGATTGAATCTCCTATTGCTTTCATGAGTTGTCCTCTAAAGTCTCATGAACTCAAGTATTCCTCTATTGAGAAGAATGCCTATGCTGTTGTTAAAGCAGTCAAGAATTTCCGTGTTTACATCCTGAATTCCCATACTGTTGTGTTAGTTCCTGATACATCAGTCAAGTCTATCTTGACACAACAGGAGTTTGGCACAAAAAGAGGGAATTGGATTGCCAAAATCCAAGAGTATGATTTGGAGATTAGGCCTACAAAGCTTGTTAGGGGAAGAGGACTTTGTCAGCTCATGGCAGAAGGGATTCCAGAGGAGCAAGAATTGGATGATTCTTCAGTACTACTGATGAATGGTTTTATAATATAGCATTTTTCTTGACTTATGGTGAATGTCCACAACATTTGTCGTTCAAGGAAAAGAGGAGTATCAAGCTGAACGCTGCGAACTTTGTATTATGGGATATTGGTTTGTACAAAAGAGCAATTGATGGTACTTTCCTTCGTTGTGTTGACAAAGCACAAGAAGCCAAATTGTTAGAATCTTTCCATGATAAGGCTTGTGGTGGTCATTTTTCCGCACCAGTGACTTCTCAAAAAATTTTGAGAGGTAAGTATTATTGGCCTACGCTCTTTCAAGATGCTTTTAGATGGGCGCGAAAATGTATACATTGTCAGCAGTTTGTGGGCAAACAAAAACTTGCAGTGTTATCATTGAAACCGATGATTGTTGAAGAACCTTTTCGGCAATGGGGTATTGATTTCATTGGTGTGATCAATCCTTCTTCAAGTGCAGGTCATTCGTATGTTCTTACTGCTACAGACTACTTCACCAAATGAGAATATTATTTCCAGGTTTGGTGTTCCACACAAGATCGTGACTGATAATGCAGCCACATTTTCTTCCTCTGAAATTACACAATTTTGCTTTGAATATGGTATTTTGTTAACTCATTCATCCAATTATTACCACCAAGGTAATGGTCAGGCCGAATCAAGTAACAAGAATTTGATTACCATTATTCGCAAGCTTGTGGAAGAGAACCAAAGGTCTTGGCATAAGGCTCTTTATGATGCTTTATGGGCGGACAAAATTACACCCAAAAGGGCTATTGGTATGTCACCATTTCAGCTTCTTTATGGGATCAATGCAGAAATACCCGTCACTTTGGAACTTCCTGCTCTTAAATTGGCTAAAGCAATTGAAGATCAAACTTTTGAAAATGCTTTAGACAAGAGAATCATGTACCTTTCTCAGCTGGAAGAACAAAGAACACAAGTGGTAGACCGGATCGCTCAGCACCAACAACAAGTCAAAGTCCTTTTTGATAAAAAAAGAAAAGCAAAGAGGATTCCAAGTGGGTGATCGTGTGTTGCTTTGGGATAAGCGAAGGGAACCGAAAGGTTTACATGGAAAATTTGATTCTCTTTGGCGAGGACCCTTCACTATTCACCATATTGCTGGAGAAGATAGTTTTATCTTGGCTTATCATGATGGTACACCATTTGCGCTGCCCTATAATGGCCAGCATTTGAAGCATTACTTTGAATGAAAGTTCTAGGTAACTTGTAAATAATGTTTATATCTTTTTCTTTTTCTTTTTGTCTTTTTGTTTGTTTGTTTTTGTGTTGATTGACTCTGTGGCCCAATGGATAAGAGGAAGGCACTTAGAGATTTGGTTTCTTTTCTTTCACAATCTTGAAGGATAAATGAAAGAATTCCCCAGTCAGAGCTAGTTGTTGTACTCATTTTTGTTTTAAACAATGAAGGACCATTACATAAAATTTTTGTCAAAACATAAAAATTTAACTCTACGACATGCTTCCCGAGACATAATTTTGCTTCACCCTTGGACTGGCTTAATCCTCATTCCATCCTCAAACCACGTTTCAAATTTCATCGCATTCTGGGTTCGTTTGCTATGTCTTTCCTTCAATTTCAAGTTTTTTCTCCCTGACTGCAGGTGGGAAATTTTCCTTAAATTGCAAGTTTTAATGATTTTCTTTGTTTTAGTCTTTATAGGGAAATTTTTAGCTAATTACAAGTGCACTTTATGAAAAAAGAACTTGTAACTTACTTTTAATTTCCCCCTTGATGCTTTTTGGCTTTTTAAGTCATAATAGGGATTTATTGGATAAGTTACAAGTTAATTTTAAATTGCATATTTAAAAGTCACTTGTAATTCTTTTGTAGAATCCTTATTTTTGTGTTTTTTGCTTGTAATGGGGATTTTATTCCCCTATTATATGTGTTAAGTTATTAAAACTTGTTGAAGGGATTTTATTTTCCCTTTACAAGTTACTATAACTTGTATATCTCTTTCAAAAACCCGATTTTGCTTAGAATGGAGAAAAGTTACATATTAAAACTTGCAATTGAGTTTTAAAAACCTGATTTGCTCCATAAGTGAAAATAAAAGCATTTTAAACTTGCTAAGGGGTTTATAAAACCCAATTTTGCCTTGTGGGAAGAAAAGTGAAATTCTAAAACTTGTAATGTGAGAATAGAAACCCGATTTTCACTACATTATGCAAAATCGAACTTGTTGCATTCTTCTAAAAACCCGACCAGCTTCTTAGGCAAATTTGTTGAAGGATTTGGTTGACATTTTCCACCGATTTTTGTGGAGAAATCTTGGGAGGAGAAAGGTGTTTAGGTTTCCTTGCTATTTCCATGCATTTTGAAACTCTTCTCATGCCATTTGGTGGATTTATTTGCTGGTTTGAAGGCGTTTAACAGCAAAAACATTTTTGAAAAATGCCACGTTTTTCTTATTCAAGTGCTACGAAACTTGCCTCTCCTAAGTCGTTTTGGCTTCTTTCATCTAGGCGTGGAGGTTGAAGTTATTATTTGACCGATTCTTCATTCTTTTGGAAGGTGTTTTTGCTGCTAATAACGTTTTTCAAAAACGTGGCAAGGGTTTTGGGAGTTTGTTCATTGCTTATTTAAGGGATTGTTTTCTTCATTCCAAGATTGTTCATCTTTTGAAGAAGCATTTCGGATTGAAGCAAGGTATGATTTCTTTTCTTCTTGTTTCATTTTCTTGTTTTCTTGTTTTTCCATTCTAGTTGTAAATTTGTGTATATGTTTATTTTGCCCCAAGAATCGGTTTTGTGAGAGAGATTTTCCCCTTTCCAAAGCAATTTATGAATTGCATTAATCTTCCCCATTTTCCCTCTTCACTTGTATTCGGGATTTTAAATCCCGATTATAAGTTGGATGAAAATAATTGATCTTCCCATGGTTATAAGAATTTAACCATCTTATGGTGAAATTCCAAGTTGCAAAGATGAAAAATACCCATCCTTCCAAAACTGGGTTTTTAGAACCGGATTGCATGTCCAAAGTTCTTCCCATTTTCTTGAAAATGACATTCCCAAAACCTTCCTATTTTTATCTATCCATATTGCTTATATCCGTACTTTCCGTTCACGTCATTTCCCCAAAAGTCTAAATCTCATTTTTCACTCATTTCTCCATTTTCCGTTTTACAAGTATACTTGCATTGAGGTTGTTAAAAGTCCGATTGCATGTTCATTCTTCCCAGCTTGTATACTTGTAAAACTTTCCGCAAGATCCGAAATTGGTCAAAGTCAAATTTCCACCTTTCCCATTTATTTCCCATCTTTCTCTCACAAATTCGTGAAGTGCAAGGGTTGGAGTTCTTCCCATTTGAAGAAGGAAAAATGTTAGTTGCAGCTGATTATGATGTTGCCTTAACACTTTTAAGTCTTCATCGCAGTATACCAGGTTATCGTTCAATGTCAGATTTACCATCCTCTCCTATTCCGAAGAAGATGAAGTATAAATATGACAAGTACCAGAATGAAGTTTCACCTTCGCAAGTTTCCTCTCCTTTGGATCACATAAAAGACACGGAGATAAGGCATGTGGACATGTCAGAATTCGTCAAGAGAGTGGAGGATCCGCATGATAGTAATATGCAGCGGCTGTTGGACAGCCACATCCATCACGCATCCTCTTTTCCAGTGGCTGCCCTAGAACCTGAATTTGTTCTTGCTTGCGCCCATTGCTTTGACAAGGAGATGAGAACCATTAAAAATGATGATGGTGAGGCAATAATCCGCCTTGATGCAGATACAATTGAGAAAGTCTTGAGAATACCACCAACACCTGTTTATATGGAAATTTCAAAGGATAGTGCAGCCAAGTACTATGTAAAGAGGGAAAAGGACTACAAACGTCATATTAACAGGTGGATTCATAAGCCACGAGCTGCCTTCAAAAGGTGGGCTAAGTTGTACCATTGTGACTTTAAGTGGGAAATTGAAGACATCATTACTCTCCTCAGCAGGATGATGGGTCTTGAACACTCTAATGTTTTTGAACCCTGGATGTATCAATTTACCATGTTCATAAGACAATCCCATCATATATCATGGGGAGAGATTATCAGTGATGCTTTGTGCGAGCAACTTGCAGCAGTCCCAACCACCATGAGTTTCTATATGAATTCATACTTAGTGTATTTGGCAACGTCACTAAGACATTTCCCTGGTCTTTCTACCAAGGGTGATCGCTTGCTTATACCTGCGTGGGAATATTATGATCAATTGCCTTTGAGACCCAACAGATTACATTTCAGAAGAGTTCAAGATGCATTTTTTGGTTACTTCATGTGCCAGTTTGACAAAACTCTGAAGAACAGAAGGGTGTCAGATGAAGCATGGGAAAGAGTTAATGAGTATGGGTGCTTATTTCTCCAATTCCCAACTTTCACTTATGTGAGAGTCGGATGCTACAGTGGGCAACCATATATGCTCCCTAGATACCCGACTGATAAGATCATTCTTATGGAGTTGGGAAGACAGATCATGGCTGTGCATGCTCATCAATCTGTCAGACATAAGGTCGGAATGGGGATTTCTACAACAAACCCATTAAAAATTGGCCGGTATTCTCTTGTCACATCTGTAAAAGCTAAAGCTATGGAGATTGAGATGCAAGAGATTAAACTCAAAAGGTTTAAGTCCAGGGCAGATTTTGATTACCAAAGTATGAAGGAAAAGATCAAAAAGTCCTTTGTGCATGTGCATCGTATTGAGGATATCTGGGTAGATCTTCGTACAAAAATGGAGGTTTTCAAGATGGACTACTGCAGGCTTACCATTGAGCAGGTTATTGATCTGAACTTGGTGGACATTCCGCAAGGCTTACCATTGAGCAGGTTATTGATCTGAACTTGGTGGACATTCCGCAAGGAATGATCGATGATGGTCATGTGCTCGATCCAGAGTACGTCTCACAAAGGGTTGAGGAATCCCCACTTCTTTTAATCCAATGGTCGCATAAAGAATGCACGTCCATTCTTGAAAGATTTCGGCCTATCTTGGCTAACACCAACACTTGGCTCAGAGGTAATGGTGTTAGACTCATAAAGATCAAGGTTGGGAAAGAAGATGACTCTACAGGGCCGCTTGGACGTAAGTCTGAGATTCAGATTGACAACAAGGAAGGTGCATCATCTTCAAGCACCATGATCAAATTGCGGGTTAGTCGGGCAATAGTGCTTCCTCCTGAGGAGGCGACAACTCGTGGAAAGGAAAAGTCCCGGCTTCATGTTCATGTGATCGATCCTGATAATCCAGAAGGACAACAATCAGATGATGCTCCTAAGTCTCTAGCTTCGGACTCACCTCATGAGATTCCTTCCTCAGTTTCCATTGAGATGCCTCTTTCTCCTCTTGACGCAATAGTGGAAGAGTCTCCTCAGAATGTCGTTCCTATTTCAGCAGTTGAGTCGCCTCCTAATCATCAACAAGAGAGTTCGCTGGAAATTCTTGAGGATACTCCTACATGTATCCATTTGTCAGAGATTGATACCTCTACTTCTGGCTTTGAAGAATTTATGAGGCAATCTTCATGCCCATTGGTTACTGAGCAAACCATGGCCACCATCCAAACAGATACTCCTCCCAGGGTGACCACGGCTGTTGAAACAGAAACTGCTTCTCCTTCGCCTTCAGTAGCTACTAGAGGAGATTTAGTCGTTTTACCTCCATGGCTTAGTTCTTTTACCCCAAAGAGGAAGAAGCAAGAAATCTCTCCTGATGTCTTTGACTATCAGCAACTCAAACAACAGTCTAGGCCCAAGGTTGCTAAAAAGGTCAAGACAATCTCAAGAGTAGCTGTTGATAGCAATAAGATGAAAGTGGCAAAAAATGTTGAGCCCCTTGCAGATAAGCGACGTGAGGAAATGCAAGCTACTGATTACAGGGTTACAAGGATAGAATTGGGCAAACAAACACATGAAGTGGTCAAACATGATGCGCGGCAATTCATAGCCTCACTAGTGCAGCGGTATGATGAACTTCTAGCAAAGAAAGACAAGCTAGAAGAGGAGAACCGGCAACTTGCTGCAGCTGTTCATAAAATTACAAAACCTGTTGGTGAAGGGAGTAATCCTACAAGTTCTTCTGGTTCCCAAGAATCAATTCGGGGAGTTGAAAGAGCTGCACAGAAAGTACAAGCGTTGGATTCTTGGGTGGATCAACTTCATGATCTGTGTGCACAAGTGCTGAAAGACATTTTCCAAATGATGTCTAAGTTGGAGGCCATTGAAGAAAAATTGAATCACACTTCCGAGACTTTCAAATAGAATTTGGAAAGGGTTGAAGGTAGTTTGACAATTTGGCGCACCATGCCCCAACAACAGTTGAGTGTTCTTCAGGAGCATGCCATTATTCCTTCTAGGGTCATGTACTTGGAATTGGAAGAACTTCTAGAGAATAAAGCCCTTGTTCTCAAATCCCTCATTGAGGAGATTGATGATGGAATGAGATTACGGGTTGAAGTATTCCAAGGTATTGTTTCCCATTGTGAGAAGGCCTTTTGCAACATAATGAGTCAGAATGGAGACCTGATACCAGAAGAAGAAGTGCTCGCAGATCTACAGATGAGGGTTCATAATGAATGGAGGAGCGAACAATTCTCAGCTGCTTCAATTCAGGTTTTGATGAAACATCAAATCTTTTTGCACGAAATCCAGTCCATCTTGGAGAAGAACGACTCTATGCTTCTTCGATGCCATGATACCATTGTGAAGACCATGGTTGTTGCCAAGAACACCCACAAACCGAATCCCGCTAAGCTACGAATGATCATCCAGAAGTTCAAAGGATTCATGTCTTCACACACTGCAGCTTAAGTGTTTTTCATCACTTAGTTGTATTTTTCTAGATTTGTAATCTCTTAGTTGTAGTTTTTCTTTTGACAAGTTGCATGTAAAAACCTTTTGTAAATTGGAAGTTAAGTCTTTACTTGCGTTTTTGTAATTACATGTAAGACAACTACAAGTTGTGTTTAGTTAGGACTATAGTTGGAATAAGTCATAGTTAGTTATTGAATAAGTCTTGGTGGTTGAGGGAATCTCTCAAATTAGTTAGGATCCTCCCACCTTTTTCTCAAGACTCCTCTTCTATAAATACTTGAGGGGTCTATTGTAATCTTTATCTTTTAGAAAGCTACGAAAAACTCTGCCAAATCTACAGCAAAGAAGTCTTTGAGCTTTCATGTGTGAATTCAAGAATTGAAAGAAATAGAAGAAAATTGCTCAAGCTTTGAGTCTTTGTGCTACTTTCTTGAGTTTGTGTTCTATATTATCTTTCTTGCAAGTTTTTCTTCAAAGAACTTAATCGAATTTGATTTGCAGTCTTTGTGCTGCAAGTATTTGAGGTTAATATAAATTAGAATAAATATTCTTTTGAGAGGAGCTGTAAGTCTTTGTGCTTGCACTTATTCTTAAGAGAGTTTAGAAGAAAATTTTGTGAGAAATAGCTGTGAGTCTTTGAGCTTATACTACTTCCCACTGTTTTATGTAGAAAAGAATAAGATATTTCAGTCTTTGAGCTCTTATAATTTGTTCTTGATAGCGTTAGTAGAGAAAAGGGTAGATAGGACTTCATATAATCAAGACTTTGAGCTTGATATTGCTATCCCGTCCCGAAGGAATTGACGGAAGTCTTTGAGCTTCAAAAAACTTTATTTCCTTTCTCTCATTTCATTTCAAAAAGTTGTTACTGCTGTTTTATGTTAAATTGCTATCACTTTTTTGTGAAGAGAAAAGGATATTGGTTTTCTTGAAAGAAGAAGAAAGACTGCTGTCCCATCCCATTTTATTTTAAAAGTTGTAGTTAGATAGGGGGAGCCTTCCCTTAATTAGGAGAGTTTTACTCACACACTGTGGTTGAAACCACAATTTTGTATATTTCCCCAAGTGTACAAAATTTTCAACCAACATGTCCACCCATCGAAAAGAACGGTGCAGCCATATTTTCTCCATTCATTTCTTTGGACCTCCACTGCTTCCTATCAACTGCATTTGTGAGCAACCTACAAGAACAAAGTGAAATTAGGTCTTAGTACACAATTTTGATTTAATAAACAAGAAATCTGAAAAACAATTAAAAATGAAATCAAGTGGACTATTTACTAACCTTCCACTCAAATCCCCTTGTATCCCTTTCCTGAAACTGTCATTGCGGTCACCAAATTCAACCAATAAGGAAAGTCTGCCACATTGAATGGGATGTTGTTGAAGTACCAAAAATCAGTACATGCAATGTTTGTTTTCTCATGTGCCTCCCTATTCCATCCAATGGCCTCTAATGATGGTTCTGCTCCAAGTGTATTCCTGGGCACAAAATAACTACCTATGGACTGTGTCCTTGATGGTGATGCAGCAGTGCCAAGTACTCTACTAGAGGAAGCAGTAGCGGTGGTCGAGGTGGTGCTGGTTTTGTGGATACGTGGGCCACGACGACAACCCTGTATGCCCTGAAGTGCTTCTTCTTCTTCTTCAATGTTAATTGAAACACCTTGAGATTCAACTATGGCTGATTTCATGGCTAGTTTTGCCCTCTCCCTTTGCAATTTCTTCTCTTCCCTAGCTGAAAGTAAGGCATTCATGTCTCTTTTTATTTTATTGTTGGTCCCATGACATACTTTAGCATCATGCTTCTCGATGCCTGCAAGGTGGTATTTGAGGCGGTTTATGCCTCCATGAATTATTTTTTCACATTTTATGCAAATCACCGTCCCAGGTTCCTGTCCTTCATAGGCATACCTCCAAGCCCTATCTCTAGCACCTTTAGGACGAGTGCCTACATATCCAGATGGGCATAGTTCTAGTGGCCAATCAAAATTTGCCATACTGAATTAATGTTTAACTATTAACGTACACATACAAAGTGATAAGACAAAGTTAATATTTTAGTTAAACAATTTAGCAAACTATCTAAACTAGTTTAAATAATTTTAGACATCATTCAAAGTTGAAAAAAAAACTATTAGGGTTTGATTTTTATTCAAAAACTAGAGATCCTTCAAAACATGTCAAAAATAGTGTTAAATCTTGTTCCAATGACTCAAAAACATTTTTGACTACTTAGGAATGCTTTTCTATTCATCTAGATGCAACAAAAAATAAATAAAATATTTTTAAAAAGCAAAGATTTAAAATCAGAAAACCTACTCGGGAATCTGATTTTTCTTCAAAAACCACCTCAAATCCTCCTCAAATCTGCTTCAAATCAATCAAAATCAGTAGACAAGTGTTTGGAAGAGTTTTTTTCCCCCTCAGCAAAATAGAACACAAAAAATGATAAATAAACTTCATTTTGTTGTTTTTCCCCTTTATGCACAGGCGGTATTTACTCGCCAAGCAAAAAAACTCGGCGAGTGGTGCATCTATGCTTTAGAACAATCTAGTCAAGGCACCGGTACTCGAAAATCAAGAGCATCCTCTGCTTACAGGCATTGTAGTTCTTGTCGTTGAAGCATTGATTGCCTTCCAACATGATGTTGGTCAACGACACAATCCCTCCCACTTTCCAACAAGGTCAACTTCTCAAAAAAGAAAACTGAAGGTTTGATTTTTTTTTCAAAAATCTTTAGTGAACAGTTGGCATGAAATTCAAGGTTGTCAGCAAAGAAAGTAAAACCTCTGATTTTATTGCAAAATTCAGTCAAAAACAAAACCCTTGTAGCACATATCCCAAGGCGTCGAAATTTGAAAAAACCACCTGGCACAGATCACGAGAATGCCAATTATTCTGATTTTATTGAAAATCAGGTACCCAAATCATAGTTAGAAAAACCAGATTGAAACCCTAGCAGCAGAACCACGATTCTCAAAAAAGCCACGTGTAGAGAGGAAACCCTAGTAGCACAGCTCAAAAAAGTCTGTAGCTTCACAAAAAAAAGGAAAAAACGAAACCACAAAACCTCCACGTGGCATAGGCGATGCGGGTAGAAAAAGAGAAGACGTGGGACCAGCAAAAACCTTCCAATTTGGCAAAAACATAGCCACAACCTGAGAAGACGTCTGTCGTAGAGGAAAATGCCCCAGTTGTAGGTAAAAATGCATGCAAAAAGTAGTCATGTAGCACAGAAGAGGCGGAAAACACAGACTTGTCGAAAAAAAAATCACAATCTATCTGAAAAAAAAACCACAACCCGTTGTGACTTGTAACATGTCGTGCAGAGAAGAAAGGACAAGCCAAGAAAAGAAAAACTTGTGTGGTAGGTGTAAGCGTTGTGTGGAATAACAGAGGCCAGAAAGCATGAAAACCCTTCTCGGCGGATACCCTTGAAATTCTGTCTATAAACTCCACAATCTGTATACACGAACCCACAATATTAAAAAATGGGCCTTTTCTCAAAGTATTAAAAAATAGTTTTTATTTTATTTTTATTTAAGTACTAAACGATATTTTGTTTTTATTAGTATTTAAAATACTTTTTACTTAACATAATATTATTAAGTTGTCCCTTGAATAAAAAATTATCATGCCAAACTTAAATAATATTATAAATTTTTCATTTGCTTTACTCTTTATCTTATAGAAAATGGGGATAGGCTAGAGGTCTTCTCCACATCTCTTTTTCCGAAAAGGGGACATGACACTATACGTGGAAACAATGTTATTCATTTTCCTTTTGTAGTTGATCTAATAATTATTTACATATTAGAAAGCCTTTCATGTAATTGCCTTTTCTTTGCTTGATTTGTGTTTAGTGTACCCGAAGTGTGGTGCCATAAAGAACAATTCCAATACCAAGAGATTCTAGGTTGATGGTGATTTTATGAAATTTGAGACTAATGCGATCTAACATATTCATAGAACACACAAACATGGCATTATATGAGCTTTTGTTGATCATAGATGTCCCTGCCTGAGTTCATAATTGCAGCCCTTAATTATAAACACAGAAAACTAATTATGCCAGGCCGACACAACATCATTAATAAACATTGGCTAAAATTATTTGTAAGGTGGCTGACCTATATAAAAGAGACTAAAAAAAGAAATAAATAAATAATATTACTAGGAACAATTATTTTGAAGGCCAACTCCCTTGGCATGGTCATCAACCTTGCAAGATTTAATATAGAATCAAGCCAACGTTCATTATTTTGGCACCCAAGTTAATCACATATATAGATGGCAGAATTTGTAATTAGTGTAGGGAAAATAATAAAGGACAGCGATCAGTTTTAAAAGCAGTATTTAGTTTAAAGGCAGAATTCATAACAAAGAGTCATGTCCATTTAAAAGATTATCTCTTTGCAAAGAGATACATATCTTCATAGAGACATAGGGATATAAAAGAATAAGAAAGAATCTATTTGGGAGGAGAGAAAATATATCAGAAAATAGGAAAATGAAGAGCAGAATCCAGTCTAATATTACGAGCCTGAATTTAATAAGTCAATGCATCAAGGAAAGCAATTCAATCATCATCGGTGCTCATAAAGAGCAGATCAGTTGCTAACATATCAGCGATCAGGCACATAGATCAGATCAGAAATTATTATTTATTGCAGGCAGAAGCATTCTTGTTCATTTATGGTGGTGCATGAGTGTATGTTTAATATGCATGCTTAATATATGCAATGTGGATAAATATTATCTTATACATCTATGATCTTTTATTATCTCTTACTAAGTGTTAATAAACTTATTATACTTCTTAATCTAATCCTCATAAGCAATCATATGGGAATGGAAGGAAATATGTTAGGGAGAGGTGGTAGACATAGTTTTCCATGAATTAAGTAGTCCACCCCTAGGGATGTGGTGCAGGAGCACCTAAGGGTGAGCAAAGAACCTTTCAAATTTTGGCAATTTTGGCATAAGGACTGGTGCTAGTCCATTAGGTTGTCTGTTTGGAGCTTGGAGTGCATTGTGACTTCTTTTGAAAATTTCATGTATCGGCTTACCTATCCCGATAACCCGATGAGGTGCCATCAGCTATCTGCGGGACTATTTTCTACCTACCCCGATAGGCCGATGAAGTCGCCCTGCGGTTGGAGCGAGTCAAAGCGGAGTGGAGCGAGCGGAGTGAGTTCGGAGTGGAGCCATCGGGTATCGGCAAGACATGTTTGATGCTAACCCGATGACCCGATGGGAAAGCATGCGGTTTGGAGCGCACCATCGGCCATCGGTAGAACATGTTTTGGGCTATACCGACAACCCGATAAGGAAGCTTTTTGTGGGGAGTGCACCATTGGCCATCGGAAAGACTGTCTTGATGCTAACCTGATGACCTGATGGAAATCAATGTCGAAGTGCGCAATGTGCGAAATGCCATCGGACTTCGGAGTAAGTGTTTTGAGGCTACTCTGATGACCCGATAGGAAAACATGTGAGTTGTAAACCGCCATGGGATGTCCCGATTAGTGTTACGGTGCGAACCCGATGACTTGATGGAGGTTGAAAGACAGTTATAGCGGGAAATCGATTGTGTTGAGTTCGATCTCGTCCGTTAGGGATGTTTTCATGACATGTCGCAGAGGATATAAAAGACCCAATGGGCATTCTGTAAGGGGTTGGATTTGGGATTGTTGGATGTGATAGTTCCAGAAAACGAACATCTTTTGAATAACAATTTGTAGACCATATTCTGTTTCCCTTCTCAGAATTTTGTAAATAATGGCTTAATCTGTATAATGCCCGTGTGATAGAGTAGATGTTTCTTTTCTGCGTTCTGTGAGTTCCAATTCCGTGTTCGTGCCAAGCTCGGTTTTGTAAATAAGTTATCATTTTGTTTCTTGTTTTTTGTTGGTGACAAGCAGTCATAAACATGGCTCTGTCTTGATTCTCCATCGTGGGATCCACACGACCATTGGAGGCTGTCAAGAAGAGCCAGACATGTACAATAGGGTTCCATTTGTAGCAGACCAGGGAATGGCGTCGACCGTTTCAGCAAACTGGCCCTAGACGAGCTTGATGATAGGTCGGCTGGGTATTAGTGACCAAAAAGGAAATCACTTGCAGGGTAGACCGGAGTCTAGGCTATCGGCCTCAGACCAGAGGAAGATAGGATCGAATGGAGGGAAGGTCCTAGCATGAGGAGGAAACAACTTAGGAGAAGTTATAGGCATAATCCATGGTAGAGCAAACCCTGTAAGGTGTCTGGTTAGATTTATTAATGCATGATAGCTTCGGTAAGATAAATGATTGAATGAGAGATAAATGAAGTCTCTCATTCAATCATTTATCCTATCGATAAACTATGATGAAAAACTTCAGGCTATTGTTCCTTCATTTGATGATCATTCTTCATTTGTATATGTTCAATCTACTTGTAAAGTTCGATCAATGCTTAACTATCGATAATCATTGATTGCAAATCTCATAGCACAGAATACCGATTGTCGATTTACATTATAACGTATGCACTCCAATTAATATCGGTTACCCTATTAACTGTGATCACTGATTATTATCGGGCTAACCAATGTACTCCGATTAATATCGGTTGATATATTAAACGGTGAACATTGATGGTTATCGGGATTAACTAATACATACCGATTAATATCGGTTGTCTTGCATATAATAGTCACGTCGATTAAGTATCGGGTGATTAGTTAAGTATACACCGACTGGTATCGGGTGGTTAGTTAAGTATACACTGATTGGTAAATGCTACGATAAGTCAAAGGGTGCGATCAAGTAATGTCTTGATCGATGATGTCTAAAAGACATGACCGGTCAAGGCATTGCTTGATCGTCCCTGCTTACATATTAATATCAATCGACATTTGTGAGGAGGACATCGAAATCAATAAATGCTCCTCTCACCTGCAATATAAAAGAAGATAATTAGATTTATTATATTAAATGTATAATACATAGTTAAAAGAAAAGATAACCTTGAATATAACTTGCATCTTGAATTGAGAATTGAATAACATTCACATGGTAACAGAGCTATAGTTAAATCGAACCTGAGGCTGTTCAATTTTTTGGAAAATTCAAAACAAGCATATATTCAACATCACAATTCTTCTAATGGCTAGCGCTATCAGATTTGAAGATAGACTCGGAGGAGGTGATGATTTCTCAGCATGGAAGTTCAGAATTCAGATGATTCTAAAAGAAAATAAAGTCGAATCATTTGTAAAAACTGAAACTGCGGAACTTAAGACTGAACCTGACAAAACAACTTGGAGAGAGGGAAATGAAAAGGCCATCAAAATCATTGTTGGTGGGGTGAGAAATAATATTATGCCCATCATAAGGAAACATGAAATGGCCTACAACATGTTCAAAGCACTTGAAGATGCATTTGAGATATCCAATGCTAGTAGAACCTTAGCTTTAAAAAGAGAAATAAATCACATAGCCATGATCAAAGGAGAATCAGTCAATGCCTACTTCATGCGAATATCAGCCCTAAGGGATGAACTAGCAACTCTTGGATATGAGATCCAAAACAAAGAATTAACACTCATTGCTCTAGATGGGCTGCCTAGTATATGGGAAACATTCGTCCAAGGCATCAGTGCAAGGGATGAATTTCCAAAATTCGATAGGCTAAAGGAAGACTGTCTCCAAGAAGAGTCAAGGTTAAATAAGAAAGGGATCAAGCAAAAGAATATAGATGAAGATCTTCAAGTTCTAAATACAAACTCAAACAAGAAAAGCAAGCAGAAACAATTTAGGAAGAGAAAAGGTCGTCATGGCAAGAACACCTTCAAGAAGGACCTTTCACAGACTCAATGTTACAGATGTGACAAATTTGGGCATTATGTTGCCAAATGTCTAGAAAGAGCCAAACAGCAAGCCACATTTGCGAAAACAGGAAAATCTAAAAGGGAAGAAGACTCCGAGAAGTATGTACTCTATTCAGTACTTACAAACGAAGCATCAAACAAAGTTAACTCCTGGGTGATCGACAGTGGCTCATCCAGACACATTACAGGATTTAGAGAAGTGCTAGACTCCATGATAGAGGAGAATGATGAGGAAGTGACTATCGGAGATGACTCCACACATCCAGTCAGAGGAGTTGGAACATGCACCATCAAACTAAAGTCAGGTGTATCATTACAACTTAAAAGAGTACTATATGTCCTAGGCATCAAGAGAAACCTAGTCTCCATATCAGCACTAGAGGATAAGGGATACAGAGTGACCTTCATGGACAACAGAGTGTTGGCTTTGCCAAAGAATTCATCCATCAAGAAAGCTAAAACCATTGGTCAAAGACAAGGCTACTTGTATGAGCTGTGCACAAAGCCCAACTTAGCCCTAATCCATGAAACTATAGATGCTAATGAAGTCTGGCATAGAAGACTAGGTCACCTGAATTTTAGAGCTTTATCATCAATGGGAAACCTTGTCACAGGCGTACCTAAGTTAAAGCAATATCATTCAAGGGCATGCAAAGGTTGTGCCCTAGGTAAAAATACTAAGGGTGCTTTTCAAAATAGTATTAGGAAAACAAGTAAAATTTTAGAGTTAGTTCATTCTGACGTATGTGGACCTATGTTCGTACCTTCTTTAAGGGCATTTTTGTATTATGTAATATTTGTTGATGACTACTCTAGGAAAACTTGGATCTACTTTTTGAAGTGTAAAGAATCAGAAGAGATCCTCAATAGGTTTAAAGAATTCAAATCACTAACAGAGAACTACTCAGGAAATAAAATTAAAACCCTAAGAACTGATAATGGGGGGGAATACACATTAGAATTATTTAAAGATTTTTGTAAAAATTCAGGGATTAAGAGGGAGTTAACAATACCTTATAATCCTCAACAAAATGGGGTAGCTGAGAGGAAAAATAGTACAATTGTAGAAGCTGCCAAAGCTATGATTCTTGATCAGAATCTAAATGTCAATATTTGGGCAGAAGCAACTAGCTCTGCTGTATATATTCAAAACAGATGTCCTCACTCCCATCTTGAAGATAAAACCCCTGAGGAAGTCTTTACTAAATCAAAATCAGATATCAGCCACCTTAGGATATTTGGGTGCCCTGTCTATATTCATGTACCTAAGGAGAAAAGATTAAAATTAGAGCCTTCTAGAAAAAGGGGAATACTTGTAGGATATAGTGAAACCTCCAAGGCCTACAAGATCTATATACCTGGTCAAAAGAATATTGAACTAAGTAGGGATGTAATCTTTGAAGAAGACTTAGCCTTCAAAAGATCCCAAAGCTCACTAGAACCTGAAGTCTATATCCTTAACCCTAGCATAGATGAAGACCCTGCTCCTGAGCTTCAGAGGGAGAGTCTTGAGGAAAATGAAAATGAAACTCAAAACCCACCTAGAGAAAATTTCAAGAAAAGACCACTATGGGCCACCAAAACTGTAGAAGAAGCTCAGAAGTATGCTGCCCCTTCAGGAACTTCAGAGAAAGCAAAAGGCCTAACAAACCGACCAACTACGTCGCTCTTCTGAATAATCTCTCAAGAGCAGAACCTACTAATGTATTAGATGCACTTAAACATCAAGTATGGAAGAATGCCATGTCTGAAGAATACCAATCCATTATGAAAAATGATGTTTGGGAAATTGTTCCTAGGCTGAATGGGAAATCTGTTGTCACCTCCAAATGGCTATTCAAAATCAAGCACGCTACAGATGGCAACATTGAGAAACATAAGGCTAGATTTGTAGCCAGAGGGTTTTCTCAAAAGGAAGGAATTGATTATGAGGAAACATTTGCACCTGTAGCCAGATACACTTCAATAAGAGCAGTCTTAGCCATTGCAACATCAAAGGGATGGAAAGTTCATCAGATGGATGTTAAGACAACATTCCTTAATGGTGAGATCTCAGAAGAGGTATACTTAGAGCAACCTGAAGGGTTTGAGATTCATGATGCAGAGTCACATGTGTGTAGACTCAAGAAAGCTCTCTATGGGCTTAAGCAGGCTCCCAGGGCCTAGTATGAAAGAATTGATACATATCTCTCAAAATTAGGCTTCTCCAAGAATGATGCAGATCCTAATCTTTACTATAAGCAAAACAAAGGTGATATGCTAATATTAATTTTATATGTTGATGATTTGTTAATCACAGGAAAAGATCACCTCATAGATCAATGTAAGAAAGACCTTGCTAAAGAATTTGATATGAAGGACTTGGGACACCTTCATTACTTCCTAGGGTTGGAAGTATGGCAGAATACTGATGGAATTACACTAAACCAGGGTAAATATACCTTGGACATTTTGAAGAGATTTGGAATACTAAACTGTAGACCCATGACCTCTCCAATGGAAACAAACCTTCATAAACTCAAGGAAGCAGCAGCAGAATCACAACCATCAGATCCTACTCTATATAGGCAAATGATTGGGTCTCTGATGTATCTTGTAAATACAAGACCAGATATATGCTATGCAGTTAATGCCTTGAGTCAGTTTATGTGTGAGCCTAAGGAGATCCACCTGATTGCAGTAAAACACATTATGAGATACTTACAAGGTACTCTAAACCTTGGTCTCAAATATGAGAAAGTTGATCTAGACCTACACGGATTTACAAACTCAGATTGGGCTGGAAGTGTGACTGACAGGAAAAGCACTTCAGGGTGTTGCTTCAGTTTAGGCTCAGCCATGATATCCTGGATCAGCAGAAAACAGTCTTCTGTGGCTCAGAGTTCCACCGAAGCTGAATACATTGCAACTTCCATGGCTGCCCGAGAGGTAGTATGGCTTAGGAAGTTGCTTGTGGGATTGTTTGGAGAGCCTATGAAACCTACCATCATACATTGTGACAATCAGAGTTGCATAAAGCTTTCAGTAAATCCATTGTTCCATGACAGATCCAAACATATTGAGATTCCATACCAC
The DNA here is from genome assembly GCF_030272615.1 of Cryptomeria japonica. Classification (NCBI taxonomy): domain Eukaryota; kingdom Viridiplantae; phylum Streptophyta; class Pinopsida; order Cupressales; family Cupressaceae; genus Cryptomeria; species Cryptomeria japonica. The sequence goes on along the minus strand of NC_081406.1, from coordinate 644,741,163 downwards.
TATGTGCGAGATATGGTAGACAAGAATGTGATCCAATTAGAATATGTTTGTACAGGAGATCAAACTGCAGATATTCTGACCAAACCTCTTTCCAGAGTGAAGGTTGATCATTTCAGAAAAGGTTTAGGTATGATAGAAAGGTAATTTGCTTTGTAATCTGTCTTTACATATCAATAAGATGTTTAATGTGTAAACTTCTTTGTCATGATAGGACATTTTGGATTTTATCCCTTGGGTTCATATCTAAGAGGTGACGATCTCTCAGGATAATGAACACTTGTATGTAGACATTATAAGGTGACGATCTTATGATGTCCAAACCAGTTATCATGTTGGATCTCTGGTATGTCATGGATGTGCCATGATTGTGTTGTGGTAAAACATTTGTATAAGATGTTAGTGTACATACCACAACTTGGATAAGATGAGAATTTAATCATCCTCATATGTTTATCCTTAAGTATTGCATGTTTAGGCAATACTGATATCACATGCTTAGGTGATATCCTGTCATCACAAGATTGATCTAATGAACATTTGTATCACGTGTTTAGGTGATATTTCATGTCATGTGATTAGGTGATATGATTTCCTAAAGAGTCAGATTGTGTAAAGAATACTAACCATCGTTTGAATTGTGATGCTTGATATATTGTTTTTCATTTATCTTACCTAGCTAAGAGGGAGTGTTAATGCATGATAGCTTCGGTAAGATAAATGATTGACTGAGAGATAAATGAAGTCTCTCATTCAATCATTTATCCTATCGATAAACTATGATGAAAAACTTCAAGCTATTGTTCCTTCATTTGATGATCATTCTTCATTTGTATATGTTCAATCTACTTGTAAAGTTCGATCAATGCTTAACTATCGATAATCATCGATTGCAAATCTCATAGCACAGAATACCGATTGTCGATTTACATTATAACGTATGCACTCCGATTAATATCGGTTACCCTATTAACTGTGATCACTGATTATTATCGGGCTAACCAATGTACTCCGATTAATATCGGTTGATATATTAAACGGTGAACATTGATGGTTATCGGGATTAACTAATACATACCGATTAATATCGGTTGTCTTGCATATAATAGTCACGCCGATTAAGTATCGGGGGATTAGTTACGTATACACTGATTGGTATCGGGTGGTTAGTTAAGCATACACCGATTGGTGAATGCTACGATAAGTCAAAGGGTGCGATCAAGTAATGTCTTGATCGATGATGTCTAAAAGACATGACCGGTCAAGGCATTGCTTGATCGTCCCTGCTTACATATACATATCAATCGACATTTGTGAGAAGGACATCAAAATCAATAAATGCTCCTCTCACCTGCAATATAAAAGAAAATAATCAGATTTATTATATTAAATATATAATACATAGTTTAAAGAAAAGATAACCTTGAAAATAACTTGCATCTTGAATTGAGAATTGAATAACATTTACAAGATTCAGTGGATTAGTGAGTTGGTGGATTTACGAAAGTGAATTCACAAGGAGCAGAGTAACAACCCTCGGTAGCGAGGACCTAGAGTGGATTAGGGGAATAGAGAGACGTATTCCCAGGTTAGGCTAGGAAGAAAGCCTTGGAGTGAGTCAAGCTGACTCAAGCAACTAGGATCCTCCCTATCAGATTGGTATCAGAGCAAGTCAAGGACTTGGGGTGAAGAGTGCAAGACTGATCTAGTATCAGAAGGAGTAAAGATGGTGACCAATGCAGAATTGGCTAAGCAAGTCGCTGACCAAGAAGATGAAAACCGATTGCTCAAGGAAAGGTTGGAGCAGTTGGAGTAGAAACTGGGTGTGATGGAAGTCAAGATAGCAGAAGTGAGTGGGAAGATAGACGAGAAGGGTAAAATGTTGGCAATAGAGGATGAAGTCCCTATACCATACCATGTTATTGATCAAGAACCATTCTTGAAGGCTTTGAAGGCAATGAGTGGAAAGTCTTTGGAAGGAGTACCACTGTTTAGTGGCAAGATGGAAGCAGAGTCGGTAATGGAATGGATAGAAGGAATGGAAAACCATTTTGAGTGTGACGGTGTGACTGAGGCCCAGAAGGTTAAGGTGGCTAAGTCAAGAATGAGAGGTGCTGCCGTAACTTGGTGGAAGTTTATACAAAATGAGAGAGAGAGAGAAGGTAAGAACCCCATCTCTACTTGGAAAGGGATGGTAAGCAAAATCAGAGAGACTTATCTTCCTGAGGATTATGAAGTGCAGTTGCATAGGAAAAGTCAAAACCTAAGGCAAAAGGAGTTAGATGTAGGTACCTACGCTGAGGAGTTCCAGAAGTTGTGTCTAAGGTCAAAAGTAATGGAGGATGAGAGCATCAGAGTAGCAAGATACCTTAATGGTTTGAGATGGAACATACAAGAAGAATTAAGTTTGTTGAGTCCAAATACCGTTCACAAATGTTACCAGTTGGCCTTGAAGGTAGAAGAAAAGAATAAGAGGAAACATGAAAGCACTAGTAGAGGCAGAGGTAGAGGCCGAGATTCAAAAGGTTTCAGAGGAAACTATGGAGGCAGAGGAAGTGAAACAAGATCGCAAGGAGAGTCGAAATTGACTGAGTAGTCCAATGAATCGAGTGGAAGAGGAAGTTATGGTAGAGGAAGAGGTCCTCACAGTAACAACATAGGTAGATTTGGAAGTTCTGGTGGAGGTTCATACTTTGCAAACATGAAGTGTCACCATTGCAGTAAGTTTGGTCATCCTGCCTATAGGTGTCCAGAGAAGGCAACCTAATCACATAAAGAGAAGAGAATTAATTATGTGCAAGAGGATTCCAGTAGTGTGAAGTCTCCTGAAGTAAATCTTGACCCAGAGAGTGGTGATAATCTGATGATTAGAAGGGTGTTAATCAGGAAGCCGGTTAAAGAAGAACCAAAACAAAGGAGGTCTCTTTTCAGAATAAAGTGCAAGATACTTAGTAAGGTCTGTAAAGTAATCATTTACTCAGGATCAACTAACAATATCATCTCCGAAGAAGCAGTAAGTAAACTTGGGTTGATTAGCATGCCACATAGTCATCCTTACAAGGTCACATGGTTGAATAAAGGACAACATGTATTAGTAAATGAACAAGTATGGGTTGAGTTTGGAATTGGGAAGTATTCTGATAGAATTTTATGTGATGTTCTACCCATGGATGCTTGTCATCTGTTGCTAGGCCAATCGTGGCAATTTGACAGAAAAGCTATCCATGATGGAGAGAAGAACTCTTATGCATTCACAAAAGAAGGGGTGACATACAGGATTTGATCTTTGGTAGAGAACGAAGGAACCAAGCTTAGTAATCCTAATGTGTTGTTGGCTGGAGGAAAAGAATTTTTGAGAGATCTCAAGAAAGGAGATGGAGAACATTATGCACTCTTAGTGAAACCTAGTCAAGAAGAAAGATTAAACAAGAAAGTTTACCTAAAGAGGTTCAGCAGTTGTTAGAACAGTTTAAAGACATTGTGAGTGATGGAACTCCTGCAATGCTATCTCCTCCTAGAACAATAAGTCACCAGATAGACTTTATACCCGGAGCATCACTACCTAATAAGGCTGCATATAAGATGACTCCTGAACAAAACAAGGAAGTGGCAAGACAAGTACAAGAGCTGCTTGACCAAGGTCTAATCAGGAAAAGTATAAGTCCATGTGTTGTACCAGTGGTGTTAGCAACCAAGAAAGGAGGTAAATGGAGATTATGTACTGACTCTAGGGCAATAAACAGAATCACCATAAGATACAGGTTTCCTATCCCTAGAATTGAGGATTTAATGGATTGTCTTGGAGATGCAAAGCATTTTACTAAGTTGGATTTAAAGAGTGGATATCACCATATCCGGATTAAAGAAGGGGATGAATGGAAAACAGCTTTTAAGACTACAAAGGGGTTATATGAGTGGTTAGTTATGCCATTTGGGCTTACTAATGCCCCTAGTACCTTCATGAGGTTGATGAATGAGGTGTTGAAGGACTACATAGGTAGATTTGTAGTGGTATACCTTGATGATATCCTCATATTCAGCAAAACAGAGAAAGAGCATCTTGAACACTTGCAGATTGTATTAAGGAAATTGCATGAGGAACAGTTGGCAATCAACCTTGAAAAATGTGAATTTATGAAACGCGACCTCATTTATCTGGGTTTTGTAGTGTCACAGACTCACAAGGCACTTTGAAAATGGACCCTAGCAAGGTGGAAGCAATACAGAGTTGGCCTACATCGAGAACTGCTACTGTGGTAAGAAGTTTCCATGGGCTTGCCCAATTTTATAGAAAGTTCATTCGAGGTTTTAGTGAAATTTGTGCTCCTGTTCTTGATACAATTAAGGGTGGGTTGAAAACTAAGTTTAGGTGGACTAAAAGAGCCGACCAGGGGTTTGAATTACTCAAAAAGAGGATAGCTACCCAACCCATCCTAGTTTTACCAAGTTTTGATAAGTTGTTTACCCTAGAATGTGATGCTAGTCATATAGCAGTAGGAGCTGTTTTGAACCAAGAGGGAAGACCAATAGCATTCTATAGTGAGAAATTGAATGAAGCCAAGCAAAAATACTCATCCTATGACTTAGAATCTTATGCCTTAGTGCAAGCTCTTAGGAAGTGGAGGCATTATCTTTTGCCCAAAGAATTTGTAGTGTTTACAGATAACCAAGCCTTGAGTTTTATCAACTCTCAAGAAAAGTTGAGCAATAGACACATCAAATGGATAGAATACCTGCAGGCATACACTTTCACTATCAAGCACAAAAAGGGACAGCGGAACAAGGTAGTAGATGCCTTAAGTAGAAGACTTCTCATTGTCCAAGAAGTGACTTTGCAGAGCATAGGTGTGGAAAGTTTCAAGGAACTTTACAAGGAAGATGAAGATTTTTCTGAGGTATACAAGGTATGCAATGAGTTTAGTAATCATTTCAACAGCCAGTATGCAGATTACACATTGCAAAGTGGTCTTTTGTTTAAGGGATGTCAGTTATGTGTGCCAAGAGGATCTATGAGGGAAAATCTTATACAGGAAACAGAGAAACGAAAATCGCTAGACTCGGTGAGTCCGAGTCCGAGACATGCTCGCCGAGTCTTTGGGACTCGGACTCGGACTCGTCCGAGTCTAACGAGCAAACTCGCCAGACTCGCCGAGTCGGCGAGTTTGGCAAAAACTCGCCAAACTCGGTGAGTCCAGTGCCTGAAACTCGGCTACTGGCTGGGTTACGTAAAATGACAAAAAAAAAAACATTTTAAAATGAATGGTCTCGTCTTTGTTCACTACAACCTCCGCCTGAGAATGAGAAAAATTAGAGTTACAACATGTCAGCCAATAGAAAAATAACACCTAACGCCTTTATTAAATAATAAGTTTTTTTGGCCTCGTGGGGCGTTGCCCCTTGACCTCGCAAGGGGCGATGCCCCCAAAAACCGTCGAAAAATATGGGGGGAAACTGCGTCGATAGAAGTAGGGAAAACTTAACCTCCGAGTCTGACACTGATTGGATCGACCAGGTAGATATAGAGCCTAAGACTGTAGCCATGGCAGAGGCGGAGCGAAGAGCACGAGTAGATAGGAGATTCAGAGGCAGATAGTGACACGGATGTTCCTGATGTTGGTGAGCATGGCATGGTGTCACGGGGAGCGGCTATGGCTGTCGAATCATCGAGGACCTACCTTAGACGCCTTCACAGGGGGCCGGGGCCAGAGGGTGCAGCCGTGCTTGCTCCTCTGAGCCATAGGCTTGTAGTTGTATTTACCTTTGGTATTTGTATGAAACATTTGATGATGATCATATGATGACATGCATTTTTTAATCCATGAGTTTTGGAATATTGTATACATTTGACAATATTTATATATCTATGTTTGTTATTTCCTTCAACTACAATTTGTGTTTATGCTTATGTGATTGATGTATTCTTGTGTATGTAATCAAATGAGCCGAGTTTGATGATGTTATTGTGTCTTTAAGGTGTATTCAATAAAGGGTGCCTGAAACAAGTTTTAAATCTTTAAAAATCTCTAAATTTCTTTAGTTTTGCACTTTCTCGAGTCCAGCCGAGTTTGACTCCAAGTCCCAAGCCCGATTCAGCCTTGCCGAGTCCGAGTCCGAGCCCCGTTTCTTTGACAGGAAAAACATAATGGAAGTTTTAGTGGACATTTTGGTCTGAACAAAACACTTGAGTTGGTGCAAAGATTTTATTATTGGCCGAAAATGCACAAAGATATCAGGAAGTATGTTGAGCAATGTATTGTGTGTCAGAAAGCCAAGGGTACCAGTTCAAATGCTGGACTATATCAACCTTTACCAATTCCCAATAGACCGTGGGAGTGCATCAGTATGGATTTCATTGTGGGATTACCAAAGACCAAGACTGGCCTGGATAGTATTTTTGTCATTGTTAACCGGTTTAATAAAATGAGTCATTTTGTTCCATGCAAGACTACGCATGATGCTAGTTACATTGCACATTTATTTTTCAAAGAGGTGGTAAGAATTCATGGGCTGCCTCTCAGTATAGTTTTAGACAGGGATGTGAAGTTTATGGGACACTTTTGGAAAACTTTGTGGACAAGACTGGGAACTAACCTTTCTTTTGGTTCTGCGTATCATCCGCAAACAGATGGTCAAACTGAGGTCATTAACCGAGTATTGGGTAATCTTCTGAGGTGTCTGACAAAAGAATATGGACAAATGTGGGATCAAGTGCTACCACAGGCAGAATTTGCATATAATGACAGTGTCAACAAAACTACAGGTAAGAGTCCTTTTGAGATTGTTTATGGACTCCACCCACGCGGTGTTTGTGAACTTCGCGATTTCAGAAACCTGGAAGGAAGAAGTGGACATGCAGAGGATTTCACTCGGTCTATGAAAGTGCAGAAAACATTGATCGATGCTACGCAGAGGATTAAGGCTAAAGCAAATGAGAGGAGAAAGGACATTCAATTTGCAGTTGGAGATATGGTGATGGTACATCTGAACAAGGCAAGATTGCAGAAGGGACTCCCTAGTAAGCTTCAGATGTGGCGAATATGTCCTTGCAAAATCTTGGCTAAGTATGACTCAAATGCCTATAAGATAGATTTGCCAGCAGATTTGGCATTGTCCCTTGTGTTTAATGTGCAAGACTTGGTTCTGTTTAAAGGTCTGTTGACATGTATTTTGTACACTATCAAACACAGAATAAAATACCCAAGGGTACCTTATCCTCTCTTGAATAAAGTCTCTGAATGTTGAAGATATCGCGAGAAAGGATCTAATTGAGAAATGCATTATCATATACATGGACGATATCACAGTTTTCTCCAGAAAAAGAGAAGATCATGTGGATGACTTAAGAAGAGTCTTCCAAAGGTGCAAAAGGTATGGTGTTTCTCTCAACCCGAAGAAATGCATATTTGGGGTAACAGAAGGAAAACTCTTAGGACATGTCATTTCAGAAAGAGGAATCTCCATCGATCCTGAAAGAGTAAAAGCTATATCTACTATCAATTTGCCAGCCAGTAAGAAAGAACTCAAATCATTCTTCGGCAAGATCAACTTTGACAGAAAATTCATCGCCGGATTCGCTGAGATAGTTAGACCTTTGAACGAGATGCTGAAGAAGGACGCAAAGATCGAATGGTTGCCACAGGCCAAGAGGGCATTCGAGGAGATAAAGACGGCAATCGCAGAAGCGCTAGTGCTAATCAGTCCTGATTACCTCAAACCCTTCTACCTGTATTCCTTTGCTTCTGACTACACTTGTGCTGCTATTCTTACCCAGAGAAGTGAAGAGAGGGACGAGAATCCAATTGCATTGATGAGTACCCCGCTGAAAGATGCAGAACTCAGATATCCCAACATTGAAAAGTAGGCATACGCACTGGTCAAGGCCATTAAAAAATCCAGACATTACCTCTTACGGGCCAAAATTTATGCAATAGTACCAGATGCGGTAGTTAAAACTCTCATGCAAAATGAACTAGGAGAAAGAAGAGGCAAGTGGGTCGCCATTATCCAAGAATTTGATATTGAAATCCAGCCTATGAAACTTGTTTGAGGACAAGCTTTAGCACAGACACTGGCAATTGACGGACCCGGATTAATCCAGCAAGTTTATGAATTAGAGGATGTCACCCCTAATGAATGGTACAAAGAAATTGTGACATACCTACTCAACAACAGATGCCCTGCTCGCATGACACCCACACAGAAAAGAGCACTAAGAATAAAATGTCAACATTATATGCTTCAAGGATCCGTTCTATATCGCAGGAATCACGAGGGAATATATCTGAGGTGTGTTGGCAAAGATGAGGCCAAACAAATAATTGAACATTTTCACTCCAAGTTTGGGACCGGACATGGAGCCAACCTCGCTACAGCTCATCAGATCTTAAGAGCAGGATATTACTGGCCTACACTTTTCAAGGACACATTTAATCATATCAGGACTTGCCACACTTGCCAAGTCGCAGATTTCAGAGAAAGGAATCCTGCCATGCCGCTAAATCCAGTAATCGAAGCAAGACCATTTGCCAAATGGGGAATGGATTTTATTGGTGTCATCAACCCCGCATCCTCGGCACAACACAGGTATATCATCACTGCCACTGATTATTGTACCAAATGGTCGGAGGCTCAAGCTCTCAAGGTATGCACTACTGAGGCCGTAATTAAGTTTTTAGAGGAAAACATTATCACAAGATTTGGGTGTCCTTATGCATTGGTTTGCGACAATGGCTCAGCCTTCACATCATTAAGATTTTCAAATTGGGCTTTTGAGTATGGAATAACCCTCAAATTTTCATCAAATTATTATCCTTAGGGAAATGGGTTAGTTGAGTCAACTAATAAGAACCTACTCAGTGTTATCAAAAAATTACTGGAAAGGAGTCTGAGAGAATGGCATACCCAATTAAGATTTGCCCTCTAGGCAGATAGAATCAGGACCAAGAATGCATTAGGGATTTCACCTTATTTTCTGGTTTATGGCCAAGACCCGGTATTCCCCATGCAACTCAGGATCCCAACCTTGAGATTTATCCAGGAATATATGGAAGACACCAATGTTGTCCAAGCCCGATTAACACAATTATTGAATCTCGAGGAAAAGAGAGATCAAGCGTTGGAAAATTTTGCAAAACATCAGGGAGTTGTGAAAAGATTGTTCGATCGACAAGCTAGAGTCAAGGCGTTCCGGATCTCAGATCTTGTCTTATACTGGGATAAAGCACACGAGAAGAGGGGAGAGCATGACAAATTTGATAAGCTTTGGAAAGGCCCTTATCAAATTTCAGAGATTTTGGGAGAAAATGCATTTAGACTGAAGACTTTAACCGGAGAAGACGTCCCATTGCCTGTCAATGGGAGGTATCTCAAACATTATTTCCAGTCTTAGGATGCAAAAGGCCTTCCCTTGTACATAGCTAGTTTAGTTTGCTTTCGTTTTTCGTTTGTCTAGTTTGTTTTGTTTTGGTTTGCCTTTCGCTTTGTTTTTGGTTTTAGTTTAGGTGTCTTGTTTAGGTTAGTTGTTTGTCCTGAGGGGTATCTATTTGAAATTGGGTGATTTTTTCACGAGGCACTCTGACTTCTCACTCGATTGTTAGTTTCATTTGGGCAATTATGAGGTCTTTTGGAAACGCAAAGAGGTTTCTTTTGATAAAACTTTGAGTCAGGCCGTATTTGCAATGAAGTAAGATTGGCTTATTGAACTCAGATATTTTTGTCCTCCAGTTTTTATATCTTTTCACACTTATAATCTCCGAGTCATTGTGGTTTTCAGGCAAAGCTATGATCGGTGAAAAATCTAAAATCTGGCTTTATCGCCACCGCAATCCTCAAACCCTAGTGAGCTTCACGGCTCACAAGCCAAAAGAATTAATGGAGCAAAAAGCAATATCAAAAGAAAAAAATGAGAAAATGAAAATAAAAAATCAAAGGAAAAGAAAATGAACAGAAAAGAAAATATCAAATTGGCTAAAGGGAATATACGGATAACTCCATCGGGGCTATAGAGGCCTGGCTGGCAATGGAGCAATGTTCGTGAGCTTGCGGCGATAACCTCGTCGGGACTATGGACGTCTGACTGGCAGCGAGGCTCTATCCAGGATGCTTTTGGAGTTCAGATAAACTACGTAGCTTATCACAGGGGAACCTGGAGATCATGACTGTCTTGTTGAGGGGAATTAACTCATTTGCACACACATGGGTAACTGTGGACTTGATACTTTGTCTCAATATGAGAATCTCTTCTTGTAAGTGTTGTTTAACTCCTTGTTTTATTGAGGGAGGTTTTCTGAGTTTTTCTTCAAGAAGGATTGATTCCCAAACGTTTACCAACATTCTCAGTGGCGTCGCCAGATGTTGTGACCATTTCACACATCGCCCCATTAAAATGGGGACCCCCTCTTTTTCGTTTTTTGTTTTGCCTGTTCTTCTCTCTGCTTTTAGGGTTTTGAGTGAGTGAGTTGTCTGTCTGGGCTAGGGCTAAACCTTAGGGGTTTCCTCTGATGTTATTCAAGCTGAGTCCAGTCAAATTTTGAGAGTTATTAAGCATCTTCCCGAAGATTGAGATTGTCAAAGTAAGGTAAGCCTGTCAGGAAGGTCAGATAGGTCTCAGGTTAGGTCTAGATTCAGGATTTTTTTGGGGTAAATCTAAATTTGTCTAAATGTTAGCATTTTGAAGATGAAATTGTGTATTCTTGCCTAGGTAAATTTTGATCAAATTTTGGAGGCAAGATGATGCCTGAAACAGAGATTCGCTCCTGTCTTTCACTGGAGGCCCAGGGCGAAATTTATTCTATGTGCAATTTCTTATTTTGCGAGGGCTTGCTAACTAATTCCTGGCCTTGAAGATGACCTAACTCTGCCTTGTGAAATGTTTGGAGACTTAAATTTTGAATGGATTAGCCAGAAGGGATAAAATCGCTCCTGTCCCTCACTCAGGGACCAGGGCGAAAATGTTATTTTTTGCATATTTGTTACTGACTTTTCTATTTTGTTTTGTGCAGGGTCTCCAGGAAAAGGAATTGGACGTGACTTGATGTTTCTGAAGATTTTGAAGGCAAGAAAATAATGAATTTTGAAGGATTAAATTGCTAAAATTGCTCCTGTCCTTCAATCAAGGACCAGGGCGAAAGGACTTAGCAGAGTCATTCCTGACCTTGTTTGGTCAAATTGAAACATCAAAGGCATGGTGGGCGGTGAAATGAACATGATAAAGCATCCTGACTTGATTAAAAACAATGAAATGGAGTTTTTGCCTAGAAGGTCAAAAGCGCTCCTGTCCCTCACTGAAGGACCAGAGCGATTTTCTTTATATGCACAATTTTAGGCATTTCTTGGACATTAACTCTTATTCATAGCGTCAAGTAAGATGAAATCTTCCCTAGCAAAGGAATTTCGAGATGAAAAGTGAGACAATGTGGCCTAGAAGGCAAAAAGCGCTCCTGTCCCTCACTGAAGGACCGGAGCTTGAATTTCAAATTTGCACTATTTTTGCAAGATTAAAGTGATTTTATGATTTGAAGAGGTCAAGGGAAGCATGTTTTGTCCATTGAATATAATTTAAGTGGTCTACAAAGGAGTAAATCAACCCAAATGACAATAGGCGCTCCTGTCCCTCAGTGAAGGACCATGGCGTTTTTTTAAGTTTCTCTTCTTTGTTTGAGATTTTATGGCAAAACTTGACTTGGATGGGAAGGACGAATGATGTTTTATGCGTTAGACGCGATTGAGGGTTTAAAAGACAAGGAAATATACCATGAAGTAAAAGGGCGCTCCTGTCCCTCTCCAAGGGTCCAGAGCGATTTTCTAAAAAGTGTAAATTTCTTGCAAAGACAAGGCAAGTGTTGTGATCGAAATGAATGGAAGAAGACATGATTAGCCCATTGAAGATAATTTGGAAGGCTAGCAAAGGACAGACAAACTTGAATTTACAAAAGCGCTCCTGTCCCTCACCAAGGGACCAGGGCGAAAAACATATTATCTAGCTTTTTTCTCCAAATTTGGACAAATCCAGGCGAAGGCGCAAGTTTGAAATAATGTTTAAAATGCTTCGAGGTGGAATTGAGATGCAAGAGTTGCAAATTTTGATGACAATTGGCAAAAGCGCTCCTGTCCCTCACCAAGGGACCAAGGCGAAATTTCCAAATATGCCCATTTACCTTACATTTTGAAATGCTATTTTTGTTTCCAGGACTCAAGAAGGAGTGGGGAATGATGTTCTACGCCTTGAGGGTAATTTGAAGTTGATGTGATCAAGAATTTGTGCAATGGACTCAAAAGTGCTCCTGTCCCTCACTGAAGGACCAGGGCGATTTTTATGAAATCAACAATTTCCCTCCGAGATTATGCTAAGGCAAGGTTGTGCGAGATAGGCAAGGATCTTCTAAAGCATGGTGAACAAAGATTTGACTTCAAAATTTGAGAATCCTAGCCTAAAATACAAAAAGCGCTCCTGTCCTTCACTGGAGGACCAAGGCGAAAATCTTGGGAAAGCCTATTTTGCCTTGCAGTAACAAGTTAAGCATGCATAGAATGAATGAAGCGGATTATCGCTTACCCCACAACAAGAATTGGCAATTTAAAGATGAAGGATTGAGGATAAAAGCGAAAAGGCGCTCCTGTCCCTCTCCAAGGGTCCAAGGTGAAAATGTCCTAATGCACCTTCCTTCTAGAGACCAAGTGAATTAAACTCAAGACTCCAATTGAAAATGCCATTTTAGATGCCTAGATGAAGTTTTGGCAATTAAAAATGAAGAATGCAAGGTTTTACAAGATCGCTCCTGTCCCTCTCCCAGGGACCAAGGCGAGGTTATTGGCATCCTTTATTTTTACATTATTTCAACGTTGATATCCTCTAAAATCGCATTAGATGCCAAAATTGCCAACTTCAAAATATTTGAAAGAATTAATTAAATTGGCATTTAATAAAGAACATGGTGGCATTTAATAAATTAATTTTGAGCCTTAGAAAATCGAAATTTTTATTATAAAGGCATTTAAAATTAATTTTTGTGAAATTAAAATGGAGCGCTTGAGGTAATATTTTTGTTTATTTTATCAAGTCGGCCTCTTCTTTTTTCAATTTTATTTATTTTGTTTAGGCCTATTTCATCAAGTCGGCCTATGGGGAGGTGAAGTGGTGAGCGCCCTATATAATAGAGGTGTTTTGATCAAATTTAATCCATCATTCACTCATCACTTCAAGTGCGAATTTGGAGATTAAGAAGAAGGTGCGAAAGCTGGTCTAGTTGGAACGAATTTATCTCAAGTGTTGAAGACTAAAGGAGGCGCATTTTGCTAAAGGGAGTTTTAGTCCACATTTTGCCTAGCGAATTCTCCTATTTTTGCATCATTTCTTAGAGTTAATTCTCAAGGGGAGGTATGGCGAAATCACCTTGACACCATTATTGAAGATTCGAATTTTGCACTTTATTTTGAAAATTCTAAGTTTGATGTAGCTAATTAGGAAATGATAACTCAAGATTTATCATGAAGTTTCCTAATTAGTATCTTTTATCTTCCTTTTGAATCTTCCTTGCTACTCTCTTAAATATTTTACTCATTACGAAATGTTGTGTAGGTGTCAAGATGGCGACTCCAAAGGCAGGAGCATCTACTAGTCGTCCAACTCTCATGAAGGAAGATCAGAGGAATGACGAATTGGAGACCAAGATCGTGTCCAAGTGGAGCAACATTGGAGATACCAACTTGGGAAACTTCAGTATGAAGAAGTTTCGAGAGGTCCCTTACATTGGAAAGCCATCACCTGTCGCAAAGAGAATAATTGAAAGCGGCATCATCAAGGCGGTCGGTTTCCCTCCAGCAATCCAGTGCCATAAGCTGATGATCGAGTGTGCTCGCCATTATGACTCACAATCAAGATCAATCGTATCCAAGGAAGGAAACACTTTGGCTTACCTTTCAGAGGAGGCTATAAGTGAAGCTCTCCATCTCCCAGAACATAAAGATATGATTTACAAAAGCCTAGAAGGAGCCAGGTCGATGTATGAAGATGATCTAGACACTTGCTTGAGTATCATCAATAAGAATTGGTTACTCAAAAGTCGTCCTCACCTGAGCAAGATTCCCAACACACCACATAGGATCGACTTTCAGGAGGAATACAGAGATTTGATAACCTTGCTCAATCGAGTTACAGGGGCTCCTCAAGCCTTCTATTTTGAGAAGTGGATGTTCTACTTCATCCAAGTGATAGTTCAAGGAAAAGGAACGATTCATTGGGCTAGAATTATTAGCCATTGCTTGGACGTACAGTTGAGAAGACTAAAGCCTACCAAGTCATTTCACATGAGCTCATACGTCATATATGCCTTGATCAAGAGTTTTGAATATGCAGGACCACCTCACAGAGGAGTGATCGGAAGAGGACCCGGAGAGGTGAGAGTTTGTGACTCTTATGTTCATTTGCATCATCCACCAGGAAGTGACTACAAGTTAGTCAATGATACCTTCACGATGAACATCACTAGGATATTGCATGGTGGGATTCACAATCGACTATCTCCAGATGCACAAGAGCTTGTAAAGAGGTATGGTGCTTGGTTGATCCAGTTTCCAAAGTTTACATATATCAGAGTTCATGGATGTCCTTCACCTCCCTACATGTTGCCGAGGTATCCGACAGACAGGATAGTGCTACTCGAGGTGACTAGGTAGTTGGCAGACTATGCGAAGGCATTCAGACACAGGCATAGAAATGGAATTCCCGTGCCCATCATATTGGGGAATTCAGTTGAGGTATGTCCTAATGCTCTAGCCTTGGATGATGTAGAGAGGGAGTTGGCCTCATATTCATTCACGTTCTTTGCTTAAGGGAGAATTTTGATACTTATGGGTATATAGAAGAGACATATGGTAGGAAGTACAAGCACGAATTTCAGGTAGAAGACTTTTGGATGAATCTCTCAAGTGATTTAGAAGTGAAAAGAAAGATGCATTCCAGATTACCTTTAGATTTCATCAAGAAATGCAAAGTCTACAGAGTGGCCGATCAAGCTCAGGACAGTGGCAGACATCTCCAATCATCCTATGACAGAGAGGACAAGGCAGTGAAGATAGATTGGAACGAGCCTGAGATTTCAGACTTGAGAGTTTTGATGGCCCCAGTTTTGTCATGTACTCGCAGATGGGTGGATGTACAACATCAAAAGTTAAGAGAGCAGAACGTACCAATGACTTTTACTTTAGAGGAAAGACCAGAAGAAGGAGGAGCAAGCGCAAGTGAAGACAATTCTCATCCTAGAGGCGCGAAGAGGAAAGAAAGACCTGAGAAAAGGGAACCCTCCAAGAAGAAGCAAGAGGCCAATCGAGATCGCTCATCAGGTACATCATCTCGACATGAGAAAAAGACAAGTCAAGTTGAAAGACAAGAGATGACGATGCCTGAGGTGGATGAATCTATGGAGTCAATAGTACAGAATGATAAACCTGAAAAGGGAAGGCACCTCAGCATTCATCAAGTCAATCCCCCCAAGTCAATGAGCTACATGAAGAGAAGAATGATGATGAAGTGACATCTCCTCTCCGAGAAGACGAACCATTGCCTAAAGAAATACAAGTTAGAGAGACGAGATCTGCCATTCTAGATTGGTTGAAGGAGAGACTGACAAGGGTGATTGTGATTGAAGATGAAGATGATGTAATTGACTTAGAGAGCCTTGTAGGAAATTCTCAGGAAGTAACGGAGAAGAAGAAGGCCACTAAGATGTCGAAAGTGATCAGAGATGAGACAAGGTCTAGGAAGTTGCAGATAGCTACACCAACAGTGGACAAGTATGAAGGTGAAATTCTCGCAGGGGAGTATGATGTGGAAACATTTGAGCTTGGTCCACTCACTACTGAGCAAGCACTGGATGAGGCAACCGATTCATTTAAGGCACTTAAAGACAAGCTTAAGGAAGAAATGGAAAAGAATAGAAAGCTTGAGAGAGAGGTCGGTGCTTGGAGAGGCTACTTTAGCCATCTCAATCAGCCCTTGGGACGTCAGGATCCAGCAGTGTCTCCTGTGCAAGCACTTCCCCTTGAATCAGTTGGCGAGGCAGAAATAGTCAAGAGCTTGGTTCAGCTTATGAGCTCTTGGATTGACAAAACCCACACAGTAGCCGTTGAATTTACAACAAGAATGATGCAAACAATCCACCGAGCTATCCAGGTCCTTGAGATCGTCCACAACCTGATGATAATGGTTGCTGCTTTCGCTCACACTAGAGATGTTATCATTCCTGTTCTGCAAGTGATCAGGCAAACACCAAGGAAGATCCTAGCACAAGAAAAGATAATGGATGGAGGAGCTCATAACCTACTTCAGTGGTCAACTCTACTTCAGATGAAGGAGGTTCTTTTCGAGGACATCAGCACCAAATGCAATCAAGTTGAGGGTGTCATCCATCCAATTCAGGACAAGGTGTTTGAAGTGTTATGTACCATTCTTGGCAGGAGGATCGAAGTTGAGACAAATGTGGACCTTCAAGAGTTGGAAGAAAGAGTCAAGGTCATCTTTTGCAAAGATGAGAATGTCATCACAGATGGGCAACAGGATCTAATATTCACTACTATGCTCCTGATTGAGAAGATCAAAGAACTCAAACCTGGATGGGATACGGCTCTTCTCAAGGCCTTTGATCAGGTTATCCACTTGGAGGAACGAATGAGGAATCTTCCCGAGATTCCTATTGCTAAGATTGAAGGAATTGTGTCCTGATTCATTGCATATGCTAAGAAAGAGCATTGGAAAGGGAATAAGGTTCTAGAAGAGAGGTTGTTATAAAATGATGTGGCATCTTAATTATCATTGGTCTATGTTCCCTCGATTTTTGTGCCAATTAAATATTTGGCTATGCATTTAATAATGTTCAACTAAAAAGGGAACTTTTTGTAACAAACCCTAATTAGGGTTTAGGTGTCAAAATCTCAGCCGTTGATCTTCTTTTGATCTGGGCCGTTCATTGTAATTGAGGATGCTATATATACCCTCACTCATTTTCATTTTGTCATTAGATATTAGAGATTGGATAGTTAGAAATTAGAAGATTAGAGCTTTTGGAGAGAAGAAAGTTATTTTGTAGCAAGATTGAGCATTGAAGAAAGAATTTCAAGCAATTGTTGTCTATTTTGGCTTTGAGATCAATAAAATATTGAAGTTATGGTGTTTTATTGCAATTCTTGTGGCTATTTTCATGGTTGTTTACTTTCTTGATCTTTGGTGAGATTCACGTTCCAAACCACTAGCTTCTTACTGATTGTAAGGACGCCTTGCGTGGTCAACTAGAGATATCCATATTGCTTGAACCTTCAATCATTATTGAACTATTGATATGTACCTTCATGGTAGTGTCTATGATTCTTGATGGTTTGAAAAATCACTAATCACCTTAGAAGATCGCATCAATTCCAGTAGAGTTGTAATTCTTTGGCAATACTGAAATTGGTAGAATCTTACCAAGTCTAGCCTACATTGAGTCATTCTTAGGATTAGATTAGAATTCATCTCTTGCAAACCCTACCTTTTTGATCTTTTTTTAGAATTTGTTAGTTTTAGGAAATTTCTGTTCCTGCAATTCGAAAACGTAAGGCCCCTTGAAGAAATAGCATTCACAATGACCACTGGTGCTTATCTACACGTAGAGACCCTAGAACGAAGAACATTGAAGTCACCCTGATTGATCCTTTCTCGCGATATCTTCAGCATTCAGAGACTTTATTCAAGAGAGGATAAGGTACCCTTGGGTATTTTATTCTGTGTTTGATAGTGT
Organism: Cryptomeria japonica; assembly: GCF_030272615.1. Taxonomy (NCBI): domain Eukaryota; kingdom Viridiplantae; phylum Streptophyta; class Pinopsida; order Cupressales; family Cupressaceae; genus Cryptomeria; species Cryptomeria japonica. The sequence continues at coordinate 644,723,398 of NC_081406.1, read as the reverse complement.
ACAAAATACACGTCAACAAGGTCCCGTAGCAATGGCAGATGGACCGCATCCAGAAGGGGAGACTACTCTCAGTAATATTCCAGTACCACCCATTTCTAAACCACAGCCAGAACAGATTTTAGATTCCCGGGTGCAGAAGCAAACAAGGCATGGTGTATATATGGAACACTTAATCAAGTGGCGCAACTTACCTGAAGCCGAAGCCACTTGGGTTGCAGAATCTGATTTCAAACGACTGGGCATTGATGTCGCCTTGCCGCCCCCAGGGGGGACTTGATTTTTCGTGTGGGGAGTATGGTGCAGGAGCACCTAAGGGTGAGCAAAGACCCTTTCAAATTTTGGCAATTTTGGGATAAGGATTGGTGCATTGTGACTTCTTTTGAAAATTTCATCTATCGGCTTACCTATCCCGATAACCCGATGAGGTGCCATCGGCTATCGGCGGGACTATTTTCTACCTACCCCGATAGGCCGATGAAGTCGCCAGCGGTTGGAGCGAGTCAAAGCAGAGTGGAGCGAGCGGAGTGAGTTCGAAGTGGAGCCATCGAGTATCGGCAAGACATGTTTGATGCTAACTCGATGACCCGATGGGAAAGCATGCGGTTTGGAGCGCACCATCGGCCATCGGCAGAACATGTTTTGGGCTATACCGACAACATGATAAGGAAGCTTTTTGTGGGGAGTGCACCATCGGCCATTGGAAAGACTGTCTCGATGCTAACCTGATGACCCGATGGAAACCAATGTCGAAGTGCGCAATGTGCGAAATGCCATCGGACATCGGAGTAAGTGTTTTGAGGCTACTCCGATGACCTGATAGGAAAACATGTGAGTTGTAAACCGCCATGGGATGTCCCGATTAGTGTTGCGGTGCGAACCCGATGACCCGATGGAGGTTGAAAGACAGTTACAGCGGGAAATCGATTGTGTCGAGTTCGATCTCGTCCGTTAGGGATGTTTTCATGACATGTCGCAGAGGATATAAAAGACCCAATGGGCATTCTGTAAGGGGTTGGATTTGGGATTGTTGGATGTGATAGTTCCACAAAACGAACATCTTTTGTATAACAATTTGTAGACCATTTTCTGTTTCCCTTCTCAGAATTTTGTAAATAACGGCTTAATCTGTAAAATGCCCATGTGATAGTGTAGATGTTTCTTTTCTGCGTTCTGTGAGTTCCAATTCTGTGTTCGTTCCAAGCTCGGTTTTGTAAATAAGTTGTCATTTTGTTTCTTGTTTTCTGTTGGTGACAAGCAGTCATAAACATGGCTCTGTCTTGATTCTCCATCGTGGGATCCACACGACCATTGGAGGTTGTCAAGAAGAGCCAGACATGTACAATAGGGTTCCATTTGTAGCAGACCAGGGAATGGCGTCGGCTGTTTCAGTAAACTGGCCCTAGGCGAGTTTGATGATAGCCCGGCTAGGTATCAGTGACCAAAAAGGAAATCACTTGCAGGGTAGATTGGAGTCTAGGCTATCGGCCTCAGACCAGAGAAGATAGGATCGAATGGAGGGAAGGTCCTAGCATGAGGAGGAAACATCTTAGGAGAAGTTGTAGGCATAATCCATGATAGAGAAAACCCTGTAAGGTGTCTGGTTAGATTCAGTGGATTAGTGAGTTGGTGGATTTATGAAAGTGAATTCACAAGGAGCAGAGTAACAACCCTCGGTAGTGAGGACCTAGAGTGGATTAGGGGAATAGAGAGACGTATTCCCGGGTTAGGCTAGGAAGAAAGCCTTGGAGTGAGTCAAGCTGACTCAAGCAACTAGGATCCTCCCTGTCAGGATGGAACCATCACAGGATGTTCCTGCCGCATGTGGGCCAAGGGGTGAGTTGTCTTGGTCAGGCGTTGCGTGCTCTGGGGCTTAATTGAGCTGACAAGTAACCGGGCACCCTTTTGTGGATTTTCTTTCCAAACCATAAATATCATTAATTATGCGAATGAAACCATGGATGGGTTATTGTATGATTTCTCTAAATAGAATAAGATAATTATCGTTATGTCGATGCTTATAATTGTTGATTAGGATCCTGTTGTGACGTTTTCACACATCGCCCCATTGCAAATGGGGACCCATGTTTTTTTGCTCGTTTTGTTCGTTTTCGCTTTGCTTTTCTAGGGTTTTGTTAGTTTGTTAGTTGTCTGGATTTAGGGTCAAGCCTTAGGGTTTTAATTACCGTCTTTTCGGACCAGAATCCAGTCGGTTTTGGGAGCTTTTTGATTTTCCTTTTCTAGAATGCAAATTTTGAATGCAATGAATTCGCCAGAATGGTCTATTTTCAATTGGAATTTTGAATGCAGAGCTTAAATTTGTCTAAGTGTTGAAGATGAAATGTGAATTTTTGTCCAATTGAATATTTTTGACCAAATTTTGACATTTTTGATTTTTGATCCTAGGCATCTCTAATGATTTGTTTTCGCCTTGTGAAGTGTTAAAATGTGTAAAATCATGTTATTTTGGCCTGTAGGAGCAAAATCGCTCCTGTCCCTCAGTGAAGGACGGGAGCTCGTTTTCAAATATTTTACTATTCCTGCAGGGTCAAGATGAATTACGAATTGGAAGTGATGGAGAAAGGCGAGATCTTTCCATTGAATATAAATTGAAGATTTTCATGAACACAGAAATGCCTCCAGGGGAAAAATCGCTCCTGTCCCTCAGTGAAGGACCGGAGCTACAAATCCAATTTTGCTTTGTCCTTGCAAGATTTTAACGTCCTGACAATGTGAAAAGGTCCAAAGAGGTGCATTTTATCAAATGAATATAACTTGAAGCGCTGTCGGGGAGATCAACAGGATAACATGTCCGGCTTGAGTAAGGTCCTGATCCTGAAATTTGGCTAAGTCTGGAATGTCCTGATCCTGAATTTGACTAAGTCTGGAAACTGAAAAAACCTCCAAAAACTAGATTTTGCAATATAACTCCTGGAGGCCTGAAACCACTCTCAAACATCCTGAAAGTATATATGGAATATAACTTAAAGTATAATCTCTTATACTTAAATGTTATATTCCATTAAAATTGTCCTGATCGAGAGTGCGAAAAGTCAAATTTCGCTCGTGTCCCTCTCCAAGGGACCAAGGTGAATCGCTCGTGTCCCTCACCAAGGGTCCAGAGCGAAAATGCTTAGTTGAGCCATTCCTGACCTTGTTTGGACGAATCGAGACATCAGAGGCATGGTGAAGGACGAAATGAGCATGATAGAACATCCAGACTTGATCAAAAACAATGAGATGATGAGGTTTTTGCCTAGAGGGTCAAATTCGCTCCTGTCCCTCACTGAAGGACCAGAGCGAAATTCTTCATAAGGTACGATCTGGGCAAAAATCAAGCAAATTTTATGTTCGAAGGCAAGAAAGGAGGTCAATCGAACCCGTTGAATACAAATTGAAGATTATCAAACGTCAACAAAGGACCAAAATGCTTAAGTTCGCTCCTGTCCCTCAGGAAGGGACCAGAGCGATTTTTGTTGTAGATGATTTTCTCGCCAAATTTCAACCGATCTCAAGGCATGAATGAATGAAAGGAGGCATTGCGAATCCGTTGAATATAATTTTCGAAGGTGATGAAGTGAAATGAGGCCCACAAGAGCAAAATCGCTCCTGTCCCTCTCCAAGGGACCAGGGCGAGGTACCTTGTAGCTCTCGTCCCTCTCCCAGGGACCAGAGCGATTTCCTTCATTAGACAGAATCCAGGCAAATGTCAAGACAAGTGTACGTTCAAAAGCAAGGAAGAACATGAGATGGACGCATTGAATACAAAATGAAGATTTTTTGGACGTCCACAAAGGTCCTAAATGTCTAGTTCGCTCCTGTCCCTCAGGAAGGGACCAGAGCGATTTTTGATATAATTGATTTTCTTGCAAAGTTACAAACAATGTCAAGGCATGAACGAATGGAGTGAAGAAAGACGAATCCGTTGAATATAGACTTGGAACCTGACAAAGTGAGATAAAGGCTACAAAAGGAGGATCGCTCCTGTCCCTCTCCAAGGGACCAGGGCGATACAATGGTGATGTTACTTCCTATGCAAGTTCAAGGTCGATCCAAGTCAAGACAAGGTGGCGAGGGACATTTCAAGGCGTCTTTAGCAAGCACAAACATTAAAAGGTCGTCACAATGATGAAATTCGCATCCTAGGACATAGATCGCTCCTGTCCCTCTCCAAGGGACCAGGGCGATGTTAGATGCATTGGTCATTTTGTGCAAGATTTACGTAAGAACAAGATTTCATAAGGTAATGCAAGGTCTAAGGCATCGTTTGAAGATAACATACAAGAGTTTTGAACGTCCAAACATTGCTAATCAAGGTAAAAAGCTCACATCGCTCCTGTCCTTTGGACAAGGACCAGGGCGATCCTATCAAGAGCACTCATATTCCTTCAAGATCAAAGCAAGGTGAGGTTAAGCGAGGCAAGGGACGACGTTTGGAGGACATCACAATGAAGATCGAAGATAAAAAGATGCATATTGAACGTGGAAATTTGAAGATCGCTCCTGACCTTTGGACAAGGACCAGGGCGATGAACATCCAAAGACACTCATGAACGCATGCAAGGCAATCAAATTCGAAGAGCTCATCATGATGATTAATGTTGAACGTGGATTTGAAGGAGTTGAACGTGAAAAATGCAAAAATCAAGACAAAATCATGGATCGCTCCTGTCCCTCCCAAGGGACCAGGGCGATGAGGTACGTCCCTCTCATTTTCATAGTTTTGGCGCCAAATAAGCAATTCAAATTTTCCTTAAATGCTAAGTTCGATAAAAAATTGAAAATCCTATTTAATTTGGCATTTAATGTGGCGTTGATCTTTTATTAATTATTTTGCCTTTATTAAAAATCGAAATTTGCAAATTAAAAACGTAAGGCATTAATAATTAATTAATTAATTAATAAAAATCGAATTTGAAGCGCTACAAAGGGAGGTCGGCCTTGCTAAATCATTTAAAAATCATTTAAAAAATTGTTTTATATCCTCAAGTCGGCCTAAGGGATAAATGCAATCCAAGCGCTATATATGGGGAGTGGAAGATTTCATTTTCACATCATCATTTTATCCTTCTACATGCGAATTAAGGAAGACAAGGGAGAAGTGCGATTTGGAGTTTACTAATAAAGGTGGTGCGATATCTTGGAGACTTCGTTGGAGCGAATTTGTCAAGGATTGAAGACCACGTCAAAGGTGCGGGACTAGGAGGATTTGTTAAGGCGAACTTGAAGATCCATTTGAGCGAATTGTCAAAGAGGCAAGACTTGAAGATCACGTTGAAATCCAAAGGTGGCGAAATTGATCTTTTGAGGAGATAACATTGAAGACTATTTATACCTCAATTTCGCCTAGGCGAATTTTATTCATTTTGCATTTTAGAGTTAAGCTCTCAAGTAAGGTATGGCAAGATCTCTTGTTTTAATTTCGAATTTTGATCATCATTGCCTTAAGTTTGAATTTTGGAATTTTGTTTTCCCTTAGCTCAATCGTTTTTTAGGAAATGATTAATAAAGGACTTATCATTAAGTTTCCTAAAAAATTGCTCTCTAATTTATGTTATGTATTGCAAAATCATGTTTCTAATTTTGAAATGTTGTGTAGGCATCAAATGGAGATCTCATCAAGGAAAATCAAGCCGAATCAAGGACGATCTTCGCCAGGACGATCAAGCTAGGACAAGGGCGACCTTTTTCAATCCAGCGTTCCAAGGCGAGGTACATCATCTTCCTGCACATCAAGGACGCAAGGAGTTAGAACAAGGGCTCGTTGAAGAAGCAAAATAGTTCCAGATGAATTAATTAAAGCAAGCTTTTCAACAACATCAAGTTGAATATCTACCAAGTTCCAAGTGTCAAATGAGGTGGCGTCCTAGTCATCATTTCTCCAATCAGTGAAGTCCATCTCAGCATGTCCAGATTCAATGTACTTAACTCATGGAAGGTGGCACAAACTCCGATGTACCTACCCCGGCTATCCATTGGTCGATTTTTCTAGAGAGGACATGTGTCCAAGCAATACAATTTTGTCATTGGTCAAGCATTAAATGTTATGTAATGATTGTAACAAACCCTAATTAGGGTTTTCATTGTAAAATCTTGGCCATTGATCTTGAATTGATCTAGGCCATCAAATTGTATTGTGGGCACTATATAAGCCCAGACATTTCATTTTGTAAGATAATTGGAGAGAATTAGAGAGAGATAGTTAGAAATAGTTGAAAGTAGTTAGTAGTTAGAGAGTAGAATAGGAGGACAAGGCAAGAAATTGTTGCCATTGATTGTAAACAAACTCCATTTTCATTGAAGTAATGGTGAAATATGTCGTTTTCTTGCAATTTGCATGGTTTCTTGTTGAAGTCTTCAATCTTAGATGGTAGATGATTAAATGAATGAAGGAAATGTGATTGATTGATGGTGGAATTCGTATGTCCATACTACTAGCAGTTTGTTGATTGCAGACTTGCCTTGTGTAGTCAACTGGAATCATTCAGCCTAAGCTCAATTTCAATTTGTCGCTTCTTCATTGATATGCATCAACTTGGATGGTATCTATGCCTACGGTGATGATTTGAACATCATAAAGCTTCCCTAGAAGATCGCACTAGCCTTGTGTAGATGTTCCATTGATGTCAAAACAAGATCTAGTTAGAGTTTCATCAAAAATCAAATCATTGCTCCTACATTCTTAGTATTAGGAATAGATCCTCTCTTCACCCCCTTCCTTTTTCGCTTTTTTTAATCTAAGTTAGTAAGAGCTTGTGTTCCAGCAAAGCAGATCGGAAGTTCAATCATCACATGTAAGTCCCCTTGTGATTCCAGCAAATCACATCATACCACAAGAGCTTGTCCACACGTGGAGACCCCACTAAAAGAACCTTGGAGTCCATCTAACTGATCCTTTTTGCAGATCTTCAGCAGTTAGAGACTATTTTCTCAAGAGAGGATAAGATGCCTATTGGTATTTTATTCTGTGTATGATTGTGTACAAAATACACGTCAACAGATCCCTAACCCTAAATAGAAATTATTTGTCTTATGAATTATATTTCAAATGTTATCTAACATGGTTGTAGGATCTAAACTAGGGTTTATGTTAATAACTATCTTGCATTCCTTATTTCAATTAAATTTGTGATTCTAGGGCAAAATCCAGGGTCCCCCCAAAAGGGGACATTACAATTGGTATCAAAGCATTGATCTTGCCAGCCTGTAGGGTAAAGATAAATCAATGGATGCATTCCAACTCCGTCGAAAAATACGACAATGACTAAATGAGAATGGCAAGACAACATGATAGATTGTTGAACATGACAATACATGTATTTGCATGTATACTTCGTGTCTTCATATATTTATGTGTATGCTCCATGTTTGGTTCATACCTGATGTATTTCCAGTAAGTCTACTCCATGTGTGTGTATGATTACTTTATGCTTAACAATTATGAAAATGCTCAATGTAAGATCTCTTGATGCTTATATTGTCAAAATAATAGCAAGGTGTTAGTCATAGGACAATAGTCCTAAAATTATGTAAAGAGCAGTCTATAATAACAACACCATCCTCTAGGGCACACCTGTGACAAGTTTACATAACAAGACATCTCAGTCTCTGAGTCAAATACTGTGTCCCAGATATCAACATGAAATTCAATGAGTATCAAATATTCTTGACATCAAAATAAACGTAGTTATAATTCACTTTCTGTAGCATCTCCTAGACCTATCGGGATCAAACATCCTTTTTGTTCTCTAAGTGATACAGCCTCTATAAATTTTTGAGGAATTTATCTCACCAATTCTCATAAGGTCTCTTAATTTATGGAGCAAGAAACCTAGATATGTTTGTACACCAATCATGAACAGTGAATAATAGTGAAGTAAACATTACATGATACTCTTGGTTCTGAAAGTTCTTCCATTTTCTAACTCTAAACGGTACTTATCCACATAGTGAAACATACGAAGGTCATTTTCAAAATTGAAACAAGTTTTTAATCTAATAAAGTATAATCAGATTGTACGCAATGATCTGTCACTATGAATATTAAACAGTCAAACTCACAACATTATACTTGTTGGTGTAAATAAATATTCATTATGGATATTATTACACACTACTTAAGTTAACTTAGGATAATGCATCTCTTCATAGTTTGGATTTGAGACATTTAGGGAAGTGTGCACATAGGGATAGAGCTTGTAGGAGAATTCCACCTTTTGTGGTCTTATTTGCTGTTACACTCCACATTCGGTGGGTCATCCACCTCTTGTGGGATATTATATTATTTCTCCTACCTACCCCTAGTATTTCTTACCTACCCTTGTTTCTCATTGAGCCACATGTCATGATTGTGTGCTCGTACATCCATATGGCCTTGCCTATATAAGAAGGCCTATATTCATTGTATTGATGAATCCAGTTGATCATTTTCATATTGATGAGAATACAGTTTGTTCTTGTCATTCTTTTGTCTTTATTTTAATATTTTTCATTGTGCCCTTGATCTTGGCAAAATCTCACATGGTATCAGAGCCATTGGGGTTTCATTAATTGGTTTTTGGAGACATCGTGGAAGGCTTCTATTTTCGGATCTGAGGAACTGCGCTTTTTGGGGGCATCTTGGAACGTTTTCGACCTCACCATTGCATCTGGGAGGCCGTTTCCATAAAGATCGAGTATAAATTCGACCTATTTTGGCGAAAATCGATTTTTGGGTTTGGAGGAAATTTTCTGCCCAATTCAGGCGGGGTACGGTATGGAATTTTCGGATTTTTTTTCAAAAAAAAAAAAAAAAAATTTTCTAAAAATTATTTTCTTGTTTGAAAAGATGTTTTGAAAAAAAAAAAAAAATTTTGAAAATTATTTTTGGGATCCGTACCTTCTGCCCAGTCAGCAGCGCACAGTCAGCGCCCAGTCAGCAGAACCCAGTCAGCATTTCCTCTGGAAAGTTTTAGACCCCTCTCTGTTGAGCAGTTTGGATTTTTGGGTCAACTTTGGAGGCCCATAACTTGCTCAATTTTGCTCCTTTTTGGGTGCAATTTTTTTTTGATTTGGGCTAATTTTTCGTGCTTTTCGCAATGGTGTGGTTATTTTCTAGTTTTGGTGCACAGGTGTTTTGGAATTTTCGGATTCTCTCAGCTGTACCTGTCGAATCCTCAATTCTGCAACTTCAAAGGCCTCGTTTGAGCTCATACGACCTCCTTTTCAGGTGCCGTTTTTTTTGAAGGTGCATGTTTTTTCGTCTACTTTTATAATCTATGATTAAATTTCATAGATTTTGAGTAGAAGTTGTACTTTCAGATATTGGTCTTATTTGGCCTATTAGGTACTTGTAAAGTGCTTGGATCTTAGTTTAGATCTCTTGCATTATTAGTTTGAGTCTCTTTTGGCCGTATTGAGGTAGTTGTAAAATTGAAATCAAAAGTCCACTTTGCCATTTTTTGCAAGTGGCTCATTGTACATGCACTAAGTATAAAGTGCCAAATCATCACTTTTGGGGGGGTTCTTTGATTGAGTGAATTTGGGGGGGTGTCTTGTGTGATTGTGCCTCTCTTTCCTTGTGCTCTTTCATTTTTGTTGCAATGAGTCGTCATAAATTTCCACCTTTAACTCCACATAATTATGCATCATGGAAAATTAAAGTATGGAGCAAATTAATGGAAAAAGGTCTCACGCATTACATAGATGGAACAATAGTAGCACCACCTGATCCTAAGGCTGATCCTAATGTTCAATTAGAATGGCTCACTAAGAATTGCATGGCTCTTGGAACTTTGCGCAAGTATGTATCAGATGACCTCATCTTTCATATTGAAAAGTGTACTACAATCAAAGATGCTTGGGATATGTTTCAGAAATTGTATGGTCAAGTTGATGAAATCAGAGGTTATAAGATTGACAATGAGCTCACCAACTTGGATCCCAAGAGTTTTGATACAATACAAGATTATGTCACCAAAGCAAGTGAGCTAAGAGCAAAGCTTAAGGATTGTGGAATTGACAAAAAGGATGCTCAGTTGATATTCAACTTGTTGGACAAGCTTGCACCAGAATATGTAGCATTTGTGTCTAGCTTCCAAACTCATCGTTTGACAGTGGGGAGTTCCTATGTTATGCCTTCATTTGTTGCTTTCACAGAAATGTTGATATTGGAACAATCTAAGTTGTTGAACATGGGGAACATGGGGCTTCTCAAGTCTTCAAAGTCCAAGGCTTTGGTGGCTAATCAAGGGAATCAAGGAAGTCAAGGCAAAGATTCCAACAAGAAGAAGAAGCAATCCAAGTCTAAGTCGCAACAGGAAAAAGGACAATCATCCTCTCCATCACAAGGCGATTTTTCATCCTCTTCCAAGAAGGGGACACCACCTAAGAAGGATAAACCAACTTGTGCATATTGCAAGAAGTATAGTCATGATGAGCATCGATGCCACACAAAGCAAGTTGATGAGTTAACTAAACTTCTTAAGAAAAACAACATCAACTTGCCATCCGCCTACACAAAGAAGGATTCAACTCCTTCCTCTTCGTCACAGTTTAAGGGAAAAGGGCAAGCATTTGTGGCTACTACAAGTTCTTCACAGGAGTGGATACTTGACTCAGGTGCCTCATATCACATGGGTTCTACAAAGGAGCAGTTTTCTTCATTGGAGCCATCTAAGGTACCTCACATTTACATAGGTGATGATACACAAGTAGAGGTTGAAGGAAAAGGTTCAGTTGACATAGATGATGGAACATTTGAGAATGTTCTCTATGTTCCTAACTTGTCTACCAACCTTATCTCTATCTACCAAATCACTCACTATGGGAATGGGAAAAAGGTTGAGTTTACACCAGATTCAGTTGTGGTAAAGGAACTTGATGATGATGCCTTGGTAGCAGTGGGACAAGTCAATGACAACTCAAGGCTTTATTCATTCTCCCACTTTGTGCCAAGTTCACCTTCTAGGGCCTTGCTTACTCATTCAAATTCAGAAAGTAAGCTATGGCATGAGCGGTTTGGTCACCTCAACTACCGCTATCTTCAACAGCTTAGCACTAAAGACATGGTCACAGGTCTACCTCGAATTAGTTTTTCAGAGGGTGTATGTTCAGGTTGTTCCATGGGCAAGCATCCCGAAGAGAAGTTTGATAAAGGGAAAGCTTGGAGAGCTTTGGAAGTTCTTCAACTTGTTCACAGCGATGTAGCAGGTCCATTTCCAGCACCTTCATTTAGCAAGGCCCGCTATGTCCTCACCTTCATTGATGACTACTCCCGCTTCACTTGGGTCTACTTTCTTATTCATAAGAGTGAAGTATTTGACAGATTTCAAGACTTCAAGACTCGTGTGGAGAAGCAATCTGGGAAAGTGATGAAGATTCTTCGCATAGATAATGGAAGGGAATACGTGAACAAAAGACTTGAGGATTTTTGTACATTTGAGGGGATTGATCTTCAGCATTCTGTCGCATACACTCCACAGCAAAACGGAGTTGCAGAACGCAAGAATAGAACTCTCAAAGAAATGGCTAGCTATATGATTCATGCACGTTCTCTTGATCCCGCCTTTTGGGCCGAGGCTATCAGTTGTGCCACACACATCCAGAATCGGGTTCCTCACAAAGCTTTGCAAGGTATTACTCCTTTTGAGGCTTGGGTAGTGTTGACGTGTATTTTGTACATGACCAAACACAGAATAAAATACCTAAAGGTACCTTATCCTCTCTTGAATAAAGTCTCTGAATGCTGAAGATGTCGCGAAAAGGATTAATCGGGATGACTTCAAGGTTCTTTGTTGTAGGATCTCTACGTGTCGATACGCTCTCTGTGGTATGATGTGATTTGCTGGAATCACAAGGGGACTTACACTTCAATGACCTGAAAGTCTGATTTGCTGGAATCACAAGTCCTACTAACTAACTGGAAGACAAACAAATGGCAAAAGATGCAAGGTTCAGGAAGTCTACTCTACTACCTAGAATGCGAGAAGATGGATGAATGACTAGGTGGATTCCTACTGGGCTGGGTCTCACCATCAGGCTGAACAATTCAACACCATCAGGCTGAACAATTCAACACCAACTCAGTGCGATATTCTAAGGGATGCTTCCAATATGTTCAAATCGTACGCTATCTGACAATGATCACCATTCAAGATAATGCATGAACAATGGACGTGTAACGACTTAAGATTAAGCTCATTTTATTCCAGTTGACCACGCAAGGCGCACTTACCATCAGTAAGAGGCTAGTGGTTTGGATTATACGGATTCCACACAGGTGCATTCAACAATTTTCTTCATTCAATCTAATCATCTACCATCTAGAATTGAAGATTCAACAAGAAACCATGCATATTGCAAGAAACGACACACTTCACCATTACTTCAATGAAAATGGAGTTTGTTTACAATCAATGGCAACAATTTCTTGCCTTGTCCTCCTATTCTACTCTAATTGCTATTCTATCAACTTACTATTCACCTTCTTACTACTAATGACTAACTATTCCTTAACTCCTCTCTATTCTCTATCTATCTTCTATCCTCTATTTTCTATTAGCCTTTACAAATGAAGAGCCGGGGCTTATATAGTGCCCTTAATACAATTCAATGGCTAAGATCAATTTGAGATCAATGGCCAAGATTCTACAATGAAAACCCTAATTAGGGTTTGTTACAACAAACTCAATTTTGACCAATGAAATAATTGTATTAATTGGACACATGTCTTCTCTGGAAAATTCGACCAATGGATAGCTGGGGTAGGTACATCGAAGTTTGTGCCACCTCCCATGAGTTAGGTACATTGAATTTGGACATGCTGAGGTGGACCAATCCGACTGGAGGAGTGATGACTGGGATGCCACCTCATCTGACACTTGTACTTGGTAGATATTCAACTTGATGTTGCTGAGAAGCTAGCTTTAATTAACTCTTCTGAAACTATCTACTTCTTCAACGAACCCTTGCTCTAACTTCCTTGTCTTTGATGTGCACGATGATGATGTACCTTGCCTTGGAATGCTGGATTGGAGAAGGCCATTCCTGATGATGTTTAACCAAAGAAGGCCATCCTTGTTGATGCTAGACTGGAGGAGGTCGCCCTTTTCCTTGCTTGATCTTCTTGGAGGAGACCGTCCTTGATTTGGCATGATTTTCCAACTCCGGGGTCTCCATTTGATGCCTACACAAAATATTAAAGTTAGTCTTTTGAGCATCAAACCTTAAAGCATGAAATTTAAGACCTTTCAAAGGTAAAACTTAAGATATTGATTTGAAAAAGTCATGATAAATCAAGAATTATACATTTTCAAATTAATTATAATGGAAATTGGATTTTCAAGACTTAGATTTTACAAAATTGCAATGGGATCACAATAAGTCTTGAATAAGAACTTCAAAATGATTCTTCATACCTCCTCCTTGAATGCCTAACTACAAAACCTTGACAAATGATGAAAGAAGACCGGATTTTGATGGACAAGGCTTAGATTATAGTCTTCCCTTGGATGAAATACGCCTCCATTAGTTTTCAAAAGAGCTCCACCCTCCTTAGCCTCCAACACTTAGCAAAATTTCGCCTTCAAATACCTTCCAAAATCTGGAAATTATCCTCCAATCTAGCAAGAAATTTGCCTCTCCAATTTGCTCCTCAAATTCGCATTTAAAACAATGAATGAATGATTTGCATATTTCCACAACACTCCTCTCTTATAGAGCACTCACCTTGATTTACCATGAGGCCGACCTAGCAAATAAGGGGTAAAATAAATAAAATTTCCTTGAAAAGGTGGCCGACTTGCCTATAAAGGCAAAATAATGTTTTTTTGAGCGCTCATTTGTATTTTTTAATTTTTTAAATTAATTTTAGTGCCTCCAAGGTAAAGTTTTTTTAATTAATTCAAGGCTTAAAATTAATTTATTAAATGCAAAATGCTTTTAAATTAATGCAAATTTACATTTAATTTTCCAAATGTCTCAAATTTAGCAATTTTGGTGATTTAGTGCAAACTGGAGAATATCAATTTTTTGATCAAGGTCTCAATGAAGTTTGCCAATAATTTCGTCCTGGACCCTCTGCAAGGGTCAGGAGCGATTTTCCAAATTAGACCTTGAATATCCAATTTTTGCAAATCCAAAATATCACCAAGGCACTCCAAATGGCATCTTTTACTGGAATTTGGGTTTGATTTCACTTGAATTTTGGAAGAAAAGTGCATTTAGGGTTTTTCTGCCCTAGACCCTCAGCAAGGGTCAGGAGCGATTTTTTGATTTTAAACATATCCCTTGATCCCTTAGACTTTAAATTGCCTCTAAGGCATAACACATCACGTCCTCCTCCTATCCAAGCAAGATTTTGTCTTAATTCTTCAAAAAAAGGAGAGAACCTTGGAAATTCGCTTTGGACCCTCAACAAGGGTCAGGAGCAATTTTTATAATTGCCTTCAAAACTTGCATTCTTAACAATCTTCCTTCACTTCAGGGCAATTCCAATGTCATTTTTCACCCGTGCCTAGGCTTAGCTTTGCTCACTTCTGGAGGAAAAAGTCCAATTTTAGGTTTTTCGCCCTGGGCCCTCAAAGAGGGTCAGGAGCGAATTTTGCCATTTAGACCAAAATGTTTCATTTTTACCTTGAAACCTCTTTGACATTCCAATTCAACCAAGACTAAGCAAAAAACATCTCTCACAAGATTTTCGCCCTGGACCCTCAGCAAGGGTCAGGAGCGAATTTTAAGTTTTCAACAAAATCCTTCACTTTTTCAAATTGACACTTTCTCAGGTGGGTAAAGGGAGATGTCCTTGTTTCGTCTATGTCCAAAACTTGACTTTTTTCGTTGCAAGATGAGAGAAATTCAAAATTTCGCCCTGGGCCCTCAGCAAGGGTCAAGAGCAAATTTGCTTTTATTGCCCAAAATTCATCAATTTGCAAGCGTCCAAACCTTTGAATGATGTTCAACCTTCCTTCCAGGAGACTCTGCACATAAAAAATTTAGCGAAAATTAGTGACAAATAGGCTCAAATAAAATTTTCGCTCTGGACCCTCAGCAAGGGTCAGGAGCGAATTTCACAATCTAGGCTAAACTGCTCAATCTTCAAGTTTCAAATCACTTCACAGGGCAAGGTAAGATCGTTTTCAAAGCCAGGAACAAGATTTCAAGCTCAAACAAGGTGGCAAATGAAGTTAATAATGATTTTCGCTCTAGACCCTCAGCAAGGGTCAGGAGCGAAATTCCTAATCTTGGCCAAAATCCATCATTTTTTCAAGGTTTTCAAACATTTCCAACTTTCCCTTCAAAATGCCTTGCAAGTCAAAATTTGGTCAAATAAGGCAAGAAATGAGTTGTAGATTGATTTTCGCCCTAGACCTTCTGGAAGGGTTAGGGGCGAGATTTGCTTTGGACCTCCTGAGAGGGTCAGGAGCGAAATTTGACTTTTTGAACTCTCCGTCAGGATCATTTCATGGAATATAACATTCAAGTATAAGTGACATTTCCTTCTATCTTTCTTCTTTCTTATACTTTAAGTTATATTCCATATATACTTTCAGGATATTTGAGAGTGGTTTCAGACCTCCAGGAGTTATATTCCAAAATCTAGTTTTTGGAGGTTTTTCAGTTTTCCAGACTTAGCCAAATTTCAAGATCAGGACATTCTAGACTTAGCCAAATTTCAGGATCAGGACTTTCAAACTTCATCACTTACCAACTTGACCTAACTCAAGCAAAACCTGCTATCCAGGTGATCCCCTTGGCGACACTCAAAAGTTAAAGGCTAACAGACATAACCCTAAAAGACCTAGAAAACAAACCCTAAAAAGCAAAGAAGCAGGGGTCCCCATTTGCAATGGGCCGATGTGTGAATACGTCACAACAGGTAGGAAGGAAACCGATTGTGAGACATTTCAGAGTCTTTGGGTGTCCAGCATGGGCTCGCAGACCTCCGCAGAAACGCAAGGCATTGGAACCACAGAGTCGACCTTGCATATTTGTTGGATATCCTGAGGGTGTTAAGGCATATAGATTGATGGATCCTGAGACACATGAGGTGTTCATTGAGAGGAGTGTTCACTTTGAGGAAAGCTCTCCTAGCTTAGCCTCTCTACCTCCTCCATCTTACTCCATTGTGGATAGTGATGCTAGTGATTTAGATGATGAGACTCCTTCAAGTCCGACTTGCAGGGTTACACCTCCGCAGGGTCCTCTTGCAGTTGAGGAGCCTCATTCTCCACCTCCACCTAGACCTCGTTGGGCTCGACAGACACTTGAGTCTGCGGGTTCTATTGTTGGGGATCCTTTAGATACACGGAGAACTCGATCACAGCATCAGGATCTACCACATGCATTCATTGCTACCACTTCCGATCCACAGACATTTAGGGAAGCATCTGGGGTTCTTGAGTGGGACCAAGCTATGGAGGAAGAGTATAGTTCCTTGATGAGGAACAACACATGGGATTTAGTCCATCTCCCTAAGGGGAGAAAGATGGTTCGATGTAAGTGGATCTATCGGACCAAGTTTGCAGTGGATGTTAGTGTGGATAAGTATAAGGCTCGGCTTGTTGCGAAAGGTTTCTCTCAGGTTGCAGGTGTTGACTATATTGAGACCTTTGCACCCGTAGCCAAGATGAACTCCATTCGCTTGACACTTGCTATTGCTGCAGCTCATGGTTGGGTTGTACATCAGATGGATGTGAAGAGTGCTTTTCTTCATGGTGATCTTGATGAGGAGATTTATATGGAGCAGCCACAGGGTTTCATCCAGGATACTTCCTTGGTTTGCAGACTAAGGAAATCTCTCTATGGCCTTAAGCAGGCCCCCAGGGCTTGGTATGCCAAGATGGATTCCTTTCTTCTCTCCGTAGGGTTCACCAGGTGTCATTCTGATCCGAATGTCTACATTTTGCGACATGATGACTCTCACTTGATACTTGTGCTCTATGTTGATGATTTGATCATTACAAGGAGTACCGCATCCATTATTAGCAGGGTCAAATCTGCTTTGCATGACAGATTTGCTATGACTGACTTAGGTCTTTTGCACTACTTTCTCGGGATAGAGATTTCACAGTCACCTTCCGGGATTACAGTATCGCAGCCCAAGTATGCTCTTGATCTACTTGCACGCTTTCATATGGCTGATTGTAAGCCTGCCCCCGACTCCCTTTCTTTCAGGAGTCAAGCTTGAGGCTCATTGTTCTTCTCCACTAGTTGATGCCACTTTGTATCATCAGCTTGTGGGTAGTCTCATCTACTTGACCCATACACGCCCTGATATTTCATTTGCAGTTGGCATGGTTTCCCGCTTTATGCAGGAACCACATGAGCTTCATTGGAAAGCCGCCAAACGCATTCTTCATTACATCCAGGGTACACATCACTATGGGATTCACTATGCAGCAGGCACAGGACTTCGCTTGGTTGGTTACATAGACTCCGATTGGGCTAGCGATCTTGATGATCGTAAGTCTACTTCCGGTTACAATTTTCACCTTGGTTCAGGCCCCATTTGTTGGCAGAGCAAGAAGCAACATGCTATTTCTCTCTCTTCGATTGAGGCTGAGTATTGAGGCGCTGTTAACGCAGCAACTGAAACTATTTGGCTCCAGCAGATTCTCACAGAGTTTGGGTTCACCACTCCACGGCCGACAGTTCTACATTGCGACAATCAGAGTGCTATTGCAATCTCGAAGAACCCAGTCCAGCACCAGCAGACCAAACACATCGAGATTCATATGCACTATATCCGAGAGCTCATTCAGGAGCAGGTCATTGATTTGCAGTATTGTCCTACAGCGGAGCAGGTTGCTGACATATTCACCAAACCTTTCACCGAGAGTAAGTTCCAGCAGTTGCGAGCTCTCTTAGGGGTGCGGGATGTGTCATTAGGGGGGGTCAGCTGACTTCTCCTTCCTCTCTTATGGGGGGGACTTTTTCCTCTTTGAGGTTTTGTCCTTCTTCGATGAGAGTCTTTTGTACTTTCATCTCTCTTTTGGGGGGGAGTTTTTTCCCACTGGGTTTTCTCCCTTTCTCCGTTTGTGAGAGATTGCTTTGCATAGTTTTGCTTGCATTTGCATATTGTACATGGGTACCTATCATGGCCTAGTAGTCGGGACCCATCTTGCATTATTGACTTGAGTCTTCATTTCCCTAAGTTGCACTTAAGGGGAGGTGTTGGTGTAAATAAATATTCATTATGGATATTATTACACTTTACTTAAGTTAACTTAGGATAATGCATCTCTTCGTAGTTTGGATTTGAGACACTTAGGGAAGTGTGCACATAGGGATAGAGCTTGTAGGAGAAATTCCACCTTTTGTGGTCTTATTTGTTGTTATACTCCACATTCGGTGGGTCATCCACCTCTTGTGGGATATTATATTATTTCTCCTACCTACCCCTAGTATTTCTTACCTACCCTTGTTTCTCATTGAGCCACATGTCATGATTGTGTGCTCGTACATCCATATGGCCTTGCCTATATAAGAAGGCCTATATTCATTGTATTGATGAATCCAGTTGATCATTTTCATATTGATGAGAATACAGTTTGTTCTTGTCATTCTTTTGTCTCTATTTTAATACTTTTCATTGTGCCCTTGATCTTGGCAAAATCTCACAATACCTTCTCTCAAACAATTGTATTAAGGTACAGCTATTACCCAAACAATTAGGATTTGGTAAACATATTCCTAACATTATGACATTTCTATTTTTGATTGATCTAGAATATGAGAATAACGAGAGTGAACCAAAAAGACATGATTTTATTTAGAAAAGAACATTGCATTTAAGGCCATAGATGTGTGTCATACTTCTAATCCTCATCCTAATATAAACTCTTGTTCTCATTGTTGAGAATAATTGGAACACCCCACCTGAGAGTAAAGACAAAAACATATCTTGGTTTAAATTTGCAAGTTGAGTTAATATAAGAATTGCGCAGCAGACGGTGATCATTGTTGATTTTCCCAGGTTTTATTGGATGTATTTTAATTTATATATCTGATTCAATTTGATACTTGCATTCTTGGAATTCTATGTGTTCTCAAATTGAATAACATTATACTATATATATATATTCCTTTGGAGAGGCATGTCCTTGAATGGACATGTCTCTCCTTTAATTATAATAATTTAATCAATATTATAATGTTTCATCAATCAATTATTAATTTAGAATAATATAATAGATTAATATTGAATATTAAATTTTATATGATTAATAATAATATAAGAATATAACATAATAATATATTATTATTAATCAACATATATTATATGTATTCTAAATGATCATTCGATTGAAGCTACAAACATTAACACTCCCTCTTAGCTAGGGAGGATGATTAGACAGAATGTGTAGTGATCTCCCATGTCAACACTTATGGCCCTCACCATAGCTACACAAAACATAATTAACACTCCCTCTTAGCTAGGGAAGATAAAATCAATGCAAATGCATTAAGTCTAGATTAATTATGCAATAGAGAAAATATTATCTCACTATGATATCAGGAAGTATGGTATAAACAAGAATATCAAGGCACATGATATTCACCATAACTCAAAAATCATCTCATGATATTGGGAGTATTTGCATCAACCATATGATGCTCATCACAGGGGACCATAGTCTCAATGTGTGAATTTGCCTTCGTCGGCGATTCTATTCACAAGCTCTTGCATGGATTGCCTCTGTCAGCGATTCTATCCATAAGCTCTTGTGTGGATTGCCTCAGTCGGCGATTCTATCCATGAGCTCTCACGTGGATTGCCTCAGTCAGCGATTCTATCCATGAGCTCTCACGTGGATTGCCTCAGTCGGCGATTCTATCCACAAGCTCTTACGTGGATTGCCTCAGTCGGCAATTCTATCCATGAGCTCTCACGTGGATTGCCTCAGTCGGTGATTCTATCCACAAGCTCTTACGTGGATTGCCTCAGTCGGCGATTCTATCCACGAGCTCTCACGTGGATTGCCTCAGTCGGCGATTCTATCCACAAGCTCTTACGTGGATTGCCTCAGTCGGCGATTCTATCCACGAGCTCTCATGTGGATTGCCTCTGTCGGCGATTCTATCCACAAGCTCAAGTTATTGTAAGATCGTCACCTTCCAATAACCTCAAAAATACAAGTGGAAATCATTTGGAAGTCGTCACTTCCTTATGATTTACACAGGGCCCATAAGGCATTAAATGATTTCATTAGTATAATAATCAATTGAATCAAGTTTTACCTCATAAGTGTTTCACCTTCAATAGTGAAAATCCCTCTCAATCACTATGATCGAAATTGTCACAAGTTGACTGAACCATCTGCTCCCTCTGAAGCTCAAGTTCTTGTATCAACCTCATGTCCTCTTTTGAAATGTCATACTCCCTCTGCATCTGGTCTCAATCATCAATTTATTTCTCCCTTTAATTCAATTTTATTGTGCTTTCGTCCTTAAGTTTAAAACATTTCCTTTCATAAGGTGAGCCCATATAAGAAATATCATGCATGAATCATCTCTCATCATAATTCCCTTTGAATGATGTAGAACATTTTCATAATTTTGATCAACACTTTCATTATGATCTACCCCACACAGTCGTTAATAACTTTTGCAATTTACCAAATTTATCCAATCTCTTCGGTGAGATGTTAGAAACTCTAATTACAAACATTTTCTCCAAGTTATAGCCAGATCCAACGGTTAAAACAAAAGTTATGACATTTTTCCCAAAACTGCTAACCCTAGGTAGGGTTTCAAGTGACCTGCACCAAAGTCATCATATCTTGCACAAAACTGAATCAAATTTGATGAGATAAACATATTTGAAAATTAGAAACACAGATCTTTCCATCCATATGTTATAGTCCTCATTTTGAGGCCAACCAAGGGCCGTACAATGGCATATTTCAGACTGAAAATTCTAAAAAAAACTGAATTCTCCAACCCTCTCCAACCTCCAAATTAAACTTCACAGGCCTGAGCTCTAATACCATGTTGATTTTCCTAGGTTTTATTGGATGTATTTTAATTTATATATCTGATTCAATCAAATACTTGCATTCTTGGAATTCTATGTGTTCTCAAATTGAATAACATTATACTATATATATATTCCTTTGGAGAGGCATGTCCTTGAATGGACATGTCTCTCCTTTAATTATAATAATTTAATCAATATTATAATGTTTCATCAATCAATTATTAATTTAGAATAATATAATAGATTAATATTGAATATTAAATTTTATATGATTAATAATAATATAAGAATACAACATAATAATATATTATTATTAATCAACATATATTATATGTATTCTAAACAAAGTTCCCAGACTCGGACTCGGCAAGGCCGACTCGACTCGTGACTCGGCTATGACTCGGCAATGACTCGGCAAAATAAAAAAACCCTCGAAATCAAGAGATTTTTAGCAATTTAAAACTTGTTTCATGCACCCATTATTGAATAAAGGCCAATTATAATGTGTGCTAGCTTGTTATGCCATGAAAGGCATGTTGGTAGAGTATCTACTTGTTTGGGGCTTTTGTTTAGTATTTTCTTTGGCCAAATTGAAATTTTGGGAGCACCAACATGAGACATCATGAACATCTTCACTTGGAAACTGTAAGGATTGCTTGTGTATGCTAGCATTAAATAGTGTGCTTGTTGAACTTAGGTTTTACCTTGGGACTATAGTTGACCTTGGTCTTTCTTAGACCTCTTAGTTTTTTGGCTATATATATGTTGGATGGAAGGGAGAATTGTGAGGTCAAAAGGGTTTGAAAATATGCTCCTCAGAGACATGTCCCTTGCCAAAAATAACCTTGTGCCCCATGGGGGGATTTTTGGGATGTGGGGACAAGTAGGAAATGTCCCCAACTCACCCCCTTTTTTCAAAATTTTAAGAAACATCCCTATTGTGAGGAACTCACACATTGCCCCATTGCAAATGAAGACCCCCACTTTTTCCTTTCTAGGGTTAGCTCTTTTAGTTTTGTTGTTGGTCGTTTTAGTGTATTAGCCTTTGCATTGAAGGGATTGAGTTTCTCAAAGGTCATCAAATCAGGTGGATCTCCTCAAGGTGGAGTGAAGGAGGTTAGGTCAGTTGAGTGATTAGGGATTATTTAGATCATTCCTAGGGTTTTTGTGTACTATTTGGTCACGCTTCAAGTTGCTAAATCAAATCTTGGTTGAATGCATAGTGTCCTCCTAGGTCTCGTCCCTTACATCAAGGTTAGAGTGAACTTGCCTTAAAAGTTTGGAATGTCATCCTGATCCTAAAATGGCCTGAAATTTGACTAAGTCTGAAAATTTGAAGGATCCTCCAAAAACTAGATTTTGCATTATAATCATGGAGGTCCGAAACCACTCTCAAACATCCTGACAATATATATGGAATATAACTTAAAGTATAAGAAAGAGAAAAGACATAAGGAAATGTCACTTATACTTAAATGTTATATTCCATATATGAATCCTAGCGGAGAAACTGACTTGTCAAACAAGTGAAAACATTGACCTGTTGTGGCCGAGTCTTGGAGCCTGGACTCGGCGAGTTTTGCCATAACTCGCCTGACTCGCGAGTCAGGCGAGTTTTGGTCAAAACTCGCCGAGTCCGAGTCCCGAGTCAACAAAACTCGCTGAGCTTGGCTCGACTCGCCAACTCGGCGAACTCGCCTGACTCGCGGCGAGTTTGGGAACTCTGATTCTAAATGATCATTCGACTGAAGCTACAAACATTAACAATCATATCCCATGGAGGATCTAAGGATGACAAATCTCCAAGGGTTAGTTTAGGGACCTTCACATTGAAAAGATTTGGATAAAACTGTGATTTCTTGAGGACAAGCAATCTCAGGGAGGGCCGACTGTCATATCCCCTCTTGAGTTCATAATTGCAGCCCTTAATAATAAACGCAGGAAATTAATTATGCCAGGCTGACCCAGCATCATTAATAAACATTGGCAAAAATTATTTATTAAGGTGGCTGACCTACATATAAGGGATTAAAAAAATAAATAAATAAATAATATTACTAGCAACAGTTGTTTTGAAGGCCAACCCAAGGAAATGTTAATAGAGGCCGACTCCCTTGGCATGGTCATCAACCTTGCAATATTTAATATAAAATCAAGCAACCTTCATTATTTTGGCGCCCAAGTTAATCACATATATAGAGGGCAGCATTTGTAATTAGTGTAGGGAAAATAATAAAGGGCAGCGATCAGTTTTATAAGCAGTAATTAGTTTTTAAAGGCATAATTTGTAACAGAGTCATGTCCATTTTAAAGATTATCTCTTTACAAAGAGATACATCTTTTCATAGAGACATGGGGATATAAAAGAATTATAAAGAATCTATTTGGGAGGAGAGAAAAGATATCAGAAAATAGGAAAATGAACAGCAGAACCCAGTCTAATATTACCAGCCTGAATTTATTAAGTTTACGCATCAAGGAAAGCAATTCAATCAGCATCGTTGCTCATAAAGAGCAGATCAGTTCCTAACATATCAGCGATCAGGCACATAGATCAGATCAGAAATTATTATCTATTACAGGCAGTAGCATTCTTGTTCATTTGTGGTATGCATGAGTATATGTTTGATATGCATGCTTAATATATGCAATGTGGATAAATGTTATCTTATACGTCTATGATAGTTTATTCTCTCTTACTAAGAGTGTTATTAAACTTATTATACTTCTTAAGCTATCCCCATAAGTAATCATATGGTAATGGAAGGAAACATGTTAGGGAGAGGTGGTAGACATAGTTTCCTCTGAATTAAGTAGTCCACCCAAGGGATGGAACCATCATGGGATGTTCCTACCACTAGTGGGCCAAGGGGCTAATTGTCTTGGACAGGTGCTCTTGGGCTTAATTGGGCTGAACAGTCTTCCTCTATAGCCTGGGTTCCCTCGAATTAAGTAGCCCACCCCAAGGGATGGAATCATCATGGGATATTCCTTCTGCTTGTGGGCCAAGGGGTGAGTTGTCGTGGTCAAGTGCTGCATGCTCTTGGGCTCAATTGAGCTTAATAGTAAACAGGCACCCTTTGTGGATTTCCTCTCCAAATCCTAAATATTATTAATAATGGGAATGAAAACATGCATGGTTATTGTATGATTTCTCTAAACAGAATAAGATAGTTATTGTTATGTAGATGCTTATAATTGTTGATTAGGATCCCTAACCCCAAATAGATATTAGTTGGTCTGATGAATTATATTTCAAATGTTATCTAACATGGTTGCGGGATCTAAACTGGGGCTTATGTTAATAACTATATTACATTCCTTATTTCAATTAAATTTGTGATTCTAGGGAAAAATCTCATGTCCTCCCGAAAGCGGACATTACAATAGATGTCAAATGAATAGTCATGATACAAAGCTAAGTAAATAAGATTGGGAAAGCCCACACACTCTGGTTAAGAGGAAAATTTGGATTCTCACGTTGGCAGAAGCAAAATTCATTATGCATAACATTCTTAGAAGCAATAAATCACCCTTCATGTTTGTGCTTGGATCTTTTCCCCCTCTTAAAAAGCGGTGGTCCTCAACTCTGTTGCTTTGTGATTATCAGGACTTTGTATTTAGTTATTGAAAGGTGTACCACTTAGTGTGGTGCATGTACAACATGAACTTGACTACACATGAGAGTTGGTGAGTAACCTCAATGATTTTGTGTTTTTACATATTTCAAAGTGTTCAAAATCCATGTTTCTTGATGCATAGTTGTTAGTGAATCAAGTAGATTTGGAGCATAAGGATTAATCAGGTTGATGGTCATTAGAAGCTGAATGCCTAAGTATGGTGGTAGGTCAAATACTAAGGCATTTTCATCTACTTCTCTAAAGATGGTCATGGGACCACATTTGAGAGACTCGATCTTTGAATACAAGGCTTTGAAGTTTTTCTTTTGTAATTGGAGCCAAACTTTTATCATTGAGATGGAAGTTAGGTGGGGCTCCTTATAGTTCTACTGTTAGCACTTCTCATACTTATACTTTTGGACTATGACGACCCCCTTTGTTTGTTTATACATTTCTCTAAAGCACAATACGAGCTATTTTTCCTTGTTTGCTTCCTTTTTGTATTTAGGATACTCTAATGTCAATAGGCCATGGAAAACAATGTCATAGGGTAGTACTAGTTTGAACTTAGGACGTGTTTTATGCATGTTGGATGAAAGGATAGTTCTCATCCCATGGAAACAATATATTGTTCACTTTCTTTTTGTAGTTGATCAGGTTTCAACATATCAAAATGCTTTTCATGTATTGCCTTTACATTACTTGATCCGTGTTGAGTGTGCCCAAAGTGTTGTGGTATAAAAAATAATTACAATACCAAGAGATCCTTATTTGTTGTGAGATTATGGTCATTAAGACTAACACAACCCAACACATTCATATAACCCAAAGACATAACATGATATTTTCTGATGTTGATCATAAATGTGTCATGTCCCTTATTCAAAAACTAATAAAAGGCTGCTCGCCTAGGGAAATGTTGGAGTTTGAGGATCAGAGTTGCAGCTTGACACCTGCCAAGGAGTTGTCAGAGATCAAGGATCGGGCATGTTGCTTGACTCATGCCGAAAAGCTATTGGATGTTGGGGTTCGAAGATATCACTCGACCCATGCCAAGGACTTGTTGTAGGTTGGGGATTGGGGTTGCTGCCTAACACATGCCAAGGAGCTATTGGAGGTCTGCTTGATGCATGCCAAGGAGCCATCGGAGATCAAGGATCAGGGTTTCAACTTGACACATGCTAAGGAACTATTAGAGGTTGGGGATCAAGGTTGTGGCCTAATGCGTGCCAAGTCAGAAGGAATTACAAACTACGGACTTCAACGGGAAAGCCTGTAAGACCTATAAGTCCAATCTGTGATTATCGTGTAGAATTCAATTTTGGGCCTTGGTGCCATTTCGGGTCTAGGCTGACTAGTTTGATTCTTTGTGTTGGAAGCATGTAAAACTAGGAAAACATTTCAATTGTAATCATCCCTGTTATGTTATTGTATGTTCTAGACACTTTGGTTCAAGTGATCTTTTGTGGACAAAAACCCATAGGAAATTATGATTAGTGGATGGAAACCCATTGATTCTTGGAATTAGAGGACAAAAACACTTTGCTTCTTGAGGGCATTCTCTCTGAGAGACTGCATTATAGCTTCAAGTTATAGTATGCTTTAGTTTTTCTATGAGTGCATCATTTGTTACAAATTTGTAAGTGTTGTTTGTTTGTGTTGTAATGACTGTCATAACATTCATTTGGCTCTAGATATCTGATCATAATCAATATCAATTACTCTTGGAGTTTGATTCATTTTGTGCAAGTTCATGTGTTGATTAGCTAGTTGATCTATTCTATTTGAGTATGATTAATTGCTTCTGTTTGGAAAGTCGGGACAAAGCAGCTGTTTATGCTTCAAATTTGGTGGAGATTGTTGTTTGTTGCAAATATTTACATTCCTTAAAATAATTTCAAGGGAAATTGCAAAATCTCATACACAATCATGATTCCAAGCTAGAAGGGTAAGATTGACAAAGCTTGTGCCTTCTAATTCGAAGGAGAATTCTGTGGCTTTTTGTGTAAGTGGCAGTGCAATCAAAATTCACTTACAAAGATGATTTGTCTTCCATAATGTTCCCGGAAGCAATAAATTGCCTTCATGTTTGTGCTTGAGTCATTTCTTTTTCTTCAAAAGTAGTGATCCCCATTCTACTCTATTGTAATGTTATCTTCTCTTTAGGTAATATGAGCAGAGTTTGCTTTGGAGGTTGGATTTTCCTATAAGGCTTCTCCTAGGGTTTAAATACTCTACCAAGTTTTTGAAGAACCCTATGAATTGCATATTTTCTCTCATAGGATTAGTGTGTTTCCTTTCATTCCTATGGAATGCTAGTTAGAGTATAAATACAAGGAAACCATTCAAACAAACATAGTAAGAATATGGATAAAGAGTCAAGTTAGAGAGAAGTATACAATTTTTATGTTGCGAATCTCTAGAATGTATAACTCCTATGATGTGTCGGGTGTTTTTTATCTTTATAGAAGGTTAGTTTAGGACATGCAAATACGTAGGTAATAATAAATAAAACAATATCATCAAAGAAATTAAATCTAATGCAGTTTTGGCACATTGTTCTCCCTTTTAGGTGATTGATGAGACCAAGTCCTAGTGGGAGACAACTAGAAGTTGACAATCCTTAGGTGTATAGGGATTCCTAGTAATAGGTACAATTTGGAACCTTAATCGCATCATAGGAAGACCTATCTGTTAGATCAAAACAATATCATTGATAAAAATTTAATCTAAGTCGGGTTTGGTGTATCATTCTCTTTCTTAGGTGATTGATGAGATTAAGTCCTAGTGGGTATAGGGATTCCTAGTACCGAGGGCAATTGGGAACCTTAATTGCCTTGCGTCATAGTAAGACCCTAAGTCATAGGGTTTGCCGAATTTCATGCTTGAGGTTCAATTTTTGGTGAACACTAATTTTTTTATTGAAAATTGTTGAAATTTGCCTTTCAATTCATAAGAAAAATGGTGACCAAGGTTGCTATTGAGGGTTGAGTAGTGAGCATGATTATTTTCTGCTAGGGCATGCCTTTTTTCTTCTGCAGTTGATTGTGAGTCTGAAATTTGAGTGAGCATTGAGCACTAGTAGGCATGCGTGATGGCTCTGAAATTTGAGTGAGCATTGATCACTAGTAGGCGTGCATGATGGCTTCAAGTCAAACACATTTTCATTCTACAAATTTCTTGTAACTGCTCCACCTAGGCGTTGACCTATAGCAACAACACTCTCACCAGAACTTCAAAGTAGGCCACGATTCATCTAAATTTTTAGGGTTTTTTATTCAATTCTTTTTTAATTTAGTTTTATTTTTGTTTAGTTTCTTTCTTTTCAATTTGTATTTCATAAAATTTTAGTAATGGATGTTTATAAAAATTAAATATTATATTATTTCTACGTTACCCCAAGTTTCCGGGACGGGGGGACGGGGGGACGGGGGGATAGGGGGACGAGTTTCCGGGACGACAATTTGTTTTGCCAAATTTGGGGACAGGGGGGGACGACAAAGGGGACGGCTATATAAAATATAGGGAAAATTTAAAATATATAGGAAAATTCTAAATGTTCATATTAAAACATGGATAAAGCATGCATCTATACATTATTTTTGTTTAGTTTCTTTCTTTTCAATTTGTATTTCATAAAATTTTAGTAATGGATGTTTATAAAAATTAAATATTATATTATTTCTACATTACCCCAAGTTTCCGGGATGGGGGGACGGGGGGACAGGGGGATGAGTTTCCAGGACGACAATTTTTTTTGCCAAATTTGGGGATAGGGGAGGACGGCAAAGGGGACGGCTATATAAAATATAGGGAAAATTTAAAATATATAGGGAAATTCTAAATGTTCATATGAAAACATGGATAAAGCATGCATCTATACATTATATTCATATGAAAATGTGGATATAGCATGTGTATGATACCATGAACACATTTTAGAATGCAAACATCGAACATACAACAGTATCAATAGACTCAATACTCAATATGCACTCAGAATTCAGAATTTCAATTCATTCACATTGTCAATATGCATATCATAATAGATATTAAAGAAATAACATACAAAATGCCCAAAGGCTACACGGCTGCCATCCCCAAGTCCTCGAAACGTCCCCGGGACTGGGATGGGGGTTTTTAGGTAGGGGACGCGTCCCCGGGTTTCGTAGTATTATTTACATAAAATTTTAAAATCT
This sequence comes from Cryptomeria japonica, assembly GCF_030272615.1. Taxonomy (NCBI): domain Eukaryota; kingdom Viridiplantae; phylum Streptophyta; class Pinopsida; order Cupressales; family Cupressaceae; genus Cryptomeria; species Cryptomeria japonica. The sequence goes on along the minus strand of NC_081406.1, from coordinate 644,694,623 downwards.
AATATGCTTAAATTCAATATTCTTTCACTTAATATATATTTAAATTATTTTATACAAAATTTAATAACTTTAAATTAAAGAAAATAAATATAATGTGGTTTTATTTAAAAATTAACAAATTAAATTATTTTGATATTTTTGTGGTACATTACTTATATAAAATAAGAATTGAAAAAATATATAAGTCAAATTTAATCATGATTTTTTTTTTTGATTTTTCCTTTTGCCGAACTTCATCCGATTTTGACCATTACATAAATTTTTTGTCAAAAAATGAAAATTTTACTCTATGGCATGCTTCCCGAGGCAGAATTTAGCCTAGTCCTTGGACTAGCTTAATCCTTAGTCCATCCTCGAACCACGTTTCGAATTTCATTGCATTTTGAGTTCGTTTGCTATGTCTTTCCTTCAATTTCGGGTTTTTTCTCCCTGACTGTAGGTGGAAAATTTTCCTTGAATTGCAAGTTTTAATGATTTCTTTTGTTTTGGTCTTTGTAGGGAAATTTTTGGCTAATTACAAGTGCACTTTATTGAAAAAAGAACTTGTAACTTACCTTTTATTTCCTCGATGCCTTTTGGCTTTTTAAGCTATGATAGGGTCTTTTTGGATAAGTTACAAGTTAATTTTAAATTGCATATTTATAAATAACTTGTAATTCTTTTCTAAAACCCCTATTTTAATGTCTTTTTCTTGTAATAGTGATTTTAAACCCCTATTACATGTGTTAAGTTATTAAAACTTGTTGTAGGGATTTTATTTTCCCTTTACAAGTAATTTGTAACTTGCACATCTCTCTCCAAAACCCGATTTTGCCTAGAAATGAAATAAAGTGACATTTTTAACTTGCTATTTTACCCAAAAAACCCGATTTTCTCCATAAAGTGCAAATTGGGGAATTTTAAACTTGTAATTTCATTTCTAAAACCCGATTTTGCCTTGTTGAAAGAAAAGTAACATTTTAAACTTGTAATATGAGAATAAAAACCCGATTTTCTCTCTTGCATGTAAAATGTAACTTGTATTTCTTTCCCAAGAACCCAATTTTCCTCTCCTAAGACAATTTTGCTACAAATTCTTCCCAATTTTTGTGGAGAGATTCATGGAGCAAGGAGGCGATATTGTTGCAAGGCGATTTATGTGAGTTGAAGAACACGTTGCATTTGTTTTGGAAAACGGTTTAACCCTTGTTTTTTGCAAAAACCGTTTCCACGTGATCCTTCAAAGGCTGCGTTTTGGGGGGTTTTGGTGCCACGTTTTCATCTCTCCCTTAGGCATTTTGCTTTGGGACTCTTCGGCATGATTCCTCTTTGGCATTTTGGCTCTACAAACTTCCATTTGGTGCCACGTTTCGCTGCCTATGGCGTTTTAGTAAAAATGTGGCTAGGGTTTTGGAATGCGGTTAGTCTCTATTTAAGAGTTTTCTTCCCTTCTTTCAAAGATTGATGATCTTTTGAAGAGGCATTTCAGTTTGAAACAAGGTATGATTTCTTTTCTTTTCTTGTTTCATTTTCTTGTTTTCTTGTCTTCTTGTTTTTCCTTTCTAGTTGTAAATTTGTGTATATGTTGGTTTTGCCCCAAAAATCGATTTTGTGAGAGAGATTTTCCCCTTTGCATAGGAATTTGTGAATTGCATTGTTCTTCTCCATTTTCCCTCTTTACTTGTATTTGGGATTTTAAATCCCGATTACAAGTTGGATGAAAATCATTGTTCTTCCCTTACGGTTAAAAGAATTTAACCATTTTTTTGTTGAAATTACAAGTTGCAAAGATGAAAAATACCCATCCTTCCAAAATCGGGTTTTTAGAACCGGATTGCATGTTCAAAGTTCTTCCCATTTTCATGAGAATGTCATTCCCAAAATCTTTCCATTTTTATCCATCCATATCGCCTATATCCGTACTTTCCATTCACATCATTGCCCGCAAGTCTAATTCTCCTTTTTCACTCATTTCTCCATTTTCCGTTTTACAAGTACACTTGCATTCGAGTTTTAAAAATCCGATTGCATGTGCATTTTTCCCAACTTGTATACTTGTAAAATTTTCCCCAAGATCCGAAATTCGTCAAAGTCAAGATTCCTAGCATTTCCCATTTATTTCCCATCTTTCTCTCACAAAATCGTGAAGTGCAAGGGTTGGAGTTCTTCCCATTTGAAGAAGGAAAAATGTTAGTTACAGGCTTACAGCTGATTATGATGTTGCCTTAACACTTTTAAGTCTTCATCGCAGTATACCAGGTTGTCTTTCAATGTCAGATTTGCCATCATCTCCAATTCCAAATAAGATGAAGTATAAATATGACAAGTACCAAAATGAAGTTTCACCTTCTCAAGTTTCCTCTCCTTTGGATCGCATAAAAGATACAGAGATAGGGCATGTGAACATGTCAGAATTCGTCAAGAGGGTGGAGGATCCGCAGGATAGCAATATGCAGCAGTTCTTGGACAGCCATATCCATCACGCATCTTCTTTCCCAATGGCTGCCCTAGAACCTGAATTTGTTCTCGCTTGCGCCCATTGCTTTGACAAGGAGACAAGAACCATTAAAAATGATGATGGTGAAGCAATAATCTGCCTTGACGCAGATACAATTGAGAAAGTCTTCAGAATACCACCAACACTTGTTTATATGGAAATTTCAAAGGATAGTGCAACCGAGTACTATGTCAAGAGGGAAAAGGACTGCAAACGTCATATTAATAGATGGATCCATGAGCCACAAGCCGCCTTCTCAAGGTGGGCTAAGTTGTACCGCTGTGACTTTAAGTGGGAAATTGGAGACATCATAACTCTCCTCAGCAGGATGATGGGTCTTGAACACTCCAATGTTTTTGAACCCTGGATGTATCAGTTTACCATGTTCATAAGGCAATCCCATCATATATATCATGGGGAGAGATTATCAGTGATGCTTTGTGCGAACAACTTGCAGCAGTCCCTTCCACCATGACTTTCTACATGAATTCATACGTAGTGTATTTGGTAGCATCACTCAAACATTTCCCTGGTCATTCTACCAAGGGTGACCGCTCGCTTATGCTTGTATGAGAATATTATGATCAGCTACCGTTGAGACCCAACAAATTGCATTTTAGAAGAGTTCAAGATGCTTTCTTCGGTTACTTCATGTGTCAGTTTGACAGAACTCTAAAGAACAAAAGGGTGTCAGATGAGGCATGGGAAAAAGTGAATGAGTATGGGTGCTTGTTTCTTCAATTCCTGACCTTTATCTATATGAGAGTCGGATGCTATAGTGGGCAGCCATACATGCTCCCTAGATACCTGATTGATAAGATCATACTTATGGAGTTGGGAAGATAGAACCCGACTGATAAGATCATACTTATGGAGTTGGGAAGATAGATCATGGCTGTGCACGCTCATCAGTCTGTCAGACATAAGGTCGGAATGGGGATTTCTACAACAAACCCATTGAAAATTGGCCAGTATTTTCTTGTCACTTCCGTCAAAGCCAAAGCTATGGAGACTGAAATGCAGGAAATTAAACTCAAAAGGTTTAAGTCCAAAGCTGATTTTGATTACCGGGGTATGAAGGAAAAGATCAAAAAGTCCTTCGTGCACGTGCATCGTATTGAGGATATCTGGGTAGATCTTCGTACAGAAGTGGAGGTTCTCAAGATGGATTACTACAGGCTTACTATTGAGCAGGTTATTGATTTGAACTTGGTGGATATTCCACAAGGGATGATTGATGATGGGCATGTACTTGATCCTGAATATATTTCACGATGGGTTGAGGAAGCTCCATTTCCTTTAATCCAATGGTCGCATAAAGAATGCACGCCCATTCTTGAAAGATTTCAGCCTATCTTGGCTAACACCAATACTTGGCTCAAAGGTAATGGTGTTAGACTTATCAAGATCAAGGTTGGGAAAGAAGATGACTCTACGGGGCCTCTTGGACTTTAGTCTGAGATTCAGATTGACAACAAGGAAGGTGCATCATCTTCTGACACCAGGATCAAATTGCGAGTTAGTTGGGCAGTAGTGCTTCCTCTTGAGGAGGTGACAGTTTCTGGAAAGGAAAATTCTCGGTTTGATGTTCAGGTGATCAATCCTGATAATCCAGAAGAAGTACAACAATCTGATGATGCTCCTAAGTCTCTAGCTTCGAATTCACCTCGTGACTTTCCTTCCTCAGTATCCATTGAGATGCCTCTTTCTCCTCCCGACATAATAGTGGAAGAGTCTCCTCAGAATGTTGTTCCTATTTCAGCATTTGAGCTGCCTCCTGATCATCAACAAGAGGGTGTGCTGGAAATTCCTGAGGATATCCCTGCATGTATCCAGTTGTCAGAAATTGATACCTCCACTTCTGGATTTGAAGAATTTATGAGGCAATCTTCATGCCCATTGGTTATTGAGCAAACCATGGTCGCCATCCAAACAGATACTCCTCCCAGGGTGACCACGGCTATTCAAACAGAAACTGCTTCTCCTTCGCTTTCAGCAGCTACTCAAGGAGAACTAGTTGCTTTACCCCCATGACTTAGTTCTTTTACCCCAAAGAGGAAGAATCAAGAAATCTCACCTGATGCCTTTGATTATCAACAACTTAAATAGTCTAGACTCAAGGTTGCTAAAAAGGCCAAGACTATCTCAAGAGTAACTGTTGATAGCAACAAGATGAAGGTGGCTGAAATTGTTGAACTTCTAGCAGATAAGCCACTTGAAGAGATGTCAGCTGCTGATTACAAAGTCACAAGGGTAGAATTGGGCAAGCAAACGCATGAAGTGGTTAAACATGATGCCTAGTATTTTGTAGCCTCACTAGTGCAACGATATGATGAACTTCTAGCTAAGAAAGATAAGCTAGAAGAGGACAACCGGCAACTTGTTGCAGCTGTTCGTAAAATCACACAATCGACTGGTGAAGTGAGTAATCCTACAAGTTGTTCCGAGGTACGAGAATCAATCCAGGGAGTTGAGAGAGTTGCTCAAAAGGTACAAGCACTGGAATCTTGGGTTGATCAGCTTCATAATCTATGTGCGCAAGTCTTGAAGGAGGTTTTCCAAATGATGGCCAAGTTGAAAACCATTGAAGAACAATTGAACCAAGTTTCCGATACTTTCAAACGGAACTTGGAAAAGGTAGAAGACAGCTTGACTATTTGGCTTAAAATTCCTCAGCAAAAGTTAAGCGTTCTTCTAGAACGTCAGGTAATTCCTTCAAGAGTTGTGTACTTGGAATATCAGGAGCTCTTGGAGAACAAAGCCCTTGTTCTTAAGTCACTTATTGAAGACATTGATGATGCTATGAGGCTGCGAATGGAAGTTTTTCAGGATATGGTCTCTCATTGTCAGAAAGCTTCTTGCACCATCATGGGTCATGATGGAGAATTGTTGATAGAAGAAAAGGTTCTTTCTGATCTACAGTTGAAGATCCGTCAAGAGTGGAAAAGTGAACCATTTCCAGCAGCATCCATTCAAGCCTTAGTGACTTATCAAGGTTACTTGTGGGGAATTCAGTCTTCCTTTGAGAGAAATAATGCCACAATCCTTCATTGCAGCGATGTTATCGCGAAAACTATGATCGTGGCCAAGAACACCCATGAACCGGATTCTGATGAGCTGCAAATGATCGTCCAGAAGTTCGAAGGATTCATGTCTTCACATTTTGCAGCTTAAGTGTTTTTCAACACTTAATTGTATTTTTCTAGATTTGTAATCTTTTAGTTGTAGTTTTTCTTTTGACAAGTTACATGTAAGTGTCTTTTTGTAAATTGCAAGATAAGTCATTACTTGCACTTTTGTAATTACATGTAAGGCAACTACAGTTTGAGTTCAGTTAAGACTGTAGTTGGAATAATTCTTAGTTAGTTATTGAATAAGTCTTGGTGGTTGAGAGAATCTCTCAAGTTAGTTAGGATCCTGCCACCTTTTTCTCAAGGCTCCTCTTCTATAAATACTTGAGGGGTCTATTGTAATCTTTATCTTTTTGAAAGCAAGCAAAAACTTTGCCAAATTTGCAGCAAAGAAGTCTTTGAGCTTTTATGTGTAAATTGAAGAATTGAAAGGAATAAAAGAAAATTGCTCAATCTTTGAGTCTTTGTGCTACATTTTTGAGTTTGTGTTCAATATTAACTTTCTTGCAAGTGTTTCTTTGAGAACTTAATCAAATCTGATTTGCAGTCTTTGAGCTGCAAGTATTAGAGATTAATTTAGTTAAAGTAGAAGTTCTATTGGGAAAAGCTGTAAGACTTTGTGCTTACACTTGCTCTTAATAGAGTTTAGAAGTAGATTTTGTGAGAAATAGTGGTGAGTCTTTGAGCTCACACTCGTTCTTGCTGTCTTGCGTAGAAAAAATAAGATATTTCAGTCTTTGTGTTGTTATAATTTGTTCTTAATAAAATTAGTATAGAAAAGGGTAGATAGGACTTCACATGATCAAAACTTTGAGCTTGATATTGCTGTCCCGTCCCGAAGGAAGTGACGGAAGTCTTTGAGCTTTCAGGAAACTTCATTTCCTTTCTTTCATTTCATTTCAAAAGTTGTCACTGCCGTTTTATATCAAATCGCTATCACTTTTCTGTGAAGAGCAAATGATATTGCTTTTTTTGAAAGAAGAAGAAAGACTGCTGTCCCATCCTATTTTATTTTCAAAGTTGTAGTTAGATAGGAGGAGTCTTCCCTTAATTAGGAGAGTTTTACTCACACACTGTGGTTGAAACCACAATTTTGTATATTTCTCCAAGTGTACAAAATTTTCAACCAACAGGCAAGACCTATTCTTTATATCAAAACCAGATGTGTGTAAGTAAACTAGAGCATGTCAAAATTCAAATGATACAGAGCTTATTTTGTAAGGGTAAGTGAGTAAGTATGTTGGAGCATGTCAAAACTCAAATGTTAAAGAGCTTATTTTGTAAGTGTAAGTAGTTAAGCTACTTATACACTTCCAAACACCTAAAGAGGTTGGAGTATGATGTGTTTGTCTGCAATTGAACATGTTAGGCACACCTATAGGTAGATTGGGTGGTTGGCCTAAGTTTAGGGAAGTGCTAGGAAAAGAGGAGAGCGAAGGTCTTAGGAGTATGTGTTTAGTTGTGTGTATGAGTGAGTTCAAGTAGACCAATGAGGTGATCTAAGACATTGAAAGAGCTCTAAGGCTAAGGGTCATCAGGGTATATTCTTGGGTTGGCCATGGCCCACAGCATCTTGGAGGCCAATGTGCCAAGATGCTCATGCAAACAAGTTAGTAATCTTTTTGATTTATACAGAAAATCTGTAGCATTTTGGTAGTCATTAGTGCTTTAAATATTTTTAGAGGATTAACTGCTTTATGTATTTCTTTGTTTTGTCATTTTCCTCAGATTTTGAAAATGCTTGACAATATATCTCATTCACATTTGCAGGTCAAGACAGCACTGCAAAATACACAGCTAGTGATCTTCCAAAAAGAATGATTCTGTCTCCTGTTTTGAATGGAACAAAGGCCACAATACCATCACAACCAATTGATATTGTCAATCCTGGTAGTACAAGAGCCTTAAACTGGGTAGGTAAAGTTCTTTTTAAAATTTGTGCTGTTATTTGTCTCAATTGTGTTCTCTTTTTTAAACTTTTTTTTTTAAATTTAAAGTTTTATGATTCTAAGTTGAGAGTTACATTCTTTAATCAGAGCTTCAATTTTTATAAACCTTTGATTGGATTATATCAGCTAAAAGAATGCAGAGAGCTTCTTCAAGATGCCCAAAGTGCTTTGGAAGAAGATGGCAAATGTCTCTATGTCATTGAAGCAACTAGTGAGATCTTGGATGCAGGCAGGTTGGAGATCTATCCTGCTCTTAAGCATGATTGTTTATGCACACGTGCAGCGGCATTTTTAAAGGTTTGTGTCACACATGTGACTTACATTTAAGGCATTATCATGGTTTGGATGAAAGCATTATTTTATATATTTGCTGAATTATGTGTCAGTATTCCTTAACAGAGATCATGGAGAAATGATTCTCACATGGCTATAAGGGATTGCAACGAAGCTCGTAGCATCAATCCTGTTTCTGTCCGAGCGCATATAATTATGGCAGATGCTCTTTCACAGGTTATTCTTTATTTAATGTTTTAAGACTTAAGTGGATGAAGTATGAAGATACATTTATGCAGATCTGTTACTTTCTAGAAAAGTTGAGCCCAGGATCACTTGTCATCTCAACGTGGCATATAAATATGTTCTTATTTGATGTGTAACTCCTTTGATGGGTTTATTGTTTCTTATTTATTTCATTTATTTCTGAATGCAGCTAGGAAAACATAAGGATGCTTTAGATTATGCCATGCGAGCCAACTTCTTAGATCCAACAGACAGCGAGGTAGCTCGGAAAGTACGTTTTCTCAGAGAACAACTGATTGCAGGTTGGTTTTACCTTAAGTTCTTATTCATGATAGCCTGGGTTTATTTGTCAGACTTGTCTGTTATTATCCTTTTTCAAATTGTAGCACAAGTACAGCTGAAGTATATGGATGATCTTAGAAGCATATAATTAAAAAAAAAGATCTTTCTTAAGCTTATAGCACAATGAAATAACAAAGTAGAGCAATACCTACAGCTTGCTGTAACTTTAACTAGTATACCTACAGCTTACTGTAACTTTAACTAGTATAATGATGTTTAGCATTCAAAAAACTGATTCTGTATTTGGAAAGAAACTAACTGTTTGGAATTAGAAGAAAAAATAGCATAAACACATTAAACATTCACTGCTACTGTGTAAGCAAATGTAGATTGACAATGAATGGGCCATAAGATCATTATTTGGAGAAATCATCAACCTGCTTGTTTATGGTTTTTAGTTTTTAATAAATTCTGACAGAGTGCCTTATCAGGTATTTACTTGATTTCATGTACGGTTTATATACATACTAGCACATATAAAATGCTTTTGATTAGCGAAAATATTTCTCAGGATTATTCTTAATGAATCAGGAAACTAAAAAACACTGAAAAATTCATAAATTTAGAGAAAAAATGCTTTTGATTACCAGAAAAGTCTCCATCTGGTGGAGCACAAATCAATCTTTATTTTTTTAGCTTTCAAAACCAGAGTGGGTGTCTAGAGTTGGCGGCCCCCAGAGGGGTGGAGGGGCAGCATGGACCTTCATGCACATGCCATTTTTCACAATTTAATCACTTTTCACCAAGCTCCGAAACTTTCGAAAAACACAGGTGTTGAGGCCATAAAACAAAATTTAGGTGATAATTGAGTGAGAGTGGAATGCCTATTTACTGAGGAATGAATGGCCTTGAGTGTGCCCTAATTGATCCAATGTTTGATTACTTAGGCAACTTGCAAATTTGCAGTGTCAAAATGATGTATTGATGGAAAATTCAAAAAACAAGTATTTTACAGGCAATTTGAGAAAATAAGATGAAGATACCACAATTCATTTGTGATTAAACAAGCCTTGAGAGCCATGCCAGTAATTAGAGAAAAAAATCAACAATCCTAGTTAGATTGGATAGCCGAGTGGGCTAGGTGGTGATTTATCTCAATAATTCATGATTTATTAAAGATTTTTGCTAATATGGTTTATAATTTTACCAAAATACATGACCTTTTTGGTTGTCATCTGAGTCAGAATTAGGTTTTTGCCAGGTATTATTGCAAAACAAGTGTGATTTAATAGAACTACCCTTTTTCTTCTGAATTTTTTTCTCACATTATGTATTTGTTTTTTATTAAGATAACTAGGGTTTTGAAAGGGCCCCAAACTTTGTACAGAGCAAAGGATAAAGCTTGAAGCACAATCAGAGACCAACGAACAACAAGAGAACCACCAAAAGACTACAAAAGACAAAGACTTACAAAAACCAAACAACCCACCCTAAGTCAAGGTGGTTTAAAAAAATGATTCAAGGAGCTTTTCTCAATCTCAAAATGAGGATCCTTCTCCCCGAATCTAATTTTTTTGAGACAAGGAGGAGCCATTGAATCATTGACAGAACCATCAACTAGCCCCAAATCATTAACTGAGGAGTCCATCGTCAAACAGTCCATTTGAGATTTACCTTTATTATCTACTTTATGAACCTCCTAAAGGGGAGCAAGGGAATCCATCTTAGGATCTGGTAAATCCTTCTTCTTTCAAACGAAGTTTTGTTTTTTGCAAGAAAGTAATGGAAGCATGACCATTTACCACAAGATTGGCAGATCACCTAGGGGATCTTCATAGTCTATCTGCTACACCCAAGTACCAAATTTTGAAGAAAAAGTAATCTGAGTGGGGAGCTTCTAGTATTTGTCCACAAATACACAAAATCTAGCGAATACCAGCCTTCTCATAAATTTAGTGATTTTATTAGTAGCACCAATATTTCCCAAAAGAGTTATTAATAATTGTGAAAATCTTTTCGTTCCAAAATTCCAAGGGTAACCTTGGCAAACGAACCCAATTAGGAAACTTGAATATTTATGTCATTGGGTTGAATTTAGGAGACCAAATTTGAAGACTAAGACAGTTTAATCCCAAAAATCAGGTGGCCTTCATGAAGAATCCTAGAGCTTTCCTCTTGGCAGGAAAAAGGAAAAAGGAAAAAACCATTTAACATAGCTGATACCTCTACCCTACTCCTAATTCTCCAAACCCAAAGGATCCATCTTCTAACAGTGTCAATATTGGATCAATTGACTCAATTCCCATAGAGTCTCCCAACAAGTGAGCTCCTAAGCCAAGCAGATGATTCAGCAAGAATAGAGTTAGGAACATCTGTGTAAATTTGTGCATCCTTTGAAAAATAATTGAATGATTTATTCATGAATATACAACATATATAAAGGAATTACAAGACGGTATTCTAAAAAGAACAAATCGTTAAACTAAATCTTCAACATGAAGCTAAAAAGCTAAAAATTAAAAAGCTAGCTATGCGTCCTTATAAAAGAAGCAATGGTTGCACTTAAAAGACTAAACGAACTAAAAAGCTAACTTAGTTGACAACTAAGATGACCATTAAAGAATAGATATAATTATTATTTTAATACCCTCCCTCCCTAATGGTCCTTGTACTCAATACACTACAGAAGACACTGCACGTCTTTTGATCACAAATGCACAAATGCAAAGAACAACTTGCTAGTGCGGAGACCCTCCTAGGATCTACAAAATGTTAATGACCAAGAGTACTAGAAGCCGTCCAACCTGATGTAATCCTCAGAAGCCTGAAACCATGATTTTGAGGAAAAATCGGCAAACCCTCCAAAGAACAACAAACACGATTTTGACAAAAAAAATTTGCAGAAGAGCAGTGAGCACTATTTGCTCCAGCAACTCCAAAGTAGATTGCAAGATACCATGGTTGCATATGTTTGCCCCAGCAACGCCATGTGCGACCAAAAACAATCTGCAGCAAACCATGATTTTTGTGGAAAAAACTGTCAAACCTTGAAATAGGAACCCTCCAAAAGAGAATTCACAAATTTCGAGGAGAAAATTAAAAAACCAATAAATCTGAGGTTACAAATCATCGTTTTTGTGGAAATAACGGTAAAACCCAGATAACCAAAATCCTACGCAAACTCCGCGAATTACAAGTGATTTTTGAGGAAACCTCAAAAAATCCAACAAACAATTTTTGAGCAAAAAATCATGAAAACCTAGAATAATTTTTTAAGAGAAAAAAATTATAAACCCCAGAAATAATTTTTTAAGGAAAAAATTATTAAAACCCTACCATGATTTTTTATGGCTAAAAATCAGAAAACCCAGAATTATATATTTTTAAGGAAAAAAATAATAAAAACCCTAAAAATAATTTTTTATGTGGACAAAAATTATAAAACCAAAACTAATTTTTTTAAAGGGAAAAACTATAAAAACCCAACAAAATCCACCAATCTGCAAGCAAAGATAACGTCGTCTATCCAAAAAAAATCGCCCCCATGCAAAATGGTCAACGCCAAGAAAAGGTGTTTGCTACCAAAAGAGGCAGAGGCCAATGATGCTAGAAAAAAAAACTCGAAAGGAAAAGGAGACAAGGTCGATGCATGTGAAGGTAGCCACCATACCCAAGCATAAACGTCGATCATGGGGAACAAAAAAATCGCAGAAGGTAGAATGCAGCACCCACAAAAAGAACAGAGCGCACGCAAAAAATCGCGCATACAAAAAAAACTCATAGAAGAACGCAGGCCGGAAAAGCCGTTGCGATCCGCAAGCCTTAGAAAACACGAACTAGAAAAATCCTCCATCGTGTGGTGAAGAGAGGGAACCTTGGATGACGGACTTTGCAGAAAAAAAAGCTTTGCGATTTTAACAGGTGCCAAAAGAAGGCGTGATTGTCACACGTAGAAAGAACAAAGCCGAAGCTCAAAAAAAAAACTCATAGAAGAACGCAGGCCGGAAAAGCTGTTGCGATCCGCAAGCCTTAGAAAACACGAACTAGAAAAATCCTCCATTGTGTGGTGAAGAGAAGGAACCTTGGACGACGGACTTTGTAGAAAAAAAAGCTTTGCGATTTTAACAGGTGCCAAAAGAAGGCGTGATTGTCACACGTAGAAAGAACAGAGCCGAAGCTCAAAAAAAAACCAGCATAAACAACGCATGTGATTAAGAAACAGGTTGCACAATTTGTGTAGAAGACTACCCATGACTTTGAACAAGCCCACGTTTTTTTTGAAAACGGAAAACCCTCAATTTCCAAGGTATAAACAAAACTATGGACTCTTTAAAACTTCAAGTGCAATCCACATGACCAAGGGTGCCGTAAAAAAAAACCAAAAACCCTCGTCTTATGCAGAAAGAAAGGTTCAAAAACATTTACAAACCCACGAAAAAATCACAGGTTCGGCTAGGTCTCATGCTAGAATAATTTGCAAATTACAGACCTAACAAAAAACGAGTGATTGCGGATTACTGAACCCTCCCAAAATCCTAAGCCCTCCTGTGAGGGAGTCAGACCCAGACTGGCTCCCACTCTGATACCATGAAAAATTATTGAATGATTCAACGTATATAAAGGAATTACAAGATGCTGTTCTAAAAAGAACGAACCGTTAAACTAAAGCTTCAACATGAAGCTAAAAAGCTTAAAACGCTAAATAAAGGTAAAAAGCTAAAAATAAAAAAGCTAACTATGTGTTTTTATAAAAGAAGAAATAGTTGCACTTAAAAGACTAAACGAACTAAAAAGCTAACTAAGTCAACGACTAAGATGACCATTAAAGAATAGATATAATTATTATTTTAATACTATATTTCCAGGAGAAATGCCCATAACAAAACTCCCAACAGAACAAAAATCCTCCACATCCTTAGAGTCGATATTAGGAACAGCTACCAGTGGAGCAGCAACCACAATAACATGAGATCTGACATCTAGGTCAAGGATAGCAACCATTTGAGAAGAAGCAGTTGCCACAGGGATAGTAGAACTCACAGCAGGGGTTGGGTCAAGAAGAACAACCAAAGGGGAAGAAGCAGCATCTGTAGGAACAAAATAACTCATTCATCTTCCCACACTCCAGAGGAGAAATGACATCCTTTGTAGCCTTCCCAACACAGTCTTCCAACTTATCAAAAGGTGAAACAACCTCCTCAACAACCTCAGTTTGGAATCCTCTTTCATCCTGAGCGGGATAAAAAGGTTTTGGTAGATCTGGACCTTTGTGTTCCATCAAGGAATGCAAAAGTCCTAAGAAGGGGATAGAAACCCTTTTCTCATACCCAAAAACCGATCACTATCCATGGCCTCCACCTAAGTCACAGAAATCAGCGATTTTCAAGCATGAAGTTGAATTTTTTGAATTTCAAACATTTTTAAAAATGCGTTCAAATTCGGCCATAAATTCGGCGGATTTTTAAGTTCCAATGCGTGGGTCGCCGTAGCTGCAAGAAGTTGCAGTGCGTTGTCTGCTGGGTCGCCGTCGCTGGAAGAATTGTCGTGCGTTGTGGGTTCCCGTCGCTGCAAGGCTTCCCGTCATTCTCAAAGCTTGTTCTGAACACTGCCCTCGCTGCCGTCAACGGCCATAGCTGCAGCCTGGGCCCTGCACTACAGTCCACATCGCCACGACTCCACTTTACCAAGCTCCAATGACAGTGTGTTCAGGAAGGCGCCTTTTTTTGGCTGCATTCGATAGTCTTAGTCCATAGATACAAGAAATATTTTATAGTATTATAATTTTTATTTTGCCCGACTCAGTGTGATTTATTTTGACCGACTTAGTGTGATTTATTTTTATAGTTTTATAATTTATTTTTTAGTGTAATAATTGTTTTTAAGAAAAAAAAAAAATTATATAATTTAATATTTTATTACAGTGATTTTTTCATTATTATAAAAAAATATATGCAAGCATTATAATAAAGCTTATAATACTTGTATATATTTCATTATTATGATTTAATGATTTTTATTATATATTTTATTACATCGATTTTAGCAATGTTAAGCTATTTTGATAATTTATTAGAAGTATACATATATTTAAAATAAACAAAATTATATAAGGTGAATTTTATCCGATTTTTTTTTTCGAATTTTTCCCTTGTCGATTTTCATCCGAATTTCATGGCCGTCGATTTCGAATTCGAATTCAAACCTTGTGACTTAGGCCTCCACCATAGGCACCTCAACCATCTTATTTGCCTTCAAACGGGCTTCGAAGAGGTTATTTAGGAGGAGCTCATCCTTTTCATCTGGGTCTTCCCCATCGATAAGCAAAAGATAAAATGAAGACGGGAAAGAAGGAAAATCTTTTTCCTCTTCTCACAAATACCCATTCTCACCTCCAACCACATCACCAGCAACCAGAGCTTCATGAGCAGTAGTAACACCATCATACATCTTAGAATAATCAGCACCAACACCATCATTCACCAGAATCACCACAGCCAAACCTCAAGCAGAAATAGAGCCAACAAAGCCTGAGCTCATAGGGGAAACCAAAGCCAGAGACCCATGACAGCCATCAACAGCAACAGAAGATCTATTGAACCCATCCCCTTCGACATCACCATCATTCTCTGGGGTTTCTCTCTCCGTTCCTATGCCAGATTCCTTTCCCTCTCCCATAAAACCCTTTCATGCTCTCTTCATCATGAGTTATCTTCGAATTTTGTATATATAACATCTATTTGTTAGGCCATATCTGACTGATCACTGTTGGCTATCTTGGTTCTATTAGTTTTTTTTATTTTGGATATTGGTATTATGTAACATATTAAATCATATGCCCAATATATATTCTAACCACATGGATTACATTTTAGGAGCATGTGTGAGGCTCTGACCATTCAAACCTCATCAAAGGTGTGCAATGGTGCAACCAACCAAATATTGAAATTTCAAGTACTGAAATATAGTTCAGAGCACCTATATTAATTTAGAAGTTTGTCTGTGGATGCAGTTGGCACCAAAATCACGTCAAAGATCTCTTATTAAAGTATTATTTTCTTATAGAAGTCTTAAACAGACTTAGCTTTGTGACCATATTTGGAGTCTTTGACAGGATCAGCGGCTTCTCTGATATGGTCTAAGTTGATTTTCTCAGTTGTGGGATTTTTACCAGCAACGACTAACAGCAACCAAGGTGGGGAGAGAGCACCCTGCAGTATCAATATCCCGAGGAGCCATTTCCAATGCTGTGACAAAGTTAGGAGCTTGATTTAGTATTCTTCTAGTTTTATATTTGTGATTACCAAAAACAATTTGAATTCTTTTACAGCACCTCCTTTTCCTTTTCTATTTTCTTTACCCTTGCTTGATTAGGAGTTATAGAGAGCAGAACATTATCTGTTTTAGCTGGCTTTTCCTCTTGAGAAGGCATCTTGGATGCTCTCCTCCAAGACATTGAAAAGTTTGGTGCCTCTTTTGGCTTTGTATCATCTCCTTTGATGCCTGAATTTCTGAAGTTTTATGCCTAGGTTCCTTGCAGAGGTTCTTTCTCTCTACTTTGTGCATTAGAATGACCCTGTTTGGGTTTATTTTAACTTTATGTTTCATGCTGACCTTTTCTTCTGCATTAAGTTCAGGAGGTCTCTCTCTCTCTCTCTCTCTCTGGTCAGTCCTTTTTTCTTTGTCGCTGTTCATTAGAGACATGTAAATTAAGAGATCCATTTATGATTACAAAACTAGTATCATTTCCTTTTAAGAGGGTATTTGACATTTTCTTAAAATGTTGGTATAATAAAGTATCTAGTACTCATCAATCAGAATAATATCGTTATGCTGGGATACACTTAAATACATCAAAACCTCATCTAGAGGGAAGACTCTTTCTTTATGCACAATGAAAATCAAGCATTTACTTGGGCCTTCAAATGTTTCTAAGGTTTGAGTGATTAACTTTAGACCATGTAATTAAGCTTTTCAAGGTTAAGGCTAAAAGATGCTTTCCTCAATCTTTCAATGATGTACTTATCACAATATTGTTGGAATTCTTAGCGGTGAATATTCAAATAAAAAATGTGATTAAAATTGTTCTCTATGCTGCAGTTGTGATTGATACAGGAAGTTGATGTCTTGAATATCCCTTTTTTCAATTAGAATCATATTCATTTTTTTATGTGATATTTTTTATATTGTTTGCCTTTTCTGTAGCTGAAGATTCCAAAAATAATAAAAAGAATGATGGGGAATCTAAATTGGAAAAGCGGTCTCATAGGGTGCGGTCATTGAGTGAGTTGCTTTTTAGATCAGAGGCCAGTGATTCATCCCATGAAATCCGAAGAGCTGAAAGAGATGATTCAGATTATGATGATGATATGGATGTAGAAATGGAATTTGAAATGTCTGTCTCCGGTGATGAAGAAAGAGATACAGAGCCAGGGATTCGACCGGGAAGTTTGAATTTGAGGGTCCGAAGAAGAGGAGATTCAGGCAGGGAAAGTAGCCAGAGAAATAGTGATTCCAGATCTCCACCATCTGGAATGGAAAATGAAGATTTCTCATCTCAGGTATCCTTGCTGTGACAGATGTGCATGTTTTCACAGTTTTTTTTCTTCTCACTTAGTTTTCATTCCAATTATGGTTTTCCAACTAAAATATTAAAATTATTTGGTTTTCAAGTCACCTTTAGAGTTCATTGAGCTCTCTCTATTTTTCTGCTAATCCAATAGCCATTTCCACATTGTGATTGGAAAATGTTATATTCACCTGTGGGTGCCGTTGGTCATAGGAGCATTGGATATCCAGGTTAAAAGTAGGAACAAGGGACTGAATTGGGCATTGCCTTTCTGTGATTGAAAGTTGAACCAAGACTAGTAGTTCTCAGGGAAAATATCAAAGGTAAATTCTCCAGGCAAATAATGATTACACTATTCCTGCCAGTCTTTGGATATGATTTCAGTGTCTCATAATTTTGAAAAGTGCTTTGCTCTCTACCCTTCCAATGGAAGAGATCGGTAATCTTGCTTATTTTTGTCCAGGGAAGGGGAGTTTCCAAATAGGAAAACATCGTTTCATCAAAAACACAATGCTTTGAAAGAAAGTGCAGTATTTTCCCTATTGTTTTCTAGAAACATCAAATCACAAATGTTAATAGAGAAACCTCTTGTCCCACCAAACACATTTCATCACTTGAAGGACATTTAATGTTTGCAATGTGTGGTTGTTATCATGTTCTTGATTAGGCTTGCCAATTGGCATCACCATCTTCATATCAATTCATCAATGTAATAGTTAGCATTGCTTCATGGGTTATATCCGACCCCTCTATTCTTTTTGAATTGTTCGACAAAGTGTCAGAGAAAGAACATTGAAACCAAACAGAGGGAGCAAAATAATTTACCTCAGCTCTTTTGGGGTATTGAAACCCAAAGGGAAAAGCTTAAATGTAACAAGGTTTGAATTGTTTAAACTTTCCTCAATAAAATGAATCCACTTTTGTTTTTGGACTGTCATCATCAAAATCCATGTCTTCATTTTTTGGATGGGGTTACTTATAGCTTTTTTAAGCTGCGAATAGAAGCTATAGACCATTTAGAGAGACTGCGTTATGTGTAATGATCCAAAAGCCTTTCAACTGGTTTGTAACTAAAGATATTTATGACAGGCTTGGGTAGAAAATTCTTATTAGTTATTTCTGATTGACTGAATGGTGGGGTACGCAAAATCTTGATGACTGTTGCTTAGGTGCTTAACAACTGGAAATGCTTCATAAGTTTGGGCAAACATTTGAGCCTCAAGACTCACCAGCAAAGAGTCTTTCTAATGGTTTTAGTTGGATCTTTCCTCAGAGGTGCTTGGCAGTAATGAAAACATTGAAAATGACAGGGTTCCAGGGGCTGCTAATGTCACATGCCAGCAGGAAGGAACAATGGCAGAAAAATTTGAGTGCAAAATATCTAAAATGTTTGGGATCAAGAAAGAGCATCGAAGGTTTCTTTTGGATCTCTTGTGAAGGAATAATAACTATAAGATTCTTACAAGAGAATGGCAGGTTTTGTGCAGGCCACAGGTTGAAAATTTGGTCCCCTTTGGAAAATGCTAAATCAACATTTCAGGAAAATAACTGTCATATGCATGCAGCAGGATTTATTAGTTTAAGATAGATTTAGCAGATCAGAGATGCTATCTCCTCTTTCCACTATCAGAAGAGTATCTTGTGAAGATCTCACCTCTTTGTAACTTGCTTTCTTTGATGAAGTATTATAAGATGCAAAGTTTCAGCTGTCCTAGTAGAGCTAATACCCAGTCACTTATATAATACTCCACCATTCAGACAGAACTGAAGAATTGTTTCCGTTGTCTATATGCTCTGTTGCTATATAGGTATCTCATGCATCACGGTACTATCAGTACTTGAGTTAGATGTAAAATGCCTTATGAACAGATAATTATTCTTATCTGGTAGGCAGCACCTGACAAAAGTATTTTATTTGTATTGTGTATATGTTGTTCGTCATTAAATTCTGGAAGAGTAAATTTTGTCAGGAATTCAAGGTAGATAACATTTCTGATTTCTCTCATTATTTTTCTCAGGAATTCAAGGTAGATAACATTTCTGATTTCTCCCATTATTTTCCTCACAGATGGAGATTGCAGTTGATATGCGGCAGCGCTATGTTGGACATTGCAATGTGGGAACAGACATCAAGCAAGCTAGTTTTCTTGGTAGAAAAGGTATTCAACGGTTCATATACAGTGTTTAAGGAATCAAAACAAATTGTCAAATTCTGAATGAGATTCAGTTTTTGTGTATCTAATTTGCCCGAGTTTCAGTCATGGGCGTTGGTGAAACTAGGAAATTTTATCTGTTATAATATGAGGATACAGAAGCTAAATTTTATGTTGGTGGGGTATTTGGATTTTAATTTTATCTAGGCATTGGTTTGCACTACATAAGCATTCCAGAGCATGTGTGGATCCACATGCATGCATACACAAAACGTGTATGTATGTGTGTGTATGTTGTATGTATAACATTTAATCCTTTGAACCAATTTTGTTTAATATATATTTTATTTATATTTATAATAACTGTATTATAGTAAATATAAATATCTATAATTAATAACAGTAATATAACTGTGGTAATAAATTTATATCCATGCTCTCCCAATTTTGGGGGACGGGGATGGCAAGGGATGGTGGGATGACAAGCAGAAGACCACAAAAAACCTATGTTACCCCAAGTTTCCGGGACGAGGGGACGAGTTTCCGGGACGGCAAATTTTTTTGCCAAATTTGGGGACGGGGGGGGACGGCAAAGGGGACGGCTGTATAAAATATAGGGAAAATTTAAAATATATAGGAAAATTCTAAATGTTCATATGAAAACATGGATAAAACATGCATCTATACATTATATTCATATGAAAACATGGATATAGCATGTGTATGATACTATGAAAACATTTTAGAATGCAAACATCGAACATACAACATTATCGATAGACTCAATACTCAATATGCACTCAGAATTCAGAATTTCAATTCATTCACATTGTCAATATGCATATCATAATAGATATTAAAGAAATAAAATACATAATGGAGCCTAATCAGACTCAGAGGTTAAATTTTCACTACTTCCATCAGCGCAGTTCCCCCCTATATTTTTCGACGGGGGTTTGGGGGCAGCGCCCCCAACTTGGGGTCAAGGGGCATCGCCCCTTGCGGGGTCAAGGGGCAGCGCCCCTTGCGCGCTCCCTGTCGCGATACAGGGCGGGGTCGAGGGGCAGTGCCCCGCGAGGCCAAAAATACTTTTATTATTTTATATAGGCATCGGGTGTTATTTTTCTATTGGCAAAAAACCCTTCATGAGATATTTCACTCCCTCAATTACGCAAAAAATATCATTAAAAAAAATTTGAAAATACGACTTTTTTTATTTTAATATTTTTCCCTAGCCCTAGATGTGGGGGACGTCTGGCCATCCCCGGGACGACTGGGACGTCCCCAATCCGTCCCCAGCCATCCCCGGGACGTACGGACGTCCCCCACAGCTAGGGAAGCCGTCCCCCCGTTTCGGGGATGTCCCCTCAAAATTTTGACAATTTGGGGACGGGGGGGGGACGTCCCTTGGCCGTCCCCAAGTCCCCGAAACGTCCCCGGGACTGGGACGGGGGTTTTCAGGTAGGGGACGCGTCCCCGGGTTTCGTAGCAAAAAACCTAAGTTACCCGTTCGGGTTCAGGAGCGGGTTCAGTTCGTGGGTTCGGGAAAATTGTTTTTTGCCTTTTGGGTTCATGGGTTGGGTTCGTCCGTACACACACACACACACATATATATATATATTATATGCAAAAATTTAAAGAAATATACAAAATTACAAATCTAAATACATTTAATAGTATGCTACTTCATCATTGATCAATGCCAAATGCCAATTGATAGTTCAGAATTTCAAACAAAAATTAGTTTTTTAATATTAAAAAGTCACTTTTTGGTGACTTTGACCGGCCCAGCCCGTGGGTTTGCCTGGGTCCGCGCGTGGGTTCGGCCAGGGTTAACCATTTTGGCTGTGGGTTCATCTTGGGTTCACCTTGACGAACCCACAAGCAAAATGACGAACCCTGGCCGAGCCCAGGGCGAACCCAACGCGGACTCGGTTCTCGTTTGGGGCCCAAAATACGCGAACCCGGTAACTTAGCAAAAAAGAAATAGAAAGATCTTTCTTTGATATATTAAGGTTCCAAATAGAACAGATGTGACCTAAAACCTCTCTTGTATCTACCAGCAAGGCATAAACCTTTTTTGAAGTATTTTTTTCCAAAACTGTACCATCAAACCAATTGATATTACCCAAATCTTAGTGTTGTTCATCTTAACAGGAAACTTAAAATTAAAAAATTATTTCTCAAGAAGAGAAAAAGTTCTTATCTGCCTCTTAGGAACATTGAATCCTTTTTAAAGAGAATCCCAATTCTTAAGCTTGCCATTTTGCAAAATACTGTCAAAATTATCGAATACCTTTTAAAGCCCTATTATAAGTAGAACAGCCTTTGGTTAAAGCTAGAGGCTTATTGTTACAGTGGAGGTTCCACCAAATGGATCTAAATGCCTCAACAAAATTTTCATTTCTTGAAAAAGCATCCTTATTACTAATCAAATACTTAACACTTTCCCAAGCCTTCTATATGCTGCCAAAGACTTTGGAGCCAAAAGGAGAGACAACAAAGTTGCCAAATATCTGATCATGGGGATGCAAACCACTTCACAACTTACCTTTTTCTGGTTTGGACAGCAAGATGTTATTCCTAACAAGAAATTTTTATCACCATCAAAAGATTTTGAAATCCACTTCACTGTAAAGGAAAATCCCATGCCACTTGAGATCTTTGAGTCCAAGACCTCCCAACTGCTTAGGGAGACAACACACTTTCCAACCTAATAGAATGTCTTTTCGTACTACCTTTGCCATCTGACCAAAGGAAATCTCTAATCTTCTTCTGAACTTTATTAGACTAATAGCCACTGAATAACCAAGCTGAAGCATAGAAGATACTATAAGAAGAAAAGACCTTTTGACAAAAATCAATTTTCAAAAAGACAAAAGACGCAATTTCTAGGGCAAAAGAAATGTCATGGTTTTGTAGACGCGTGACCCACATTTTTCACCTCGGAAACCCATGATTTTTCACCTCGAAAATGCCCACGAAAACACCTGCAGGAAACCTCCACAATTTCTCCAGCTTGAAGAAGCCCACGATTTTTATTAAAAAATCATATAAAAAACTTCTGAAAAATAATAAAAAATTCCAAGCAAACTACGAATTTTTACTGTACAAAAAATTTGCCAAAAAGTTCTTATGAAAACCTTTAAAAACCCTTGGTCTGAGAAAACCAGAAAAATCGTGTCAAAAAACTTCTGGAAATAAATTCCAGGTATTGAAACCACGAATTTTATTAAAAAATCGTCAAAAAAATATCTTCCCTCTGATACCATAAAATTGTATGGTATTGAATGTTCTATTATACAAAGGAGAGAATACTCCTTATATAGAAAATTACAAGAGGATCTTTCCAAAACGGAAATGATCGAAAACAGAAACAAGAAATTAAACATTCTAAAAGAAACTAAACAACGAAGATGACCATTATAGCAATATTACTTTAATAAAACTTGCAGTCTTCCAGCCAAGGATAGAAGGTGAGATTGCTATTTGACATTTTTATTTTTTATTTTACATCTCTCAGAGAGCGATCTACAGTAGGCCACTCCAAGTCCAGCCAGAATTGTTTGAAACTTTAACCAGACAAGGGGACTATCATTCCAACCAGGAATGAACTTGTGCTCCACAATCTTGGCCCTAGATGCATGACAAAATATTTGTATTCTGTTTAACAGATTCCTAAAATTATCAATAGCCAATTCAAAAAAAGAGCTTTATCATCAGCAAATTGGGCACTCAAAAATCTTGAGTCATCCGGGAGCACAACACATTTCAATGGAGGAGAAATCTCATTAATTCTCAAGATATAATGTAAAACATCAACGGCAATAACAAAAAGAGCAGGGGCCAATGGGCAACCTTGTCTTATCAACCTTTGATGGGAAAAGGGCTCAGTGAGGTTACCATTAATGTCAATTTGGGCACAAGCATCTTTAAACAGGACTTCAACCTAGTCACAAAAATATTTTGGGAACCCAAAAGCTTTGAACATTGTATAGACAAATCCGCATTCTATTTTGTAATATTCTTTTTCAAAATCAAGGAGCATCATTTCTGCATTTTGCCCTGAATACCTGACTCAATTCATACTTTCTTAGCTAGTTATCAGATTCTCTAGAATATATTTCCCTTTTATAAAACCAGTTTGATTCACTGAGATGATTTTTCTCAAGACATTAGTTAGCCGAGGTTTAATAGGATGAATATAACTTGGCCAAGACTTTTATAGGATGAATTTAACAAAGTGATAGGCCTCTAGTTCTTTATAGTTGTTTTGTCTACTTGTAATGTCCCCTTTTGGGATGATCCTGGATCTTGCCCTGAAATCATAAATTCAATTAAAATGAGGAATGCAATATAGTTATCAACATAAATACTGGTTTAGGTCCTGCAACCATGTTAGTTAATATTTGAAATAGAATTCATAAGACTACTCATTTCTATCAGGGTTAGGAATCTAACAACAAATATAAATGCATATATATGTCAATAGTCATCTCAACCTACTTAGATAAACCATGCAAATGTTGATCTTAGAAATTAAGCACCAATGGTTCCATTTCCCTAAATCAACCATAGTAGGGTTTGGAGAGGAAAGCCATAAAGGGTGACTGGTTACTGTTCAGCCCAATCAAGCCCAAGAGCGTGCAATGTCTAACCCAGGACAACACGCCACTTGGCCCACAAGCGGCAGGAACATCCACCTTGATGATTCCATCCCTTGGGGTGGCCTACTTAATTCGAGGGAACCTAGGTCATTAAGGAAGATTGTTCAGTCCAATTATGCCCAAGAGCACACAGCGTCTAAGACAACTCGCCCCTTGGCTCACAAGCATCAGGAACATCCACCTTGATGATTCTATCCCTTGGGGTGGCCTACATAATTCGGGGGAACCTATGTCTACCACCTCTCCCCTAATCCATTCCCCACCATTCCAGTAATGATTGATTATAGGAGTAAAGAATTGACAAGTTTATTAACTGGTGGTGGAAGGTTATGTCTTTTCCATGGTCATGTCCCTTCCTAAAGGTGGTGTCTCTCAACCATTTGACCTTTGCCCTTACATACAATTTGTTTATATATTAAGGAGGTCGCCAATCATTAATTGTTGTTTGTTTCTCCTAATCATCACCTTATTAAATAATGAGATCGCTGCCTTGGAGGTAATTGAACCTTTCTACCTCTTAAATACATGTCCTTTGTCATTATTCAAAAGGGAGTTAGCCTTGAAGTAATATGTATAAATTTAATTAGTTAAAACAGGTCAGCCATAATACAGATTAATCTGATTTTATTAATCTTTATTTTGAGTCAGCCCTTTATGTCATTGATCCCTCAGTTTGCTATTAATAGTAGTTGCGATCTGGTGTAGGGGCATGACACTACTTTGGGAAGGAGCTATATAACACCCTTATTTATGTTTGATCCCACAGAAGCTTGATTATAATCTTCCCCATAAACTTCAAGGTGGTCTATAGTAATCCAGTCACTATTGTCATTATAAAATTCAATTGGGATCCCATAAGGGCCTGAAGCTTTTCCATGTTGAAAGGAACGAAAGATTCTAAATTTCGAATGATTTCATCTTTAGTAATAACTCTGACAGGATACTCATTCAAATCTTCCTTGAGAAAAAAAAAAATTGTTAAAACTCTATCAAGCCTAGAATAGATTCTCTTTTCTGGAAATTGGTTATTAATAGATTCTCATTCCTGGACATTGGTTATTGCACCAAATATTGCTCCCTTTCTTCCGTTTATTTTACAATGGATCCTTGATATTCAGCATCTTTTTTCATTTTAGACCAAAAAAGGAGCTCATTGCATTTCCAAAGGCTATCTTTACCCCCATATTTATCATCTTTAGATTCTATGGTATTGAAGTCTCCCATAGGACATCCAATTCCATAACTGACTTCTTTCCTTGTAATCATTTTGGGCATAAATGCAACTAATGCCAAACATAAAACCCTCTCTATCAATAGTGACCAAGATCACCCTATTTCAAGGGGAACAGCCATGCCCCTCAACATATGGAGTCCAAGAACCTCTAATTTGGATGGCAGCCCCCCCATGTTTCTAATTCTTAAACATAAAAATATAATGTTTTTAAATTCAAAAAATCTAAATTACATGTGTAGCAAAATATTTCGCAAATAATATTTAATTTTTAATTTTCATTTTAGAAATATTCAAACTTAAAATTATGTTTCTAAATTTTAATGGATGTTTCTAAATTGGAAAAAAACAAAGTTACATACACACAAATATTTTAGATAAATACTTGTTATTAAAATGCCGCCCCACCCCCCCAGCCCTTTATCATGCTTAGTGGAAAATGAAACAGAATCTATCCATGTAAAATTTAGAACATGGTCTAATTGAAAGCCCATGACTTTAGTTTCTTGAAGACAAGGAACATCAAGACTACGTTTACTCTTGCAAAAGGCTTTGAGCATATACTCTTTATCCAAGGATTCTAAACCCCTGATGTTCCAGCTATCACAATTCAAGGTCATTTAATAAGAGAAAGGGAGAACTAGATTTCTGGTTCTTGTACAATCTGTGAAACATTCAGGAATTCTTTCTTCTTTGCCTTTCTTATAACTTTTTTAGCTACCTCTCTCTCTATCAATTGTCTTTCTTTTCTTTGATTCTTCTCCCTATGATATATCATCTATAACCCTAGTTTCTTTAACAAAAAGAGGGTTAGTATTTTCTAAAACAACTAAGTGCTTGTCAGAATTCATGTTTAGGGCAGTTTCCACATTAAGTCTCTCCAAGGATCCATTAGCTTTTGCCAACACATGAGAAGGCTCAAGGAATTGTTTAGCCCCTTTAGCTCTGATTTTTTCTAATGCCAGTTGTTGGGCATTCTTTTTAAATTAGTCTCAGCTTGAGGACCAGAGTCCTTCAATGGCAGAGATTTAGCCAGAATTACAATGTATTCTTCCTCTCCAATAAGGGAGAACTTTTGACCAATATTACTGATTTCAAGAGAAGGTGAGATTCTCTTGTCAGTTAGAAAGATAGAGTTGACCTTGTTGGGACTTCATTCTGAACTTGAGGCTCTTCCACTTTGTCAGAGCCGAATTTGTCGTGCGAAATTGGGTTTTGGATGACATGACTGGCATGATTTTAAGGCTTCCTTGGAAATTTATGGCAATTTTTTTTCAAGTGTATTCATTTTGCAAAGAAAACACGCATTTGAATTCCCAGGAGGCTCAGCTTTACAAGAAACACTAGCATTATCCCGTTGAATTTCCAACATCTCGGGTATGACAATCTTAGGTCTGAGGGAAGTCAAAATCCTGGAATTTCCACACCTGAGGAGCCAAGTTTTTAAGCTCCTACCACCAAGTAGCTGAGTGGTTCAGAATTCTTTTTGGTTTGGCTTTAGGAGCCCAGGGTAAGGCTCTAAAAGCTGACTTCCCAATATTCCAGGATTCATTTTTCAGAATTCACTCATGTATTGTGATTCTTCGAGAAAATGACAAAGAGCCCCTTCTGTATCATTCTACAAAAACTCACATACAAGACAAGTTTTTAACCCAACCTTACCAAGCCAATCATCAAAGAATTTTCTTGATGGAAGAACATTAACATCTAAACAGACCAGAAAAATAGCAGTATTATATAACATTACTGAATTTGGAGCAACGGAAAGGATATCAGAAGGAGAAGAAACCTTACCATGTTCTCCTTTGGGTCTACCACCTGCGAGGTCATCATTTCTTTCAGATACTCTTCCTTCTCCCAGTCCATATCCATTGTTCAACAGTGAAACCCATGCTGACTCCGGAACAGGAATGGAATTATCCCCAACCACTTCCTTGTACAACAATTTTACAACTTCTTCAAATTGAACTGGCCACTTATCCCCAAGACTATTAATTGCTACATTATCAGGACCTGCCAAGTCTCTAATGAATTCATCCTCGGACATTGGAGAATTGCCTTTAATATTAAATGCTACCTCTACCTCCATAACTAACCTTGCTAGCATAAATAAAATGGAACCACCTTCTAATGAAAAAAAATAGAAAATTAAAAAGAGACTTCGCCCAATGCCACGGGGTTGGACCATACCAAGCCCTAGGTAGGGCCGAAGCCATGTAACTACTCTAGTGAAAATAAAAAAACAGTTCAAAGGGACTGATTTGAACAAAGAACAAATACTCAGAAAGCAGAACAGAAAACAAAGAAGAACACAATCATAACCAGACTCAAACCAAAGCAATAAATGAGATCAGGAGAGGCACCAATGACGAAACACAGGAAACCAGAGCCACCAGCTGCTCTAGATGCAGAGGACGATTCAGCTTCCGCACAGGGTAGCGGAGCTCCAGCCTCCTCAGAAGACTTCTCTATAGACATATCATATTGAATTTCTTGTGCATTGTTATAGTCTGTCTGTTTGAGAAGTATAGAGAATGGATTATATAGTCTTTCTAGAAAATATTACTGCCATTCATTAATGAAGTTCTGTAGAGTTAATTGTCCAATCTATGTATTTAATTTTCTGTTAATTTTAAATGCAATGAATCTCATTTTGAACTGTATTATTGTGATGTTGAAGGTAATATACTCACCTAGTCAATTGATGTTTACTTATAGTTATCGTGTTGACACTTTTCACAGGAGATTTTGTTGCTAGTGGAAGTGATGATGGGCGATGGTTCATTTGGCATAAGAGAACAGGGAGGTTGATGAAAGTGCTAACTGGAGATGAAAATGGTATTCTGCATCTAAAGTGTCTTAGCATTTTAACTTTGTTATGTATATTCCTTCATTTCTCTAACATTTGTTGGGTTCTTTCAGTTGTGAACTGTGTGCAATGTCATCCTTTTGACTCCACTATTGCAACAAGTGGCATCGATAGTTCAATCAAAGTATGTTCATTGCAAAAAGTATAATTTCTCTGATTGGCTGGATAGAAAGTTGCAACTACCTGCACTTCCTGGCCCTAGCTAACAAGATAAGGTATCTGCAGATATGGAATCCATGTGCTAATGTCCCGATAATAGACTCAGAGACTGAAGATCTGTTCAGTATCATGGCTGAGAATCAGCATAAAATGCGTCAGCAGCGAGACATTGGCTTGTAAGAATCTCTTATGTAGTATGATTTTTCTGTAATACAAAATGTAACTTTCTTGCAATTAATATTTCTCACTCGTACTAGATTATGCTTGAAATTCATGAAATTGAGCTTATCAAAAGTTTCTGCTATATAGAATTTAACTTTCTTGCAATTAATGTTTCTGGCTAGTACTAAATTTGGATAATATAGTTGCTTGAAGTTCATGAAATTGAGTTTACCAAAACTTTATTCTATTTGAATCAGCCATAACTTTTAGATATCCGGAAATTCAATCTTTAAACTTTGTTTATATGGAAACATGGACATTAATTTAGGCAGTGTCAAAAGATGACATATAAAATTGGGTTATGGAGTTTCAAAACAGAAAATAAAAGAAGTCTTGGTTGGAGTTTTGAGGTTGAGTTTGTGGACTGTTACGTGTTGTGCTCGCACACACACCCCTGCTTCAGGGACCCCCATTTTTGGTCTAAATCTGCCCGATAGAGAGAAAGAGGGGAATACAATGAAGTTCGCTCAGTCTGAGAGCAGTGACCGAATTTCTCATGGGCAAGTTGGGCGTTCAAACACCAAAAATCGCGCAAAACGTCTCACAGGCCTGAAATTGTGTGAAAAGGGCGGATCACTAAGTCGTTAGGGGCGAAAATGTAAATCAGAGGTCGCGTGTTTTATCTAGGATGCCCGAGTTTGCCAAGGCAAGGAGGAAAGTCACCTTGAAATGCCAAAATCGCGCCATCTACTGAGCCAAAAACGTTCCATTTTAAAAATCGCACATCTTTGGCAAAATACCCGAAGCCCTAGGCGTCACTGAAAGGCAAAATCGTGCAAAACGTCTCCAAAGGCTGAAATGTATTTGCAGGGCGAAAATGAAGTTGTGGGTTTAAGTGGAAGTTCGGCATTTTTCGCTGAAGTTGCAAGTCGCGTGACCAAAGGCAAAATCGCGAATTTTGCCTAAAAGGCCCAAAGTTCAAAAGAGGCGTGTTAGCTAAACAAGGCCCAAATTCGTACAATTCACCTTAAATAGCCGAAAATCACCAAGTTTGCAGATAACTCCTTTAGGCCGAAAAACAAAAGTCTAAAGGGCACACAATATCATCTTTTTAGCTGAAAACCTCCCAAAGTCGGTTAAAAGGCCGAAGATTGAAAAAAAAAACAGGGGCTTCAACTGATATCGTGCAAAGTCCCCAATAAGGCCCGAAATTTCACCTAGTAAAGAGAGGCATTCAAAACGAAAATTGCACCATTCATTCATTAAAACCCGAAATCAAGTTAGGCGTTTAAACATAGAAGAAACAATTCGCACCAAAGGCCTCAAAATAGCAGAATTTCGTGAAGAACAAGGCGTTTAAATGTTAATTTTAAGCAATCAGATGTTAATGTAACCAATTTGATTATAATCAGACTGTGTATAAATAGTAACAGCAATAAAACACAAGACACAAGACACCAATACCTTGGGAAAACCTCCCTCCTGGAGGTGAAAAACCGAGCCTTTAAATGTGTTATGTATTATATCAAATGTAGATAGTTTACAAGACTTATCTCAGATTTCAGTTCAAGAAATCAGTGTTGAATGCAGCCCTTTAACAGCAGATGATAAAGCGGAGCAGCAGAAGTCTGGATCTGATTTGCACAAGATACTTTGACAACTTCGCTATCTTCAACCTTGCATAATCGCCTTGCACAAGTTCACATTAGAGAGAATCGCTGCTAGCAGAGCAAATAGAGGAAATATGAATTGTGTTGTGTCTCCAAATGACTTCATCTTGGAGCATTATATACCAACCTTAGGTGCTAATCACCCTCAGGTTGGCTTGTAAATAATAAATTATTATTGTATATTCCCACGTTGGATATTGGGTACAGCCCAATAGTTGTTTAATTTCCCTTAGCACGTTACATTTTGGGCCCAGCCCAATGACGCACTGAATTTCTTTATCATGCTACATTTGGGTCTAGTCCAATGACATATTTAAATAGAGGATAATACAAGTGCATACAATAGGTATCTGAGCTAGCTATTGTTTCAACATTAAATACGAAGCCAAAGTCGCGCATTAAGGCCTAAATGGCTGAAAACACTCAAGGCAAAATCTTTCATTTCGGCTAAGCAGCCCGAATTGCCAAAGGGTAAATCAATTTTTTTTTTAACTTGGCCCAAAATGAAACCAAAATCGCACATCTCAATAAGGAATCCCAAAATTCGCCAAGGCGAAAGTTGAAAGAGATGGAACTCGGGCGTTGAGGTAAAAAAAAAAAATGAAAGTCATCTTCATCTCCCGCCCCTAAATTGCACATTTTCCTCTGCAGGTCCGAATTAGACCCTAAGTCGCATAAAATGAGCAAAATGGCCGAAAATGGAAAAAAATAAAATCGCTCAAATATCCTCAATTAGCTAAAAACTTAGGAAAGGGAATCGCGCAAATAGAGCCATTGAGCTGAAAACCAAAGACCGAAATTGTGCATTTTAACTTCATAAGCCGAAAATTTCAAATTCACATAAGTTAGAGAGGCATAATAAAATCGCACATTCTGGTAATAATGCCCGAGTTTATGGCCAAGCGAATGGGTCTTTAATGTAAGTCACGCGTTTTCAAGCATAGGAAAGGGAACATGAAGTTCGCACTTTTCATGGAGAGGGCGCGTTGTGAAGCAAAGTCGCGCGAATCATCTGAGAATGCGGAGTTTCATGGGGCATTTAACATCAAACCCTAGGTCGGCTTTTTAACGGATTTTGTAAGTTAAAAGAAGTCACTAAAGATAAAATCGCACATTTTCCTCAAATGGCCAGAAAATCATTGAGTGAAGGAGGTTCGAAATAAAAAATCGTGCAATTTGAAGCAAAATCCAAGTTCTCGCATTCTCTCAAAAAGGCCGAATTTCATCTAGAGCAATGTAACTTAAGTCATTCAAAATCGCACAAAAGTGCCTAAAAGGCCGAATTTCATCAAAGGCGTATAACTTAAGTGAAGGAGGCGAGAAAAGATGAAATTCACGCAAAAACACTCCAATGGCCTAAAGCTCATCAAAACAACATTTTAACTAAAGGGGCCCAAGCAAAATCACACAAATAAGTCAAAACATGCGAAGTTGAAAGGAGACATCAGTTGGAAAAATTGTGCCAAAAGAGTAAAAGGCCTGAAGTTTGAGGGGGGTTTTAAGCAAAATCGCAAAATTCATATCAAATGGCCGATTTGCATTCTAAAAAGGGAAAATTTGAACTTGAATGTAAAAGAGAACAAATCGCACAAAAGGACCAAATAACCTGAAATTTACAAGGGGCGTTGAAAGTAACCTAAAATCGCACTTTTTTTTGTTGGAAGGGTCAAATTTCAAGAGTTAGGCGTTCAAAGTGAAAATGAACCACTCATTTTTGCCTAAAACCCTAATTTTGCAAAGGAGGGGACTTATATTGTTAAATTAATTTATTTAATTTTTCAAAATGATTAATGCGGGTCAAAATTGATTGTTTGCAGATCAATGATGTCGAGGAGACCTGATCGCAATCAAAGCCGGGAAGCGAAGATGCAGTGCACAGGACCAAAATAACAAAGCATGGGGAAACGTGCCACCACCGGACGACGAGTTGAAGTCCACCAACCAGACCAAGGACAAAGAACACTCAGAATGCCACCAAATATGCATTCTCAGAAGGATACACAGCTGGATTTAACTCCAGAAATTCAGTTTCTGAAATCTGAAATTGTTTATTGTAAAAAGAACTGCATGTGGGCCCTACCTAACGTATTCAAAACAAAGGGACAGAGACCAATTATTTCCAACTACCTGATTGACCAGATTAAAGCCAAACAATTGTAGGTAGTTGGAAATGTGGTTGGGGGGATAACTGAGGATTGAGTGGGCATGGGCTAAAGCTGCCAAGCTTCTAGAAGGCAGATCAGGGCCCTTGGATGCAGTCCATCCTGGCCCTCAATTCAAATTGTAAAATCTATAAAAGGCAAGATGCCTCTCATTGTAAAGGGTTAGAGTTTTGTAGACAGTTAGATTGTTAGAAAGTTAGATTTTAGTAGTTAGGAATAGAGTAGAACTGCTGCAGAAATTGTTGTAATGACAGCCAAAATCAATATATGAACATTGAAGAATGGTATTTATTATCTTGGTTTTCTTCTATTTGCATGGTTTCCTTTAGCGGGTTTAGATAGATCCTTTCTGGTGTGCAGGTATTTGATGGATTCGGGTTCATACCATTGGGGATATGTTGATTGTGTATCCTTGTGTATGGTTAATCTGAGCCTTTAAAATTGTGTTTAGTTCAATTGCAGATGTCCGTCTGAGCTGCGCCAAAATTGGGTGCTTAGGTATGCACCTGCAGTCTGAAAATCTTCCAAGTCCCCTTGAAGATTGCACCGTTCTTGTGAGGTTGTGAGTTATTCTGGCCAAGCAGGGATTGGTTATGTTGAATCCGTCTACTCACACAGCAGTCTTGTTAATTTCTAGGTCTCTTAACCCTTCCCTTTTGATTTTATTCCCCAATTTGAAAGTCGCAGCAGACCAGCCTACTGCAAAACGTAAGGCCCTTTGTGCTCCCAGCAAAACACATCAACCGTTGAGCTATCCCGTAGTCATGAACTGACATTTGGAACCTTGAGGTCATCCCCATTGATCAACTAAAATAGCATTAGGGATTCCTTACACAAGAGAGGATAGGATACTCAGCAAGAATCATTCTATTTTGCGTTGGCCGGATAGTTGTAGTGATATGATTTTAGCCATGTCAACATTAAGTACTATAAGCAAGAAGTTTTGGGATTATGTTTTATTTATTCTAATCAACTGAAATGAGTCAAATACTGTTGATGGACATGTTGACGTGTTTTTTATGACAACGTCTAACACAAAATAAAGTTGCCTAATGGTCATTTCACTCTCTCTTGATCAAAGTACGATTGTGTGCTAAGATTGCAGGAAGATCATAAAATCGACTCCAAGGTTCCTTTATGCTACGAACGTGACTCAGTTGGCTGATGTGATTGTTGGTAATCCAAGGGGCCTTACGTTTGCATCATTCTTTCACTTCTCTGTCGTGGCGTCGGATATGACAATTCTGCGATGATAATGCTTCGAACGGGCTAAAATGAACTAAAAGTAAAGGGGAAAGGTTTTAGAAGGATCTAAATCTACTCCTAAGGGCAGTGATAACAATGAATAGTGCTCCGGTGGACAAATTCCAAATAAACCAAGCTCTGCTTCGCCAAGATCAACTACAACTCTGCAAGAACCAGTGCAATCTTCTGGGGGTGCTAGAGGATTTTCAAATCGAGAAAGTACATTTGAATACCCAAAACGACGCAATCCAAACGATTATCCACAATCGAACTTAGCACGAATTTAGGGGGCTCAAACTAACTTTACACTGCAACTTACAATCAGCAAGATGCAAAAAGTATGAACCATGGAAATTCATCAGACACCATTACATTCTCCATTGAAATCAAAGCACTATACTACTTCTACTCTAAGTGAGGAAGGTGAAACCATGCAAGTCTTGAAAAAATAACTTAAGTGGACACCATCAGAGAACAATGTTTCACTGTTATTATCCCAAAACTTATCGCAACAATTTCATACAAGGCTCCCTCTCTTTTACAAATGAGGGGGCACCCCTTTATATAGGCCTCAAGCCATGATTACATGCAAAACCCTAATTAGGGTTTGCCCTAAAGATTCTCCACCCAAGATGCAACAAGGTGGGAATCTCCAATTAATAACCCATCATGCCCATATACAATTAATTCCATCCCATTACAATTAATTACATTCCAGAAGTGCCCACTATGCAATGAATGTACCCTCATGCAAAAATCGCTAGTGATGCCATAAATGCACCATCATATTCTGAATGTGACGGATGCATGCAGAAGGAATATTTCATAATGCCATAAATGTGACAGTTGCATGCAGTGAGATGCTTCATTAATTCAATGTTCGTTGACTTGGCTGACACTTGGCGAGAAAACCTTGGAGAGAGAAAACTTCAGAGAGAAGAATTTGATCCATGAAGAATTTTTCTTGAAGTTTCTCGAACTCTCCTTGCTCTGGAGGAGATTTTCAACAATTCTCCACCATCTCCTATTTTTAGGAATTTCCACAATTTTAGGGTTTTGGTCCAGGAGAGAGAATTTTCTCACGTATCCATATCTTCAAAAATTTCTAAATTTGGAGGTCATTTGAGCCCTGAAAATGGATTTTTCAAATTTTTCCCTGGGGGGGGGAATTTCTTGTTCAATTCATCCCTGATTCCTTCCTTGCCTTAGAAATTTTATCTTCACTTCATCCTTGGGTGTGATTTCTTGTTGTGGAGGAATTCTCCTTTGGAAAGGAATTTGTTCCTTACCCTGAGGAAGGAAATTCTTCATGCCTTAGCCAATTTTCATGATTTCCAAGAACTATGTCCTGAAGGAAGAAATTTCAAACACTTCGTCAATTTTTTACCTTTCCTGGAATTATGTCCTGAAGGAAGGAATTTCCGACACTTGCCATTTTTTTCACTTTCTTGGAATTTCTTCTTCTTGGGCGCAATTTTGACTTGGTGGAGGATTTAGTGAATTTTGTGAATCCTCCATGCCTCCTTCATTTTGGCGCATGTCGTTCATCTTGGGCGGAATTTTGACTTGGTGGAGGATTCAGTGAATTTGTGAATCGTCCATGCCTCCTTGGTTTTGGCGCCTGTCCTTCATTTTGGGTGGAATTTTGACTGGGTGGAGGATTCAGTGAATTTGTGAATCCTCCATGCCTCCTTGGTTTTGGCGCCTGTCCTTCATTTTGGGTGGAATTTTGACTTGGTGGAGGATTCAGTGAATTTGTGAATCCTCCATGCCTCCTTGGTTTTGGCGCCTGTCCTTCATCTTGGGCGGAATTTTGACTTTGATGGAGGATATTTATTCTTTCCTGCTCTCCATGGATACCTTTGCTATAATCACTATGCAATGGATTTCTTTATTTTTTATGAATTCCTTGAGGACCTCATTTTAGCGCCTTATTCATGCCTTGGGCGCTAATCTCCTTTAGGCGTGGAATTCTAAACTTTCTCCATTTAACGTGAGCACTCCACTTTGGCGCCCTCCCTTGGAGTAGGGCGGAATTTTCACTAAGTGGAGGAATTCACAATTTTTTTGTGAATCATTGAGACCTTTTTAGCGCCCAAGTCCACAGTTGGGCTGAATTTCACCACTGTGGAGGATTCATGAATTTCCAAACATTTCCTGACCTGCCTCATCTAGCGCCCAATCATTTCCTTGGGCGGAATTCTTCATGCATGAAGGATTTTGATGCTTTTCACAAGTTCTAGGCTCTTCGTCAGGATATATATATGAAATATAACATTTAAGTATAAGAAAGGAAAAAGACATATTGATAAGTTATATCTCATATATATCGTCAGGATGTTTGAGAGTGGTTTCAGGTCCATAGGAATCATAATGCAAATTCTAGATTTTGGAAGATCTTTCAAGTTTTCAGACTTGGTCAAATTTCAGGCCATTTTCGGATCAGGATGACATTGGTGGATTGATGTGAATTTATGGACTTGGATGATTTTGCATGCTTTCCTCTTCTGGAATAGTTCCAAACTTAACCATTTTTAGATCCAACTTGTCTGCCTTCTGACTTTTCTGGATTTAGAAATGGTCTTCAAGAATGTTCAGTCTTCAATGTCTTCAGAGATATTCAGCTTTCAGTGTTTTCCTATGAAGATCCTGCCAAAAATAGATTTTCTCAAATAGTAAGTGTTTCAAAATGTCAAGGTTTGGGCAAAATAGGTTAGAAAAGCACTTAGTAAAAATAGAAACTTACTAAAAATAGTAAGCTTGATTTTGGGCAAAATTAGACCAATCTGGGACTCAGTAAAATCCCTAAAAAATAGGAACTTTCTAAAAATAGAAAGTTGCTCCGTTTTGGCTCAAATTTTACTGGGAGGTTCCTTGAAGGGTCCTAATTCCATTCGTATGTTCAGTTTCTTCAAAACCCTAACAGAAACCCCTAAAATCTAGGACAAAAGGCATAAACCCCAAAAAAGACAAAACAGGCCCTAGACTTCACCAAACTTAATCAATATGACCCCCAAACACTTGCAAAGCAGAGAAACTGACAAGACTGCTGCGAAAAGACCCCAAAAACAAAGCCAAAAGACCGGAAGGGCCTAAAAAGTAGGGGGTCTCCATTTGCAATGGGGCGATGTGTGAAAACGTCACAACAGGACACATCATTGATCATTTTGAGGCTTTGGGAATTAGCATTCTAGAAGTTGTTGTAACTATGAGTCTCTAACAATGATTTTATATAAGGTGTTTGTACAGGTTTGGACCAAACCAAGAATAAAAGATGATACCAATAAAACTAATAAATGTTGTGCTTGTTCATTTTCAGCCAACCCATGATTTCTATATTGGTAACTTGGGTATCATATCTCAAAATAAATTATTGTCAAGAGAGAAATTAGATGCATGATTTTCAGGATAATCAATATTTGTAAAATTGTAACCAATTGGCATTTTTTATATATTATTCTTTTAATGGAAACTCCAAAAATAAGTCCACCTAGGAGCCCTTATTTCATTGATGACACTGCCCTTCTATTGCTAATTGTGCAAGTTGGTCTGCCTCCTTAAATCCTTTTCTGAAACTCTTGCACTTGATAGCATAAAACAACACTTGAGAAGCCAATTTGCCTTGAGTGTTCCCACATCAGCTTGTCAAGACATTTTAATACCATGTGACCATCTAGGAAGGTAGAGCTCTCCTTTGGACCCAAATTTGAGTTGATTGAGTTCCCAATGAAGAAAACACACACAAACTTATATTCAGAGGGGGTGTGATTTAGTATAAAATCAACTTTTTCAATTTATAATTTTAGCAATCATAAAGCAATAATGTAATATCCCAGATATTTTTTTTTGTTTTTTAGACCAATAATAATCATCCACAAACGGATAACTCGTTAAGGTTAGAAAGCATAAACTCAAAGCTTGCTGAAAAATGCAACCCTTCCACTTTCTGATCACCAAGTGCCCAATGTGGGAAGGTGAGAGCATACGGTGAATAGGGGATCGTTAGATCTGAAATCTGGTGAAAGATGAAGTGAAATACAATATTGGGCGGTGAATAGGGGATCATTAGATCTCAAATCTGCTGAAAGATGAAGTGAAATACAATACTAGGCGGCAAGCCAGCCCCTTCCACTTATCCAGCGGGAAAGCAAGAAACTTGGCGGTGAACCAGCCAAGAGAAACATACAAAGAAACAAATCACTCGACCGCAATATTTCAGTGGGAGCACTGAAATTACAAACAAGCTCAACTCGACCACTTATGCAGCAGGAGGACCATTACAAACAATCATCACTCGACCGCTTATGCAGCGGGAGGACTGAATTACAATTTAATTGAAATAGGCGGCAAGCCAACCTCTTCCACTTTTCAGTGGGATGAGAGTTTACAAGCCAGAATTGGTTAGTAGTACTACTACTTAACCTTACAATAATAAAGAGAGTGAGAAAAGAAGAGTAATGCTGAACATCCAAATAATAAGCATGAAATTCTGCTAACACCAAAATCTGCAGGCTGGAAATGCAAAACCAACAGTTTATGGATTCACTAAAACACTCATAACTCTCTCATTACTTACCCAATTCACCCCAAATCAGTTATAAACCAATACTACACCAGCCACAATGAAAACCAACCCAAGGAAGCTATCAAAACACTCATTTTTATTTTGCACGCATCCCAATGCACTCCCTAAACCCAAAGCCTAACCAAGGAATTTCGATTTGCATTATAAATTCCACATTAACATAAGGTGCTAAAAACTTACAAGATGCATCGCCAGTGGTAGGAAAGATGGATGAGCTGGTACCCAGAATGATGGAAAATATAGTTTCAACAGCTTCGTGACCAGCAACCAGAAAACACTCCAATCCCACACAAAACACTCCACAATCTGCAACTCACTCACCAACAGCACTGGAAACACAAGGACACATCTAGGTACTATCTTGCAAGTACGAAACTGAAACTTAGCTAGGAAGCCACACTTCAAAGCTCAGATTTTTCAATCGCCAATCCGGCAGCATAACGATGCAATTTCATAAGATA
Source organism: Cryptomeria japonica (assembly GCF_030272615.1). Lineage (NCBI taxonomy): Eukaryota > Viridiplantae > Streptophyta > Pinopsida > Cupressales > Cupressaceae > Cryptomeria > Cryptomeria japonica. The sequence continues at coordinate 644,656,336 of NC_081406.1, read as the reverse complement.
ACCAAAAAGGGAGCCCAAGACTCTTATTTATAACTTCTAACTCCACCAAATCCAAATGCAAATGCTCACAAATGCACCCAAATTCAATTTCCCCATTTGCATTTCATTTACCAAGTGGACCCAAGGATGGCGCCATACCATAAGTCAAAAATCACGCCAAGTAAGCACAAGACCACGATTTTGACTTAGCAAATACTTTTTGTTGAGTAAAATAACATCTCCCATTTTAATATTGGCGTCCCTTTTCAGACATAACAATTCGCCTAGCATTTAGGAGATATTATGCTCAATTCCAAAGTCATTAATCAGTAGTAAAAATAATCAAATTAATTAAATATTAAACCTTAGGATAAGGAAATAATATTTAATTACATCACTTATGACTCCAATACTGATTATTAACAAAACCAGGATGAAGCTGAGTAAGGAAGACCACTGAACTATTGCAGGATTAGGACCCTGTCCATTGCCAAAAATAGAAATATGCCATATTGCCACTTACTAAAAATAGTAAGTCATGATCTACTGCTCCGAAAAGCATGATCTTCGCACCCAGTGACAGAGCATGGAGAGCTCAGTAGGACGGTATCACAAAAACGGCCAACCCCTGACTTACTAAAAATAGTAAGTTCTCGCCTCATCAATGTTTGACCCTCATTCTTCATTCCACATAACCTACGGGTCTCAGGAATAGGCCAATGGACCACTGGAAGGACATCAACGAGAAGGGGACATTACAGTCCACCCTCTCCAAAATTACTTGTCCTCAAGCAACTGTAAGGCTGGATGCAGTAAAATCTCCTCATTTTCCCATGTAGCATCCTCTGCTGGTAAATATTTCCATTTGATCAAGTATTCCTTGATCACCCTTCTCCCTAAAGAACGTTCCCTTAAATCAAGGATAGCTTCAGGAACCAAAACTAGCTCTCCCTCCTCATCAAGCGGGGGTAACTCAGCTGAAGCAACAACGTTGTGTCCCAAAGCCTTCTTGAGGCGTGACACATGAAATACGTTATGAATCCTGCCGCTTCCCGGTAATTCCAGCCTAAGTCACCAAGTTCAAATTCGAATTCGAAGTTCGACAGCTTTGAAATTCGAATGAAGTTCGATAAGGGAAAAATTCGAATTCAATTTGCCAGATAAAATGTCCCCTTTTCTAGGTGACATGAGATGAGCAAGGGTTGACCTACCATTCGAGTTCCCGTAGGTCAATGACATGGTTAGGGGACTCATTCTGAGGGTCATGGAGCTTTGCAGGGGCTCTGTGAGCCATTTTGGACCTTTAGAGGACAGTTCCTATTTTTTAGGGAGAACTGGCAGTTGACTGAATGACCACCTGGGGGACCAAGGAGTAGAGCAGGATCCTTTTGAGCAGTTACAGGTGTTTGGAGAGAGGTTCCTACTTTTTAGGGCGATTCCCTACTTTTTAGGAGGTTGTGGCAGTTTTCATATTTGAGGTTCCACGGGACCATACCATGGTTTATGTTTCAGGAAGATTGGGTGTGTTTCCTAGTTTCTAGGAGCATCCCTAGATTTTAGGGATGGGATTGCCAGTTTGCCCATCTTGTCCGGCATCAGTCACAGACAGGTGACAAAGTCAGATTCACGTTTGGTTGGTTATTTTGGGCTATTATTGGATCTATGGAAATATTTTAATATATTTAAATATTTTCTAAGTTAGCGATTAAATAAATTAAAATAAGGCCATGTATATAGCCATTTCGGAGTAGTAAGGGGTTTTTGGCTTCATCTGGTTAAATATGCCTATGTGTTATAGCTCGTTGGAAAGGTCTTGAACTTTGCTACATGATTCTCACCTCTCGGAGTCTTTTTGGATGCTTGAAGCTATTTATTCGCAATAAAGTGATATTTTTCTATAGTTTGACGCCATAATTGGGAAAGTGTCCCTTTAATTATAAAGCGCAAGCTTTATTATTCTTTAGGGTTCGATTTGCAAAGGGAAAGGAGTTATAAGGAGATGAAAACCTAATTGATAGCATCTTTGATCATTTTGAAACTTGCGAATTAGGGAATTGCTCTGGAAGAGTGATTTTGGTCTGGGACGCAAACCCCAGGTCTGAGCTTGCTGGGACGTAGCCCTCAGCAGAAGTTGACAGTGGATTTATCTAGGATTGCACAGAGATTGTCAGAGGTAGAAGACACATCTTCTTGTCCTGAAGATTCAGCATGCATATTGGGGGTTTCAACAGGGCGGCTGGTCTATTTCAACTGGCACGTGATTTGTAGCAGCTTCCACGCCTCCTTTGCAACCACGCCTTGTTTGTATGTTGGCTTGAAGGGTTGTATTCAACTTATTTGATCTTCCTTGTTCGTTGCCAGTAATATTCCTCCATTTGGCATCAATCCAGATTGAGAACAGCTCCAAATAAATGTATGGATTCTTGCTAAATACAAAACGAGGTTATTTGCTTGGTATGATTTGCAGTATTTTCAGATTGCTTAAGTGTTCTTACATATGAACATTGTTTACTGTTTTATTTCACAGTTGTTGCTATTTATCAATTACTTTACTTATAACATCAAAACCCAAAAAGAAACAATCCCTTTCTGCAACTTCTGTCTATTCTATAAGATCACCGGAAAATTACAAAAATATAGTATGTTTAATTAAGAATTTACAGCAGCAACAGCAAAATGATCCATTTGGGATCTTTCAGTGTTATCAGAGCATAATCCCGCCAGCCTGTGGGGTGGTAATTGCATTCACTTGGTGTGATTGGATTTGGTTTTCAATTGGACATAAAAAGAATCATCATGACAGGGTTATGTAAAAATAAACAAACAGGAAGGGAATTTGATCAAACACCTTCAAAGAGTTCAAGACACACTAGAGGTACAACTACATCTAAAAGTACAAGGAGGCCCCCTGTTAAAACATTCAATGATACAGTCATAAGCAACTATCATGGGTATTGTTCCCTTCCAAAAAAGCTACAGGATATGCTTACCTTCACCCAATTTATGGGTATTCCAGATGAAGCTGAAGATGCTATGAATTCATATCAGCTGCAAATAAAAAGAGAACCGATTGACTCATCAATAAATGAGGTTTGTAAAAATCTCTATGAGGAATTTGATGAACATGCTACAAGGGATGAAGTGGTACCTATGAATGTTGAAAACATGTCACAAAGGTATGGCAACCATTCTGATTTTTATAACAGCAGTCCTTCATATGAACACAATGATGATTCAAAGGTCATGGCACATGAGGAGGAAGTTGTAGGAGGGATTCCTACTGTTGGCACGCAATATATGAGTGTTAAACAAGAGGGATGCAAGGGGAAAACAAGCCATAGCAACCCTGACTTTTATGACAACAGTCTTGTTACTGAGCATAATCAAGATTTCGATGCTTTGGTGCATGAGGATGATGGTTGTGAGGGGTCATCTCATGCAAACACTCATTGTTTGGGTATTACTAATGCTTTTGATATTGAAGATACAAGATGGGAACAAAACAGAAAATGTGCCTAATGGTGATGGTTCCGAGGAGAGTTTGACGGATGTGTGTGAGTCTATCTTGATAGGGAAGGTGTATGTTGAACTTGGCAAATCAGCAGCCTCTAGCATGTCATTCGAGCCACCCCACGAGGTTCCTAACAAAAGTGATATAACTTCTCTTCCTCAAGATATGGCAGCCTTTGGTCAAGAAGAGAATAATGATTTGCATTCTAGACTTGAAGGTACACATGGTGCAATCATGGGTTATGATAATGTGAATAATACAATCCATCATAAATCAGATTTTGTGCATTTTAGGACAGCTGATATAGAGCAATCTCAGAGGATGAATGAAGGATGCTTGGCAAGAGCCAAGCAAGCCAAGTTGATAGCTCATTAGGCCAAGCTTCAACTTCAGCACATTCATGATACTCATCACCATATTGGTAAGGAGGAACACGAGCTATCTAATTCTGATTTTTCAGCTGATATTGGTTATTTTTTTCATGGTGGTGATGGAATTGATAATGAGGCTCATAGTGGACCAGCCAGTAATGAGTTATCCTTTATTGGCATAGAAGGTGTTCCCAATGCACCTTTCATTTTGTCACCTCTTTCATATGATAAGGCAGCGTTGTACTTATTGATTGGTGACTCAATTTTCTTAGATTTGACAGTCGGCTATGAGATCAGCATGTAAGGGACTTCATTTGTTACATGGCTCAACAAAACATTTACTTAGCAACCTTTAGTGAAGGCACATTAATTTGTGGAAATATAGGTAAAGTTACAACAACTGTTTGGAGGTCTTGGAAAAGTATTCAACACACTTGTTGGAAATTGGCTCATTGATGGGTTCATATCAGCATTGATGGTTGGTAGTACTTGTGGCTTCAATTGGAGTGAAGTTCTTAGCTGGTTAGATGATGTTCAGGTTCATAGCAGCAGTATAATGAGTATTGACATGATGGATGGATATGACAGTGCAAAGATTTGCGATCCTGGTATTGACATGTGTGGTGTATTTCTTCAGTGGATCCATGATGAGTTGTTTCACTTTGGGTATAAAAATGTTTATATCAGAGTAGCGCAGCGGTTGGGTGAAGCAACGTTTATCAGATTGATATGGGATCCAGTGAATTGGTTTTCAGCGTGCAGGTGCAAATTGCTTGACGGCAAGCAATCTTCGGGAAGGGAAGATTGTAATGTCCCCTTTTCTAGGTGACATGAGATGAGCAAGGGTTGACCTACCATTCGAGTTCCCGTAGGTCAATGTCATGGTTAGGGGACTCATTCTGAGGGTCATGGAGCTTTGCGGGGGCTCTGTGAGCCATTTTGGACCTTCAGACGACAGTTCCTATTTTTTAGGGAGAATTGGTAGTTGACTGAATGACCACCTGGGGGACCAAGGAGTAGAGCAGGATCCTTTTGAGCAGTTATAGGTGTTTGGAGAGAGGTTCCCACTTTTTAGGGTGATTCCCTACTTTTTAGGAGGTTGTGGCAGTTTTCATATTTGAGGTTCCACGGGACCATGCCATGGTTTCAGTTTCAGGAAGATTGGGTGTGTTTCCTAGTTTCTAGGAGCATCCCTAGATTTTAGGGATGGGACTGCCAGTTGGCACATCTTGTCTGGCATCAGTCACAGACAGGTGACAAAGTCAGATTCACGTTTGGTTGGTTATTTTGGGCTATTATTGGATCTATGGAAATATTTTAATATATTTAAATATTTCCTAAGTTAGCAATTAAATAAATTAAAATAAGGCCATGTATATAGCCATTTCGGAGTAATAAGGGGTTTTTGGCTTCATCTGGTTTGATATGCCTATGTGTTATAGCTCATTGGAAAGGTCTTGAACTTTGCTACATGATTCTCACCTCCCGGAGTCTTTTTGGATGCTTGAAGCTATTTATTCGCAATAAAGTGATATTTTTCTATAGTTTGACACCATAATTGGGAAAGTGTCACTTTAATTATAAAGCGCAAGCTTTATTATTCTTTAGGGTTCGATTTGCAAAGGGAAAGGAGTTATAAGGAGATGAAAACCTAATTGATAGCATCTTTGATCATTTTGAAACTTGCGAATTTGGGAATTGCTCTGGAAGAGTGATTTTGGTTTGGGACGCAAACCCCAGGTCTGAGCTTGTTGGGACGTAGCCCTCAGCAGGAGTTGACAGTGGATTTATCTAGGATTGCACAGAGATTGTCAAAGGTAGAAGACACATCTTCTTGTCCTGAAGATTCAGCGTGCATAATGGGGGTTTCAACAGGGCGGCTAGTCTATTTCAGCTAGCACGTGATTTGCAGCAGCTTCCACGCCTCCTTTGCAACCACGCCTTGTTTTTATGTTGGCTTGAAGGGTTGTATTCAGCTTATTTGGTCTTCCTTGTTCGTTGCCAGTAATATTCCTCCATCTGTCATCAATCCAGATTGAGAACAGCTCCAAATAAATGTATGGATTCTTGCTGAATACAAAACTAGGTTATTTGCCTGATATGATTTGCAGTATTTTCAGATTGCTTAAGTGTTCTTACATATGAACATTGTTTACTGTTTTATTTCACAGTTGTTGCTATTTATCAATTACTTTACTTATAACATCAAAACCTAAAAAGAAACAATCCCTTTCTGCAACTTCTGTCTATTCTATAAGATCACCGGAAAATTACAAAAATATAATATGTTTAATTAAGAATTTACAGCAGCAACAACAAAAGGATCCATTTGGGATCTTTCACCAGATGTAATTTTTTTTAAAATTTAATAAATATATGTAATATATCTATAAAATTGTCTAAATAGTTTAACATTGATAAATAGATTTGAAATCATTACAAAAAGTTGACACATTTATAAAATATAAACCATAGGAAACATATGCTTTCACGATTGCAAAGATGTTCTTTTGTCAAAAAGGTACAATAACAGTCAAAGACTTCAGAACTTTAAAATAACTCTCTTCAAGAGCACTTGGTTGGGATGCCAAATCATCATTATCTGTATCACTACTCAGTTCATCATCTGCAAAGTCAGGCTCATCTGCATCTGGCATTGCTATGCCTTCAAGAGTTTGTTCTAAAGAAGTGCTCTTTGCTGATTTGTTCATTAGCAATTTCAAATTGCTGCGAACATAGACAAGATCTCCCAACTTTCCAGACAACAATTTGTTCCTCTTTTTGGAATGGATGTGGTCAAAGCAACTCCAGTTCCTCTCACAAGCTGATGAACTTGCTCCCTGACTCAAAATTCAAATAGCAAACTCTTGCAATTCAGTAGTTGATGATCCATAAGCAATCCACCATCTATATCCAGGCATACGTGGCGAGTCATATTTGGCTTTTGCCCCTCCAAACATCCCTTCTCCTCTCTTGTATTGCCAACTTTGATCTCTAATTAGTGCTGCAATTTTTGGATCTGGTGCATACCTGCTAATGGCTTGGTAAAGCCCTGCCATGATTTCATTATCACCCTTCTATCAATAGCAAACAACGTAGGCTCCAAAATGCAAGCTGCCGCATGTAAAGGTGTGTGCATCATTTTCCATCTGCAATCAACTATCTCCCATATCTGCATATATTCTGCTTCTTCATTATTTAGTGCTTTTTGAATAGATTCCTTATACCGGTCCATGCTTTCATAAAGAATGCCAAGGCAAGGAGTGTCACCATCAACCATACGAAGCACATCAACAATTGGTTCACATACAAGCAAAACTTTTGCTGCACTTTCCCAAAAATTGTTGTTTAGGATGATTTGCTCTATGTTCTTCCCCTTAGGGCCTTTAGAAAGCACTGAACTTTCCCACTAATTGGAACAAATAACAGATCTCAAAGCTGCTTTTTCTTCAACCACTCTTTTCAAAGTGATATAATATGAAGCAAATCTTGTTTCACATGGCCTCAACAATTCCTTTGATGCATGTTGCCTATAAATACTCAATGTGAGACGATGATTCCGTATGAAATTTGCAATTACTCTCCCTCTATGAATAGCTTCATTTACCCATGGGAATTTAGCCAAGTCATGAAGCAACAAATCGAGACAATGGGCTGCACATGGGCTCCAATATATCTGTGGGTACTTCTCTACAATCAGCCTTCCAGCTCCCACACAATTTGCTGCACTATTAGTTACCACTTGAACCACATTTTCCACCCCTACGTCAAGAATGGCTTCCTCTAATATTTGAAAAATATACTCTGAAGTTTTCTTGTGGTTCATGGTGTCAATGACTTTCAAAAACACAACACCTTCAAGACAAGACACCAAAACATTAATCAATGGCCTTTGACACATAATTGACCATCCATCACTCAATATAGTGCAACATGTTTCCTTCCAAGTGGCTTTGACATCAGCTAATTTTTCAGGCACTCTATCTTTTGACCTCTGCAAAAGAGTTGTCCTGATAGCCTCTGAACCTGGGGGTGTGTACCCTTTGCCAAACTCTGCAATTTCCTGAACTGCATTACGGAAATGTGGATTTCTCGCAACATTGAATGGAATAGCACTTGTGTAAAACAAATCAGCAACTCCATCATCCACCTGTTGTTTCTCTACTGGTTTCCAAAAGTTGTTCAGTGTTCCACTCTGTTTTGATACACTCACCGATTTGGATTGCACAGAAGGGGAAGACATGATAGATGTGAATCTAGATATATCTCTTTCAATTCTCTGTTTCTTTTGTGCCTTCTTCATTTTGCCTACCGTTGAAGCAGCCAACTCTTTCTCTAGAATAGCTTTAAGTTCTGGAGTCGCACCTATACATGCTTGAACACCTCCACCTAGACCCCCTGTATTAGCAAGGAAGTGGTCCCTAAGCCTTGTTAAAGTTCCAATTATAGTTCCCTCACATAGGTTACATTTGATGTGAGTTCCATTTCGGGTCACATGCTTCCATGCCTCAGAAGTTTATTTAGGAGGAGCCATTAAATGAAAATCTGCATGTTTGGAAAGAAAAATTAAAAAACAAAATAAACACTACATTTATTTCAACCTTTCAAAATAGAAATACTTTTTAACAATTTCACAAATGACCTCTTAAAAATATGTAATAAAAATATTTAATATTAGCAATATATAATATTAATATTAAACAATATAATAAAAAACTATTAATATAAAATTATAAATTATATAATAATAATATTAAACAACATTATAAAATATAAACATTATAAAGTATAAACTATTAAACATTATAAATAAATAAATGTGTATTATGTGTATTTCATAATATTATATTGTATAATAATATAATAATATTAAACAACATTATAAATTTATTAACATTATAAATAAATAAATGTGTATTATGTGTATTTTGTAATATTATATAATATAATAATAATAAACCTAAAAAAATTTAATTATAATGTTGTTTAATATTATTTAATTATTAACCCTAAAAAAAAAAATTAAAAATAACACGAGAAGCCGAAGCCTACCTGTGCAGGTTGGGACTTGGGAGAGGCTGTGCAAGTCGGGACTCGAGAGAGGCAAGCGACGTCGGTTTGCAATGGTGGCGGTCTGGTGGGCGACGTCGGGTAGCAATGGTCGTCTGCAGTCGAAGGTCGGTCTGCAAAAACCGAGCTTTGGTGGTCAGCAATGTCGATCTGCAGTCGAAGGGGCGACTGGAACTAGTGCATCCGTGACTGCAAATCGAGCCTCAACATAAACTTTGCTTGTTTGCCGCCGTGGCCCGTATTTATTAACAAAACTTGATGAAACCCTAAAACGTGCAAGGGGAAAAACGCTTTTCGGCAAACACGTCATCCCTAAATTTTTATACGAATTTAATCGAATTTTTTAGGGATTTTATAAAATGTTTCAAGTTCGGCGAATTTTGAACTTCAAGGTTGAAATTCAGCCGAACCTAGTGACTTAGATTCCAGCTCATATGCCACCTCTCCAATTCTCTTGCTGACTCTGAAAGGCCCATAGAATCGTGGCTTCAATTTCTCAACCCCTCTTCTTGAGAGTAGACTGTCTGTAGGGCCAGAGCCTCAAGTAAACCATGTCGCCCACCTCAAAGGTGCGCTCAATTCGCTGCTGATCAGCATACAACTTCTGCTGATTTTGTGCATGCTGGAGATTGTCTCTTAGAATCCGCAGAATATCCCGACTCTGTTGCATCATATCCTTCGCCTGAGGGGTTCTGCTATCACCAAATACTAAGTCAACGAAGTTAGGAGCTTCATAACCATATAGTGCCATGAATGGCGACATCCGAATGGACATGTGGTAGGAGGAATTGTAGCAATACTCTCCCAGGTGAAGCCATCTCACCCATGCATTCTGCTGCTCTGAGACATAGTTTCTAAGATATCCTTCCAACCACTTATTCACTATCTCGGTATGCCCATCAGTCTATGGGTGATAACTTGTGCTTGGAGTGAGCACAGTACCACATAATCTGAAGATCTCCTACCAAAAGGCACTTAGGAACTTGCTGTCCCTATCACTCACAATGTTCTTTGGTAACCCATGTAATCTGAACACATCCCAAAAGAGTACTTTAGCAACCTGAGCTGCTGTAAAAGAGCTGGTGATGGCAAAAAAATGAGCAAACTTAGTTAGCCTGTCTACCACCACATAAATACTATCCTTCCCTTGAGCCCATGGCAACCCAGTGATGAAGTCCATGGAGATACTCTCCCATTTTTGGCCGGGAATAGGCAAGGGTTGTAACAAACCAGCTGGCAGAGTGTGCTCATCTTTGTTTCTCTGACATGTGTGACACTCCTTAATGTACTTCAAAACATCATTTTTAAGTCCCTTCCAAGAAAATCTCTCTCGGATTTGCCTGTATGTTTTGAAGTAACCTTGGTGACCAGCGAGGGGGATATCATGGAAAGTCTTCAAAATCTTCTCCTTTAGCTTAGATTCAACCACAATGAAGACCCTTCCTTTGTACAGTATCAACCCCTCAACCAATTTGTACCTTTCATCATGAAAAGTACCTTCTATAATGTTGGTTGCAAACTGATTTTTGGCATAATCAGCAAGCAACAACTCCCTCCAATTAGCAGTAAGCTCGCATAGTGAGCTCAAATGGGGCCTTTTGGATAAGGCGTCAGCCACAACATTGTTCTTTCCCTTAACATACTCAATATCGAAATCATAAGCCTGCAGCTTACTCACCCACTTCTGTTGTCTTTCATTCAAATCCTTCTGATGCATGAAGTGTTTAAGACTATTATGATCAGTCTTAACAATGAACTTGCTCCCTACCAGATACTATCTGAACTTCGTAAGGGCATGCATTATGGCAAACATTTCCTTGTCATAAATCGAATACAGCCTTTCAGGTCCTCTCAACTTTCTGCTCACAAAGACTATAGGATGCTTATCCTGCATGAGAACTGCACCAACACCTTCTCCAGATGCATCACACTATAGTTCAAAAGATTTGGTGAAGTCAGGTAAAACCAAAACAGGGCAGGAATTCATGATCCCCTTAAACCGCTCAAACACTGTCTGTGCCTTTTCGGACCATTCAAAAGCTCCTTTCTTCGTAAGATCTGTGAGGGGGCAGCCAACTGAGAATATCCCTTCACGAACGTTTGATAAAAACCACACGGGCCCAAAAATCCTCTCAGATGGGTTATGTTTTCAGGAGGAGGCCTATCAATGATGGCTCTAATCTTTTCGGGATCCACCTTCACACCACCTACACTGATAATGTGAACAAGGTAGAGCAACTCTTCCATTCCAAACTCACATTTGGACTCCTTGGCAAACAGGGATTCGGATTCTAGTATGCTTAGCACCTCATCCAAGTGCTGTAAATGCTCCTTCCAAGATTTGTTGAATATGAGTATGTCATCAAAGAATATCCAAACAAACTTCCTTAGTTGTTCTTGGCAGATTTTGTTCATACATGACTGAAATGTAGTAGGTGCATTTGTCAAACCAAAGGGCATGACTAGGAACTCAAAATGCCCAAAGTGGCATCTGAAAGCGGTCTTCTCCACATCTGAATCTCTCATTCTAATCTGATGATACCCCGACCTGAGGTCAATCTTAGAGAAGAACACTGCACTATGTAGCTCATCAATGAGCTCATCAATTCTCGGAATAGGATACCGATTCTTGATAGTTTTCTGATTCGGGGCTCTATAATCCACGCACATGCACATGGTCCCATCCTCCTTTCTCACCAAAACAACAGTCGAAGCAAATGGGCTTTTGCTAGGCCGTATGTAACCCATGTCAAGCAATTCCTGGATTGCTTTCTCAATCTCATCCTTCTGCTTCTTAGGATACTGGTAAGGAGTAGTCATAACTGGCTTAGCTTGTTAGCTCCTTCAAACTCAATGATGTGTTCGGCACCTCTCTCAGGGGGTCTGCCAGGAGGTGGGTTTTCAAACACCTTACTTCTCTTGGTTATCAAGGCTTGAATGTCTTCAGGATAGTTCCGATTTTCTTTTAGTGGTTCTAAAGGCATGACCATGACCTTACTTCTATCTGTGATCATTGCTTGAATGTATGTGGAATAGCTGCCCTTATCTACCAATGGATTTGAAGGCATTATCAAACACTCTGCTGCCCACTCCACTTGGTTATGGCGGATCAGCCTTTTCAAAGATACAACTTTAAGTCCATCATGCGATATTCCTCTCAATACTACCTTCTTTCCCTCAGACATGAATTTCAGCTCCATGGTTTGCAAGTTTAATGTGATCTCACTAAGAGATCTCAGCCATTGAATCCCGAGGACTGCATCATCAGTCCCACCAATGCTAACCACAAAGAATGATTTCCCAACTTCAAAGACATGTTGGAAATCATCCGGTTGTAGGATATAGTGGAGCCATCTGCTACCATGACTTTGAAGCCCTCAACTTCCTCTGCCACTAGTCCCCTCTTAGCAACAATCATTTCATCAATGAAGTTGTGTGTTGCTCCTGTGTCAATGAGTGCAATGACACAATGCTCTCCAATCACACCCCGAACTCTAAAGGACTTATTCTTGTGAATTCTCGAGAGTTGAGCAACCACTCCTCTATCTTCCGACCCAATTTCAGGCCCTTTAGGAGCTTCTTCATACGCGCTGTCCTCAACTTCAATTTGCTGTTTAGAAATTTCAGAATCTGATCCATCCGTAGAATAGCACTCCATCTGATGTAAATTGCCCTTTCCATGACACTTATGTCCTGGGGCCCAAGGTTCTTTGCAAGAATAACAAAGATTGTTCCTCCAAAGCTCTTGATGGAGCTCATCATCCATTCGCGGAGGGAACCTCTTGGTCTGATTTGTGAACTTCTTCTTATCCCTTCTGAAAGAAAAAGGATTGGATTGAATTTTATTCCTTGGGGCAGCCAACTCCATGCTTCGAGATTTCTTAATAGCTTCTACCAAGGTGGGCGGATCAAATGCTTTAACCCAACCTTTCAAAGGTTCCTCAAGTCCTTCAGTGAAAAGGACAACTATCCGCTTCTCAGAGATGCTACTTACCATAATTGACAGATTTTGGAATTCAATTACGTAAGTGTCCAACGAACCTTGTTGTTTGAGTTGTGCAAGTTCTCTAAATTTCACCTTTGGATCCTTGGTGTCGAATCTCTCAATCAGCTTGTTGGTGAAATCAGCATAAGTGGTGATCAAGTTATGACCAAGGGTGACCAACCCATGGTACCACCATTCGTGGGCCACTCCATCCAAGTGCAAGGTAGCAAACTTGATGGCATCTTCTTCCGACATAGGTCTCAAGGACAAGTAATTGTCCAACTTCTGCACCCATGCTCTAGTTGTGCTCTTAGTGCTCCCATCGAAGTGTGCTAAGGTCACTCTTCCAAGAGCTTGTTGATAATCTCTTGGGGCAGCAAACCTATTGTCATTCCTCCTTCCTCTCTTCATTTTCTGATTCATAAACTGATCTAGAGTGAGGATGTCTCAGATCTAATTAGGGAGAGAAGCATACTCCATGTAACTGTTTCTTATTTCATCAACTGTAGGTATCTCTGTTTCAGCTTGTTGTACTTCTCTTGGCAGAAATACAGGTTGTAGAGGTCTTGGGGCTGAACCTCCATTTTGTTGCTCCCGTTGTTACTCCCATTTCCATTGCCTACAGGAGCATTAGAAGTGTTGGCTTCTAGTCCATTTTTGGGTTGGTTAGGGGTCCCAACAACGTTCTGGTTAAGTTTGGCCAGCAGTAGAGACATCATGTCCATCATGGCATTGAATTGTCTCTCAACCTTCTTATCAGGTGCCTCATTCTGTTTTGTAGCCTTGTCTGCCATTGAATCCACTGAGTCTGAAGAATAATCCTTCCCTCTATTCCTCAGTACTTCTGAAAATGTATCCTCTTCTGGCACTATCGGAATCTGAAACTGCTGTCTCTTTTGTTCTCGGTTGTAGTATCTGACGTCTTTGTCACTCATGGAGACTTCTGAACCCACTAAAACTCACAGGCTGGCAGGAAAACCAGCTCTGATACCACTGTAATATCCTAGATTTTTTTTTTGTTTTTTAGACCAATAATAATCATTCACAAACAGATAACCCGTTAAGGTTAGAAAGCATAAACTCAAAGCTTGCTGAAAAATGCAACCCTTCCACTTTTTGATCACCAAGTGCCCAATGTGGGAAGGTGAGAGCATACGGTGAATAGGGGATCGTTAGATCTCAAATTTGCTGAAAGATGAAGTGAAATACAATACTGGGCGGCAAGCCAGCCCCTTCCGCTTATCCAACGGGAAAGCAAGAAACTTGGCGGTGAACCAGCCAAGAGAAACATACAAAGACACAGATCACTCAACCGCAATATTTCAGCGGGAGGACTGAAATTTCAAACAAGCTCAACTTGGCCTCTTATGCAGCAAGAGGACCATTACAATCAATCATCACTTGACCGCTTATGCAGCGGGAGAACTAAATTACAATTTAATTGAAATAGGCGGCAAGCCAGCCTCTTCCACTTTTCAGCGGGATGAGAGTTTACAAGGAAGAATTGGTTAGTAGCATAGTTGAACTACTCACGACTCGGCTCGACTCGCCAAGCCCCTGGGGAAAAAACTCGGGGAAAACTCAGGAAAAACTCGGCAACTTAAAAACATGTTTAAACTTAGTAAAAAATGCATTTTTTTTGCAAAATTTAATGAGAAGATGCATCCAATGAGTCAATAAATGATAACACAAAAGAAACAAGTTGATTCTAGATATATTAAAATGCAAAGTGTCTACAAAATCACATCCTCATGAGGAATGCTGATGGCTGGAAGCCTAGAAGCAAAATAGTAAATTACTAAATAGTTTTTGTAAAAACAAAAGTAAATACATCATTACAAATTACAATTACAACTTCCTCTTCCCAGCTCTAGCCAAAATTTGGGCAGAGGTAGAACTAGAGGGTCTAGACTGTCTAGTCATATAAGTTTGTTGTGGGCGTGACTGTGCCTCCTCACTCGGTATGGCTGATTGAGACTCATCCTCCATCCTGGATGACGCTGTCTCCACCTGCTTCTGGCACTGGCAATGAATCCTCATCCTCCTCAATGTCATCCAACCTGAAACCAAATCCACCCCCCTCCTCCATAGCTTGCCTCTCCAAATCAGTGATGTCAGTGTCGGAAAACAATGGAGGTTACTCCTGTGATGTCCAATCACTGTAAGGATCTATATCATCCAAGTCAATTAGACCATCTTCTAGTTCCTCTACCTTCCTTACACGCAATCGAAGATTATATTGCACGTAGACAAGGTCATTGAGCTGTTTATGCGCTAACTTGCTCCTCTTCTTCGTGTGGATTGCTTCAAACAAGCTCCAATTGCGCTCACAATTGGATGAACTGCAAGGCTGACATAAGACTGAGGGCAAATTTTTTGAGATGTGGGGTGTTTCCACCCCAATTTTGCCACCAAGCATCTGCAAAATAAATAAAATGGAAAAGTTAGAAAGCAAAGAGAAAAGAGAAAACATAATTTATCAATCATTTTAGTCTTTAAATCCCAAAATCCAAATGGCAAATGTTATACCTGGGGTTTGAGTGGTTCTTCCTCTCCTAGCCAGCTCTGAAGAGAATAGCTTACCCCTTCCTCCCTCATAATTTTGGAGCTCACTCACAATGAGGTCTCTCTCCTCAACATCAAGTACCATCCTCTCAATGCATGTACTGAGGCCCTCCATGACTTCTCCATTTGAATCTAAGTAAGAACCCCCAAACCTAAAACGAGGGTTGAGGAAGTACCCTGCTGCATGAATGTGTTGGTGGAGCTGATTTTTCCACCTCCTATCAACAATTTCCCAAATGGGATCAAATTTGAGCCTATCCCCCTTGTAGTAATTTTTGATAGACTCCTTGGCCCTATCCATGGCCTCATAAAAATATCCCATTGGGGTTTTATCTCCATCCACCAAGCGAAGAACTCGAACCAAGGGCTCTGACACCTACAATTGAAAAATACAAATTACAAAAAGATTAAAATTTAAATAATGAAGTTACAAATTAGTAATGAGAGACTTAAATCAAGAATAACTAAAATTTAAAAATTAAAATTTTGAAGTAACAACCTTCACAATCTCTGCAGCCCTTTGTGCAAATTGGCTGTCAAAGACTATGCATGCGACAGCCTCTCCTTCAAGTTTCTTTGAATAAGGTGAGTTAAGCCATTTTCCACTCACAAACATTTGTTTCAAAGAAGTCAATGCTGCAAGAAGGCTTTGCAACGTCAAGAAAATCGTTGCAAACCTTGTGACACCAGCTCTCACCAAATCTTTCCCTTGGGTGTGTTGTCTCATCAAATTTAGGACCCAAGGGTGATTGTAAATATATTTGGTGATCCTCCTTGCATCTTCCACAACTGGAGTCACCCACTCAAGTTTTCCTATGTCCTCCAAAAGAAGGTCAAGGACATGTGTTGCACAAGGTGTCCAAAAAGAGTTGGGTGCCTCTCTTGGAGGATTCTTCCTGCAAAAGAAGAATTTATTCTTAAAAAATATGCAACCAAGTAAAACAAAGCCACAACAAATGAAAATATTGCTAATGCCTAAAGGTGATAATTTAAAAGGATTCTACCTGCTGACACATATGCTGTTGCATTATCTGTGATGATTTGCACCACATTCTCTACCCCCACCTCCATGACGACATGCTCCAACATTCTAGCCAATGTTTCTGCATTTTTCACCTTGCTGGAGGCATCAACAGATTTCAAGAACACTACATTCTCCTTGCAAGCAACCAAAAAATTGATGATGGTGCAATTCTTGCCATCTGTCCACCCATCAGAAAGAATGGTGCAGCCATAATTTGCCCATTCAATTTTTTATCTCCATCACTTCTCTTGCCCTAGCAACTGCATTTGTGAGCAACTTGTAAGTGCAAAGTGAAATTAGGTCTTAGTACACAATTTTGATTTAATAAACAAGAAATCTAAAAAATAATTAAAAATGAAATCAAGTGGACTATGTAGTAATTTACTAACCTCCCATTCAAATCCCTGCGAGAAGGGGCCTTGTACCCCTTTCCTGAAACTGTCATAGCAGTCACCAAATTCAGCCAATAAGCATTCTCCGCCACATTGAATGCAATGTTGTTGAAGTACCAAAAATCAGCTACTGCAATGTCAATTTTCTCATGTACCTCCTTATTCCATCCAGTGGCCTCTAATGATGGTTGTGCTCCAGGTGTGTTCCTGGGCACAAAATAATCACCTATGGACCTTGATCGTGGTGATGGAAGTGGAACAATGCTAGGTACTCTACTAGAGGAAGCGGAAGCAATGGGCGAGGTGATGGTGGGTTTGCGGATACGTGGGCCGCACCAAAAGCCCACTATGCCCTCAAATGCTTCTTGTTCCTCTTCAAGGTCAACAGAAACACCTTGAGATTCAGCTATGGCTGATCTCATGGCTAGCTTTGCCCTCTCCCTTTGCAATTTCTTCTCTTCCCCAGCTGCAAGTAGGGCATTCATTTGTCTTTTTATTTCTTCATTAGTCCTAGGGCATGCTCTAGCATCATGCCTATCTATTCCTGCGAGGTGGTATTTGAGGTGGTTGATGCCTCCATGAAGTATTTTCTCACACTTTATGCATATAACTGACCCAGGATCGGGTCCCTCATAGGCATACCTCCATGCCCCATCTCTAGCACCTCTAGGACGGGTGCCTATATATCCAGATGGGCATGGATCTAGTGGCCATTGCTCCCTTGCCATGATTAATGCTTACTTAACCTACACATACAAAGTGAAAAAAAAAATTAACATTTTAGTTAAACAATTTAGCAAACTATCTACATTAGTTTAAATAAATTTAGACATCATTCGAAGTTTTTTTTTTTTAAAGTAGGGTTTGAATTTTTTTTTGAAAACTAGATTCTTAAAAAAATTGTGAAAATTCAACAAAACTTGTCAAATCTAGTGTTAAATCTTGTGCAAATAACTTAGAAATGATTTAGACTACCTAGGAATCATTTCTAATCAATCTAAATGCAACAAAAAATAAACAAATTGTTTTAAAAAAGCATAGAAAAAAAATAAAAAAACTTACCTGGGAATCTGATTTTCCCTTCAAATCTACTTGGAATCACTCAAAAATCACTCCAAATCACCTTGCAAGTCCTTCCAAGTCAACCTCCCCCTTCTCAGCCCAAAACCCAATCAAAAAACAAAAAATGAATGTTGTTTTTGCCGTTCTCGACTAATGAGGAAACACGGGCGAGTTTTTGCCAAAAACTCGGCGAGTTTTCTTGGCGAGTAGAAGTCACAACTACTCGCCAGGCTCAAAAACTCGGCGAGTTTTTGACACTCGCCGAGTTTTCGGCGAGTGTGTCATCTATGGTTAGCAGTACTACTACTTAACCTTACAATAATAAAGAGAGTGAGAGAAGAAGAGTAATGTTGAACATCCAAATAATAAGCATGAAATGCTGCGAACACCAAAATCTGCAGGCTGGAAATGCAAAACCAGCAACCTCTAGATTCACTAAAACACTCATAACTCTCTGTTTACTTACCCAATTCACCCCAAATCAGTTCTAAACCAATACTACACCAGCCACAATGAAAACCAACCCAAAGAAAGCTATCAAAACACTCATTTTTATTTTGCACTCCCTAAACCCAACGCCTAACCAGGGAATTTCGATTTGCATTATAAAATTCTACACTTAACATAAGGTGCTAAAAACTTACAATATGCATCGCCAGTGGCAGGAAAGATGGATGAGCCGGTACCCAGAATGATGGAATCGCCTGGCCAAGAGGTATGAGCAAAATATAGTTTCAGCAGCTCCGCAACCAGCAACCAGAAAACACTCCACAATCTGCAACTCACTCACCAACAGCACTGAAAACACAAGGACACAACTGGGTACTATCTTGCAAGTACAAAACTGAGACTTAGCTAGGAAGCCACACTTCGAAGCTCAGATTTTTCAATCACCAATCCGACAGCATAACGATGCAATTTCATAAGATAACCAAAAAGGGAGCCCAAGGCTCTTATTTATAACTTCTAACTCCACCAAATGCAAATGCTCACAAATGCGCCCAAATTCAATTTCCTCATTTGCATTTCATTTACCAAGTGGACCCAAGGATGGCGCCATACCATAAGTCAAAAATCACGCCAAGTAAGCACAAGACCACGATTTTGACTTATCAAATACTTTTTGTTGAGTAAAATAACATCTCCCATTTTAATATTGGTGTCCCTTTTCAGACATAACAATTCGCCTAGCATTTAGGAGATATTATGCTCAATTTCCAAAGTCATTAATCAGTAGTAAAAAATAATCAAATTAATTAAATATTAAACCTTAGGATAAGGAAATAATATTTAATTACATCACTTATGACTCCAATACTAATTATTAACAAAACCAGGATGAAGCTGAGCAAGGAAGACCACTGAACTGCTGCAAGATCAGGACCCTATCCATTGCCAAAAATAGAAATATGTCATACTGCCACTTACTAAAAATAGTAAGTCATGATCTACTGCTCCGAAAAGCATGATCTTCGCACCCAGTGACAGAGCATGGAGAGCTCAGTAGGACAGTATCACAAAAACGGCCAACCCATGACTTACTAAAAATAGTAAGTTCTCGCCTCATCAATGTTTGACCCTCATTCTTCATTCCACATAGCCTACGGGTCTCAGGAATAGGCCAATGGACCATTGGAAGGACATCAACGAGAATGGAACATTACAAATAATCAAAGCATCCACGCAATTAAGATCTAACAATAGAGAACACAAGTTGCATCTGCGATTTTACGTGGAAACCCGTGTGGGAGAAAACCATGGCAAAATATTGTTTTTATAGATAACTTCTTACAACTTCATAGGCACCAACCCACAAGAGACACCAATACCCTCCCCTAAGCACCAACTCAGCAAGAGACACCGATCTCTTTGAGCGAGAGGCTCCAACCTCTTGAACTTGCAAAGTAGAAGGCACCAACCTTCGAAAATTAAATTGATTGTAATGTTGTTGGATTTATTCTAGATCCGTTCAAGGTCTTCAACAAAATCTATAACTTGCCTTGAACTACTCCCCTTAAACTTCCACTCAAATCTGAAATATGATTTTCAAAATAAGCTCACAAATCTGCACAATGTCTGCTCTAGTTATCTCAAATTAGTAATTTCTGCTCTCAAAATACCTGATTTTCACTCGTAGATTTTCTATCAAATATCTGATTTTCTGCTTTTATAATCTTCTCTTAATTGGAAAGATATTCAATGAACTATTGCACAAATGACCTCCAAACAACCTTTATTTATACACCTTAAATGCTTCTTCACATGAACAGTGATAGCCCTTCGATTAGGTTGGCCAAGGGAGCACATAATAATTGTTTAATTTGAATTTAATTCCTCCAAAATGGGTGCCATCTTCCATGAGGTCGGCACTTGCATAAATCCTTTTTAATTTATTAATTTTCTTGCCCAATGATGGTTGCTTGAACTAGGAGGTCGACCGTCTTCTAGGAGGCTCAAAAAACATTTTATTTCTCCTACTCAGCCCATGGAGGACACATGGATCAGCCTCTCAGAGAATATTTTATTTGCTTGTGCAACACAAAACAAATCAGCCATTTACTGAAAGAGAGTTGCATATTTAATTAGTCATTTAAAATTAAGTCCGAGCCTTTGACATCAATGACAACAATTCCAACAATCTCCCCTTTTGTCATTGATGGCAACCCTTGTAAGAATAATTTTATGAAAGCAAACAAGCTGACTAAAATGCTCCTCCTGACTGTAATGCTCCCCCTGACTTAACTTCTCCCCCTTTGACATCAATGGCAAAGGGTATCCGGGGGTAATTGAATAAAACAATGAATAGCTCCCCTAAACATAGTGAATAGATGAGTGACTTCACTCCCAATTTCTCTCAGGCACTCAAAAGTCTCTTTTAGAAGAGGCTTTGTGAAAATATCTACAATCTGCTCCTTTGTAGCAACATTATTCTTTTTTACTTGCTGCTCAAATACTCGCTCCGTCTAGAAATGATACTTACTCGAAATATGCTTAGTCCTAGAGCGCATAACTGAATTTTTTGAGATGTTGATAGCACTCCTATTGGCATAGTTATGTATTCCAAGAAGTTCCATGAAAGAGAACTTGATAAAAGAAAAGCATAGTGGAGTAACAAGACATTTTGGGAGAGACGAGACAATTGCCTTAGTAAGTGAGAATTGGCCACATTTGTATTAGGATCTTAAAAAGTATGTACAAAGTTGTAGAGTATGTCAGATAGCTAAGGGAAAGATCAAAGCATGGTTTATATCAGCCTTTACCTGTACCTAAAAGACCATGGGAAGACATCAGCAAGGATTTTGAATTTGGTTTACCAATGACTCAGAGAGGTCATGATTCTATTTTTGTAGTGGTTAATAGATTTTTTATGATGGCACAATTCATTCCTTGCCAAAAGAAAAATGATGTAGTTCATATCGTAGAGGTATTTTTCATGGAGGTGTGTTGTGCGAATCGCACACCCACCCCCGTCTTGGACAGGGACCCCCCAGTTTGTGCCTTTCTGTCCTTGCGGAAGAGGAACGGGATATGAATGGTCAAGTGCTGCTAAAACCAAATTCAGCCTCTAGGGCCATATTGCGAACTTAAAACTCCCCAATTCTCGCAAAATCGCCTAAATGTGAAGAAAGAGTTAAGGCCTGCAATGACGTTGAAATGCCGATTTTCGCCAAGGGATACAAAGGAGATAAAGAATCTGAAAAAGTTGGCAAAAATGCCCCAAATGCCCAAATTCGGACCTTTTAGCCAAAATGTTAAAAACTGAAAGTTGGCAAAAGTGCCCAAAGGGCCGAATTTGGACCTTTAAGTGAAAATCTGAAAAGTGAAAAGTTGGCAAAAATGCCCCAAATGCCCAAATTCGGACCTTTTAGCCAAAATGTTAAAAAGTGAAAGTTGGCAAAAGTGCCCAAAGGGCCGAATTTGGACCTTTAAGTGAAAATCTGAAAAGTGAAAAGCTGGCAAAAATGCCCGAAATGGCCAAATTCGGACCTTTTAGCCAAAATGTTAAAAAATGAAAGTTGGCAAAAGTGCCCAAAGGGCCGAATTTGGACCTTTAAGTGAAAATCTGAAAAGTGAAAAGCTGGCAAAAATGCCCCAAATGCCCAAATTCGGACCTTTTAGCCAAAATGTTAAAAAGTGAAAGTTGGCAAAAGTGCCCAAAGGGCCGAATTTGGACCTTCAAGTGAAAATCTGAAAAGTGAAAAGCTGGCAAAAATGCCCCAAATGCCCAAATTCGGACCTTTTAGCCAAAATGTTAAAAACTGAAAGTTGGCAAAAGTGCCCAAAGGGCCGAATTTGGACCTTCAAGTGAAAATCTGAAAAGTGAAAAGTTGGCAAAAATGCCCCAAATGCCCAAATTCGGACCTTTTAGCCAAAATGTTAAAAACTGAAAGTTGGCAAAAGTGCCCAAAGGGCCGAATTTGGACCTTTAAGTGAAAATCTAGAAAGTGAAAAGTTGGCGAAAATGCCCCAAATGGCCAAATTCGGACCTTTTAGCCAAAATGTTAAAAGGTGAAAGTTGGCAAAAGTGCCCAAAGGGCCGAATTTGGACCTTTAAGTGAAAATCTGAAAAGTGAAAAGTTGGCGAAAATGCCCCAAATGCCCAAATTCGGACCTTTTAGCCAAAATGTTAAAAGGTGAAAGTTGGCAAAAGTGCCCAAAGGGCCGTATTTGGACCTTTAAGTGAAAATCTGAAAAGTGAAAAGTTGGCAAAAATGTCCAAAGGGCTGAATTTGGACCTTTAAGTGAAAATCTGAAAAGTGAAAAGTTGGCGAAAATGCCCCAAATGGCCAAATTCGGACCTTTTAGCCAAAATTTTAAAAAGTGAAAGTTGGCAAAAGTGCCCAAAGGGCTGAATTTGGACCTTTAAGTGAAAATCTGAAACATCAAAAGTTGGCAAAAATGCCCCAAATGGCCAAATTCGGACCTTTTAGCCAAAATGTTAATAAGTGAAAGTTGGCAAAAGTGCCCAAAGGGCCGAATTTGGACCTTTAAGTGAAAATGTGAAAAGTGAAAAGTTTGCAAAAGTGCCCAAAATCCCGAAATTCACCAATAAGGGGTGAAAATGTCAAAGTTTTTAAAACTTTTCGAACGCCCCTCTTGCCCGAAATTGCCAGAAACAACTAAATTCGCGGAAGGAGTAAAAGCGTTAAAACTTGGGAAATTTTCAAATGACCCTCCAGGTGTTAAATTTTAATATTTGTTAAATTAAATTAATTAATTTTTCAAATTGATTTAGTGAAATGAAATTGATCGTTCGCAGGTCGTAGGACGTCATTAGAGAACCAGGAGAAAGACTCTGTTGAGAGAGTTACATTTTAGAGTTAGAATAGGTTAGATTTTAAGCAGTAGCATAGAGATGCTGCAGAAATTGTTGTAATAGGCAGCTGAAATCAATATATAAACATTGATTTGGTGTTTATTGTCTTGTTTTCATCCTGTTTGCATGGTTTCTCTCAGCATTTTAGATAGATCTTTTTGTTTTAGGTGTGCAGGTATTTGATAGATTCAGGCTCATACCATTGAGGATATATTGATTGTGTATCCTTTTGTATAGTTAACCTGAGCCTTTAATTGTGCTTAGTTCAATTGCAGGTGTCCGTCTGAGTTGCGCCAGAATTGGGTGCTTAGCCGTGCGTCTCCAGTTTGAAAATCTTCCAAGTCCCTTTGAAGATTGCACCATTCCTGCAAGGTTGTGAGCTATTCTGGCCAAGCAGGAATTGGTTATGTTGAATCCATCTACCCGCATACCCGTGTTGTTGGTTTCAGATCTCCTAACCCTTTCCTTTTGCTCTTTATTATGTAATTCGAGAATCACAGCAGACCAGCTTGTTGAAAATCGTAAGTCCCCTTGTGTTTCCAGCAAAAACACATCAAACCACTGAGTAGTCCCGCAGTCAAGACTTGACAAATGAAACCTTGAGGTCGTCCCCTTTGATCAAACAAAAAACAGTATTAGGGATTTCCTTATCTCAATAGAGGATAGGATACTCAGCGAGTTTATTCTATTCTGCGTTGGCCGGATGAAGTCGCAAGTTCAGCAATTTTAGACACATCAACAAAATTGGCGCTAGAAGGAGGGCGGTTTGATGAAATGTGTGGACAGCTAATTCAAGATCATATCAATCCATATTTGTGACGAGTAACCTTATAGCTTTTTTAACCTCCTCCACGCGCAACAGAATTGGTGCTAGGGGGGCCTTTGTCAGGATCCAGGCAGCAAGTTGAGTTTATTGAGACCTTTTAAATGCTATACTTGGGATATGCAAGATCCCTGTTAAACTAGAAAAGCCAAAAAATCAGAAAACCTGAAAATACCAAAAATATTTCTGAGTCGATATGTTGAGTCAGTCGCTTCATGAAGGCTGTTTGTAGTCCGAAATTTTTTAGATCCAGTACAGGTTGAGTCTGCAGCTATATCCCAAGCAGTTGTTCGAATTTGCATATGCAACTCACTGCAAGATTCATGACACCACAATGCAAATGAACTGAATTGCTTGACATTTTTGTCAAGGGTCGAGCTCGCATTGCGGGGGCAGATATTCTTTTGGGATATCCCCAAACTGGAGAAGTTAGCTGTAATGTCCCCTTCTCAGGCGTAATGTTTCAGTTGACCGATGGCCTATTTCGGAGACCCGTAGGCTACCCAATGGGTGAAATTAGGGTTTCCAATTTTGGAGTTTGTTGCTGCTCGTGAATTAGAGTTTGGATCGTGGATTCTTTCTGGGTTTTCAAAGGGCTTCGCAGTGGTATTTCCGGCTTTGCGTTCCGAGCACTTTTTGGAATTTACTATTTTTAGTAAATTCTATTTCTAGCAGTGGTCCTGATTATTTCGACACAGTTGGTTCTCTTCTTCAGTTGGTTCAGTTGGCTTCGTCACTTTTGGCCTTGGGATGTTTTTGGAGAGATAAGTTCATTTCATTTAAATAATGTTATGTTTTAATGTTATATTTTAAAGTTGACCCCTTGGCCTAGCTTCATCACTTCAAGTTGTTTTAAAAGGTGGTCTTCAAGGGTGGACGCATCATGGAAGGGATTTAATATTTCCTAAGGTCTAAAATCTTGCTTATGAAAAGGGGTGCCAACTTTATGAAGAGAAGTGAATTAAAATAAAGGTTAATTAAGCTTTTAAAAGTGGCGCCATCTCTTGGAGGAAAATTCAAATATGAAATTAGGTGCACTTTCTAGAAGCCTCTAGAGATCCCTTGTTAAGCTTATAAATGGAGGCCTCTTCCCTTCATTTGGCATCTTATGTCTATTGTAATGTTACTCTGCCGGAATGGTATTAGGGTTGCTTCGAGGAATGAATGCCTCCTAGCCTTGGCATTGCTTCTTGCTTGAAAGATAGCAACTAGGGGTGATTTAGTGTAGTCGTGAGAGTTTGTAGTGGGAATTGCATTGTAGCTTGAGTTGTGCTTGAAGTTCAGTTATTTGCATTTCATTTCATTTTCGGGAGTCGCGGTTAGCAGGGCAGATTTGTAGTTTCACTCATATATTTCAAAATAAAAACATATTCATTCTGGGTATTGCATATTTCCTCTTGTTTTGGCTGGGCGCTCCTTTGTGCAAATTTGCAGATTCTAATATGAAGTGTTTTATTTTATAGAGAAGAATCGCCATTCTTGTCTGGCATCACTACTGGGAATTGCCTTGGGGTTCGTGATAAATAATCTGTTGGGTTAATATCTAATTTCTTGGTATTGGTTGGGTCGCTTCCTATGGGTCGCTTCCTTCATAGGAAGCCATTGCTTTTGGTTTTGGGTCATTCGGACTAGTATTGAGAGAGTAATGAACATTTTAGTGATTCCATGTGTTGCTGATTAAGCATTTCACGTGCAGGTCTGTCATAAATCAGAATATTAAGATTGATCCTTGAGTAGAATTTTTTGGACTTATCATTTTTGTTAAGCCCGGGAAAGCCTTCTATATTGTTACAGCATTGTATGGTCTTAATCCTATGATCTTGGCAAGCATTTACTATCATATTGTAAGTTGAACAGTAGTACTGGCAGCATTTCTTCTCTTTTTCATTTCACACTTGTTATTTACATTTAATTCCATTTCTAAGTTTTTAGCATCTCCGCCATATGGTAGCTCCATTCCCACACTGGGTTTGAAAGCACATGCTTGGTGTCGAGTTTTCCTTTCAGCAGTTGTAATTGTAAAGATCCTCTGACCATATGTTAGTCCATCTTGGGCACATTCTTGGTTAGAGTTGCTTTCAGCATGCACCAAAATCCTCTGACCATATGTTAGTCCATCTTGGGCACATTCTTGGTTAGAGTTATTTTCAGAATGCTTTAAGACCCTCTGACCATATGCTCACGCCTTGCCCAACCCGGGATCCTGGTGTACATTCTTGGTTAGAGTTGTTTTTCGCATCGTTTTGGTTTAAGTGCTAACCCTAACGGATGTGTGTTGCATTACTCTTTGTAATTGAAAAATTGAAAAAAATTGGTCTGGGATATTTCTGTGGTATCAGAGCCTCACATCCTGCCATCCTGTGAAACAAACCTTCTATGAGTGACAGAGAAAGAAGATACTTAGCAAGGGAAGATAAGAAGGCTGCAAGTCAGTTTCAGTTTCAGTGGTATCAGGTTCCTGAAGGTCAAACAGCATCAGAGGTTTTGAGGGCTCATTGGGAGTCTTCTCCGGAAACAGAAATGGGGGACAGTGAAAGGCCAGTAGGTGGTACTGAGAGGTTTACAAGCAGTTGGGATGAAAGTGGAAAAGGAAGGGAAAGAACACCAAGTCCGAGAAGGAGGTTCGAGAGGAAGATGGATGCCTTATTGGATATGGTATCTCTCATGATGGGGAAAATGGGTCAGAGTTCTAATTCACAGAACAATCAAGGGCACACTGGAGAACACAGCGGCTCCAACCAGCATAGTGAACATGCTGCTCCGCATACCTCAAATAGAACAAACATTTCTTCCAGGCCTTTTAAACCCACCTTCTTGGCACCAGTAAACCCTCAACCCGATCCAGGAGAGAATGCATCATTTGTGGAACAGTTGAGACTTGATCGTGCTGAGTATGAGTCTCTTCCTGATGAAATCAAGTTAGACATATCTTACAATGATTTCGTGGACCATAAAAGGAAGAATAAAGGACATGGGAGACATCATGAACATAGGGAAGCAATAGTACAGAGGGATTTGCATCAAGCAATCAACAAGGTTATGCTTCCACATTTTGACGGGAGTGACAGTAGTTCAGCTAGAGCTTGGATACAGAAGTTAGACAACTATCTAGCTCTTAGACCCATGACAGAAGAGGAGGCAATCAAGTTTGCTACACTTCATTTAGATGGGGTAGCACACGAATGGTGGTACCATGGTCTAGTCACCTTGGGGCATCGATCGATCACTACCTATGATGAGTTCACCAATAGGCTCACAGAGAGATTCGAGAAAAAGGATCCAGAAGTGCATTTCAGAGAATTGGCACAACTTAGACAACATGGCACAATCGATGCTTTCATAGCTGAATTTCAAAGGCTTTCAGTAATGGTCACGGGAATCACCGAGAGGCGGTTGGTGATCCTATTCAGTGAAGGGCTTATGGAACCACTCAAGGGTTGGATTAAAGCTTTCGATCCATCCTCCTTACAAGAGGCAATGAAAAAAGCAAGAAATATGGAGTGGGCTGCTCCTAAGGCAAAAATTCAATCCAAGCCATTATTTCACAAAAAGGATAAAGGAAAAGGACCTCACCATAAGGAGTTCAAACATCATAACACTCATGTCACAAGGCTGGATCCAGAGACACTTAACGAACTCCGAAGAAAGGGGTTATGTTTCCGATGTAGAGAAAAATGGTCCCAAGATCATATTTGCCCAAAGGGAGTCAAAATTCATCAAATTGAATACTATTCAGCTGGAGAAAGCGATTCTGATTCTTCAGACCAGCAATCAGATTGTGATAACAGCGAAGTGGAAAGAGTTCCCGAAAAATCTGAAGGTGAAAAAGGAAGTGGGGGTACCTTGGCTCAACTTTCGAGCTTTCAAAAAAATGAATCCTTCAAGGTTCGAGGGATGATTAAGGGGCAGCGAATAGTTGCTTTGATTGATACTAGAGCAATGCATAACTTCATTGATGAAGTGGTGGTGGCAAAGAAAGGGCTGCAAACAGAAGATTTTGAAGGCTTCAAGGTTATGGTTGCTGATGGGTTTCACATTTCCTGCACCAAGAAGATCCCAAATATGTCTATGCAATTGGGCAACTACGAAGTCAAGGATGACTTCTACGTAGTCAACATTGGAGATACGGATGTCGTCCTAGGCATTCAATGGCTGCGTTCACTTGGAGAGATCTCCCTAAATCTGCAAACCATGGAGCTCAAGTTTCAATCCGATGGGAAGAAGGTGGTGTTAAGAGGAATGTCTAACGGTGGACCTCGGATCGTGTCATTCAAGCGAATGGCAAAATTGATTCGGCATGATCAAGTTGAGTGGGCTGCAAAATGTATGATTCTCCCAGCTAGTCCGGTTGAAACAAAGAGGGACTACCCTCCTGATATCCAGTCCTTACTCACTAGGAAGAGTAAAGTGTTTGCTGATTTACCTCTTGGGCCACCTCCTGAACGAGGCTCAGAGCATGTCATAGAGCTCAAGGAAGGGGCTAAACCAGTTATCACAACTCCATATCGGTACCCTAAGAAGCAAAAGGATGAGATTGAGAAAAACATTAAGGAACTCTTGGAGATGGGCTTCATTCGTCCAAGTAAGAGTGCTTTCGCTTCAGCAGTTGTTCCTGTGAAGAAGAAGGATGGTACCATTCGCATGTGTGTGGATTATCGTGCTTTGAATCAAAGCACCATCAAAAATCGATACCCCATTCCAAGGATAGATGAGCTCATAGATGAGCTACATGGAGCCAAGTTCTTCTCAAAGATTGATCTGAGGTCGGGCTACTACCAAATTCGGATGAGAGGGTCTGATGTTAAGAAGACAACATTTAGATGTCACTATGGTCACTTCGAGTTTTTAGTCATGCCATTTGGGTTGACTAATGCTCCTGCTACCTTCAAGTCTTGTATGAACAGAGTATTTCAGAAGCAGTTGAGGAACTTTGTGTCAATCTTTTTTGATGACATTCTGATCTACAGCAGGACATGGGACGAACACCTCAAGCACGTAGAGGAAGTGCTTAGCATCCTTGAATCAGAAAATTTGTTTGCCAAAGAATCCAAATGTGAATTTGGAATGAAGGAGCTACTTTACCTTGGTCACATAATCAGTGCTGATGGAGTGAAGGTTGATCCCGAAAAGATCAAGGCAATAGTTGATTGGCCACCCCCAGAGAACTTGACTCATTTGAAAGGGTTCTTGGGTCTTTGTGGTTTTTACAGAAGATTTGTGAAGGGCTATTCATAGAACACTGCTCCTCTTACTGATCTCATGAAAAAGGGAGCTTTTTGTTGGACAGAAAAGGCTCAAACTACTTTTGATAAGTTTAAGAAGATCATGAGCTCTTGTTCGGTTTTGGCAATTCCAGATTTCTCCAAGCCCTTCGAGCTACAGTGTGATGCATCTGGAGAAGGTGTTGGGGCTGTTTTGATGCAAGACAAGCATCCCATTGTGTTTGAGAGCAGAAAATTAAGAGGTGTTGAAAGGACCTACTCCATCTATGACAAGGAAATGCTTGCAATCATGCATGCATTAGCTAAGTTCAGACAATATTTGGTGGGGAGCAAATTTGTGGTCAAGACTGATCACAATAGTCTCAAGCACTTCATGCATCAGAAGGATTCGAACGAGAGACAACAAAAGTGGGTGAGTAAGCTTCAAGCTTACGATTTTGACATCGAGTATGTCAAAGGGAAAAACAATATTGTGGCTGATGCTCTATCTAGGAGACCTCATCTGAGTTCATTGTGTGAGCTCACTGCTGATTGGAAGGACATGTTGCTCGCTGATTATGCCAAAAATCAATTGGCAATCAGCATCATTGAAGGTACTTTTCATGATGAAAGGTACAAGGTGGTTGACGGGCTGATACACTACAAGGGTAGAATCTTTGTGGTAGCTAATTCTAAGCTCAGAAAGAAGTTTTTGATGACATTCCATGACATTCCACTTGTTGGTCATCAGGGTTTCTTCAAGACATATAGGCAGATTCGGGAAAGATTTGCTTGGAAAGAGCTGAAAGGGGAAGTTCAACGCTACATCCAGGAATGTCCTACTTGTCAGATGAACAAGAATGAGCACACTCTACCTGCTGGTCTGCTGCAGCCTCTTCCCATTCCCAACCAAAAATGGGAAAGCATATCAATGGACTTCATCATTGGGTTGCCAAAGGCCCAAGGCAAAGATTGTATCTATGTTGTAGTGGACAGATTGACAAAGTTTGCTCACTTCTTTGCCATCACGAGCTCTTTTTCAGCAGCTCAAGTTGCAGATTTGTTTTTTCATGAGGTGTTTAGATTGCATGGGTTACCGAAAAACATTGTGAGTGATAGGGACAGCAAGTTCCTAAGCACCTTTTGGCAAGAAGTCTTCAGGATGAGTGGTACAGTGCTTACTCCAAGCACTAGTTATCACCCCCAAACCGATGGACAAACAGAGATAGTGAACAAGTGGTTGGAAGGCTATCTGAGAAACTATGTTTCGGAGCAGCAAAGAGCATGGGTGAAATGGCTCCACACAGGCGAGTATTGTTACAATTCTTCCTTTCACATGTCAATAAGGATGTCTCCCTTCATGTCTCTCTATGGTTATGAGGCTCCTAGCTTTGCTGATTTGGTGTTTGGTGATAGCAAAGCCCCTCAAGCCAAGGATTTGTTGCAGGCTTGCAGCAAAGTCAAGACATCTTGAAATCTTTGAAGAACAACTTGCAGATTGCTCAGAATCAGCAGAAGATGTACGCTGATCAACGATGCGTTGAGCGCTCTTTTGAGGTTGGAGATATGGTTTATCTTCGACTACAGCCATACAAACAGTCTACTCTCAAGAAGAGTGGAGCTGAGAAGCTCAAGCCTCGTTTCTATGGGCCATTCCAAGTCATCAGAAAGGTTGGAGCAGTAGCTTATGAGTTGGAGCTACCTTCGAGTAGTAAAGTGCACAATGTCTTCCACGTGTCTCGCCTCAAGAAGGCACTTGGACATAATGTTATTGCTTCTTCACAATTACCACCTTTGGGCGAAGAAGGGCAGTTGATTTTGATTCCGGAGGAGATTATTGATTCCAGAGAGCATTCTTTGAGAAGGACAATCAAGGAATACTTGGTGAGGTGGAAGAATTTGCCCTTGGAGGATGCAACTTGGGAGAATGAGGAGATTTTGCAACATCCAAACTTGCAATTGCTTGAGGACAAGCAATCTTGGGGAGAGCGGACTGTAATGTCCCCTTCTCAATCGTAATGTTTCAATTGATCGACGGCCTATTTCGGAGACCTGTAGGCTACTCAATGGGTGAAATTAGGGTTTCCATTTTGGAGTTTGTTGTTGCTCGTGAATTAGAGTTTGGATCGCGGATTCTTTCTGGGTTTTCAAAGTGCTTCGTAGTGGTATGTCCGGCTTTGCGTTCCGAGCACTTTTTGGAATTTACTATTTTTAGTAAATTCTATTTCTGGCAGTGGTCCTGATTATTTCGACATAGTTGGTTCTCTTCTTCAGTTGGTTCAATTGGCTTCGTCACTTTTGGCCTTGGGATGTTTTTAGAGAGATAAGTTCATTTCATTTAAATAATGTTATGTTTTAATGTTATATTTTAAAGTTGACCCCTTGGCCTTAAAAGGTGGTCTTCAAAGGTGGACGCATCATGGAAGGGATTTAATATTTCCTAAGGTCTAAAATCTTGCTTATGAAAAGGGGTGCCAACTTTATGAAGAGAAGTGAATTAAAATAAAGGTTAATTAAGCTTTTAAAAGTGGCGCCATCTCTTGGAGGAAAATTCAAATGTGAAATTAGGGCGCACTTTCTAGAAGCCTCTAGAGATCCCTTGTTAAGCTTATAAATGGAGGCCTCTTCCCTTCATTTGGCATCTTATGTCTATTGTAATGTTACTCTGTCGGAATGGTATTGGGGTTGCTTTGAGGAATGAATGCCTCCTAGCCTTGGCATTGCTTCTTGCTTGAAAGATAGCAACTAGGGGTGATTTAGTGTAGTTGTGAGAGTTTGTAGTGGGAATTGCATTGTAGCTTGAGCTGTGCTTGAAGTTCAGTTATTTGCATTTCATTTCATTTTCGGGAGTCGCGGTTAGCAGGGCAGATTTGTAGTTTCACTCATATATTTCAAAATAAAAACATATTCGTTCTGGGTATTGCATCCTCTTGTTTTGGCTGGGTGCTCCTTTGTGCAAATTTGCAAATTCTAATATGAAGTGTTTTATTTTATAGAGAAGAATCGCCATTCTTGCCTAGCGTCATTGCTGGGAATTGCCTTGGGGTTCGTGATAAATAATCTGTTGGGTTAATGTCTGATTTCTTGGTATTGGTTGGGTCGCTTCCTTCATAGGAAGCCATTGCTTTTGGTTTTGGGTCATTCGGACTAGTATTGAGAGAGTAATGAGCATTTTAGTGATTCCATGTGTTGCTGATTAAGCATTTCACATGCAGGTCTGTCATAAATCAGAATATTAAGATTGATCCTTGAGTAGAATTTCTTGGACTTATCATTTTTGTTAAGCACAGGAAAGCCTTCTATATTGTTACAGCATTGTATGGTCTTAATCCTATGATCTTGGCAAGCATTTACTATCATATTGTAAGCTGAATAGTAGTACTAGCAGCATTTCTTCTCTTTTTCATTTCACGCTTGTTATTTACATTTAATTCCATTTCTAAGTTCTTAGCATCTCTACCATATGGTAGCTCCATTCCCACACTAGGTTTGAAAGCACGTGCTTGGTGTCAAGTTTTCCTTTTAGCAGTTGTAATTGTAAAGATCCTCTGACCATATGTTAGTCCATCTTGTGCACATTCTTGGTTAGAGTTGCTTTCAGCATGCACCAAGATCCTCTGACCATATGTTAGTCCATCTTGGGCACATTCTTGGTTAGAGTTATTTTCAGAATGCTTTAAGACCCTCTAACCATATGCTCACGCCTTGCCCAACCCGGGATCCTGGTGTACATTCTTGGTTAGAGTTGTTTTCCGCTCGTTTTGGTTTAAGTGCTAACCCTAACGGATGTGTGTTGCATCACTCTTTGTAATTGAAAAATTGAAAAAAATTGGTCTGGGATATTTCAGTTAGCACAGCCGGATATCCCTAGTCCTCCATCCAGCAGCGAGGAGTTTACACGATTTAAGAATTTGATTGAGAACCAATTTGGTCTCGAAGAGGAATTACGCTTGGAGAGCGTGCTGTCACCTTGGTGGTGCAGAATTTACGACACCCCACATTCAGAGTTCACCTGCTCACTATGCGTAGAAGCAGTCAGTCAAGCCAAAGCCCAATTTGGACTGCCGGAAGAACCAGGGGAGAGCATCACCAGCAAAGTGTGGAGCGCCTACCTTGCTACAGACGAGTATAGACGAATGCAAAATCAATGCAGCGCCGCACTCCCCGATGATGAAAAGATGGAGTTGCCAATTGCTAAGCAAGATGAACCGGTCAATCAGACCAAGGCAGCAGATGAATTTATTATCCCTGCAACTGATGAGGACAATGTTCAGGAGGATGATCAAGGGAGCTTTGTGGATCAGCCACAGGTTGAAGAGCAGTTTGCAGCAGCCCCGCAAATGGACGATGCAGTCCAAGAGTCCGTCAAGGATGTTTTTGAGAGCCAATCAATCAAAGAGTCTCTGCTGTTTGAGGAAATATTGATACAAGTGCATAATGCCGCATTGTTCATACAGCCCAAAGATTCACTAACAGATGATGCGCCTCTCTTTCCTGAGTTCGAGTTCGGTTTCAAGACTAATTTTCAGCCTACGCAACCTAATGTGGAATGTGATGCTGATTTGCATACACCAAACGCTATCAAGATGCTTCACCACCAATGGCAACCTTCTGATATAGCTGCTGAAGCCTTCTCGCCGCACAACCCACCGTACAAAACTCTGCATGACTCAGAAACCTGCCAGGTTGTTTCTTTCCCTCCTGCTGTTAATTCTGAAAATTTTCCGTTTAATTTTGAATATTCTAGAAAAACGACCTGTAAATGGATTAACCACGGACCTAACGAACTTCCCCAACTAATAATTTTGCCTAATGTCTTGGTTAAATTCGAGAGTGGCCAACTGAAAATTTTCTTTTCAGACTATAAAAACAAATAGGCCAAACTAAGAACTGTTCCCACTGCCCTGTTACTGCTGCATATACCAAGAAATCATGATGGATCAGGAACGCATGTATATAACCCGCATTTTGTACAGTCAGTTTCTCTTCTTGTACATAGTTAGTTTAGGTTTTTGTTCGTTTTCTTTTTTTAGCTTAGATTTCCTGTTTTCTGCTTTAGTTTAGTTTGCTTTCCGTAGTGTAGGTGTCCTTTCGAAAGGGGCTGTCTCCCTGTCAGTTTTTGAAGGGGTTTGTTTGCTTTTCCCAGCACTGGTGTAGTTGGAAAGAAAAAAAAATTCGGCTCATTTCTTGGATGCCAACTTTGGTAGAGCACCTAATTGACGGTTGCCCCTGTAGTCAATCCATTTTGGTTTAAGGCTTAGTCAGTCTAAAAATTTAGTTGCTTACTGCATCTTGTCGCCAACATTGTGATCATTGCACTTTTAAATGCTTAAAAACGCTTAAGTCAGTTGTTTTATCAAAGGGAGGTCACTGCAAGTAAAAAAATCCTGAAGCTCTGCTTCAACGACCACTATAACGCTCAATCCCATGTAGGCTTCACTGCTTCCCAGCCAAGGTGAAAAAGTGAAAACAAAAGAGAAAAATCAAAAGAAAAGAAATATCAAGTTGCTTGGCTTTGGGAATGCAGACACCTCTGTCGATTTTCAACAAGAAAATTTAGCGGAAACAGAGCAATCTCTGTGAGCTTACAGGCGATAACTCCACCGGGGCTATAGACGCTTGCTGGCATCGGGGCTCTATCCAGGTTGCTTTTGGAGTTAGAGTCGCTCTATGTAACTTGCATTAACTAAACAATGATATCTCAACCTTCTTTAGGCTTGAATGAACTTCACTGCACACACTCGATTTCTCAAGGTTGGTGACTTGATTCAGTTTGCGACCTCATTTTTACTTTGAATCTGTCTTCTGTCATTAGGGTTGTTTTGTGGGGTATATACCAGAGATTCTCGGGTTCGATCCGGATAGTCATCCTTGAAATGTTCAGGAACATTTCCCAGCCGAGTCGCCATTTGTTGTGCGAATCGCACACCCATCCCCGTCTTGGACAGGGACCCCCCAGTTTGTGCCTTTCTGTCCTTGCGGAAGAGGAAGGGGATATGAATGGTCAAGTGCCACTAAAACCAAATTTGGCCTCTAGGGCCATATTGCGAACTTAAAACTCCCTAATTCTCGCAAAATTGCCTAAATGTGAAGAAAGAGTTAAGGCCTGCAATGACGTTGAAATGCCGATTTTCGCTAAGGGATACAAAGGAGATAAAGAATCTGAAAAGTGAAAAGTTGGCAAAAATGCCCCAAATGCCCAAATTCGGACCTTTTAGCCAAAATGTTAAAAAGTGAAAGTTGGCAAAAGTGCCCAAAGGGCCGAATTTGGACCTTTAAGTGAAAATCTGAAAAGTGAAAAGTTGGCAAAAATGCCCCAAATGGCCAAATTCGGACCTTTTAGCCAAAATGTTAAAAAGTGAAAGTTGGCAAAAGTGCCCAAAGGGCCGAATTTGGACCTTTAAGTCAAAATCTAAAAAGTGAAAAGTTGGCAAAAATGCCCCAAATGGCCAAATTCGGACCTTTTAGCCAAAATGTTAAAAAGTGAAAGTTGGCAAAAGTGCCCAAAGGGCCGAATTTGGACCTTTAAGTGAAAATCTGAAAAGTGAAAAGTTGGCAAAAATGCCCCAAATGGCCAAATTCGGACCTTTTAGCCAAAATGTTAAAAAGTGAAAGTTGGCAAAAGTGCCCAAAGGGCCGTATATGGACTTTTAAGTGAAAATTTGGCAAAAATGCCCAAAGGGCCGAATTTGGACCTTTAAGTGAAAATCTGAAAAGTGAAAAGTTGGCAAAAATGCCCCAAATGGCCAAATTCGGACCTTTTAGCCAAAATGTTAAAAAGTGAAAGTTGGCAAAAGTGCCCGAAGGGCTGAATTTGGACCTTTAAGTGAAAATCTGAAAAATGAAAAGTTGGCAAAAATGCCCCAAATGGCCAAATTTTGACCTTTTAGCCAAAATGTTAAAAAGTGAAAGTTGGCAAAAGTGCCCAAAGGGCCGAATTTGGACCTTTAAGTGAAAATCTGAAACATCAAAAGTTGGCAAAAATGCCCCAAATGGCCAAATTCGGACCTTTTAGCCAAAATATTAAAAAGTGAAAGTTGGCAAAAGTGCCCAAAGGGCCGAATTTGGACCTTTAAGTGAAAATGCGAAAAGTGAAAAGTGCCCAAAATCCCGAAATTCACCATTAAGGGGTGAAAATGTCAAAGTTTTTAAAACTTTTCGAACGCCCCTCTTGCCCGAAATTGCTAGGAACAACTAAATTCGCGGAAGGAGTAAAAGCGTTAAAACTTGGGAAATTTTCAAATGACCCTCCAGGCGTTAAATTTTAATATTTGTTAAATTAAATTAATTAATTTTTCAAATTGATTTATTGAAATGAAATTGATCGTTTGCAGGTCGCAGGACGTCATTAGAGAACCAAGAGAAAGACCTGAAACGCAAATCGAAGAAGGATCGCAATCAAGGCCAGGCACTGAAGACTGGAAAAGAAAAAAGATGTGGGAACGCGCTATTGGAGCGCGAGAGAAACCAAACGTTGGGAACCTTGCCGCTGAACAAAGATGAAGTCCACCACCGAGACCAAAGACCAAAGAACACTCTGAATGCTGCAAGTTTATGCCTTCTCGAGAAAAAGCACACAGCTGGATTTAATTCCAGGAATTCAATTTCTAAAAGGCTGAAATTGTTTTATTGTAAAACTACTTGTAGGTCCCACTCAAATATTTTGAAAGAAAGGGGAAACAAGTCAGTTGTGGACAGTTATGTCCAACTACCGGATAGACTCAAATTGAAGCCAAATAGTGGCAGGTAGTTGAAATTGTGGTTGAATGGATGAGTGAGAATTTAATGGGCATGGGTTAAGGCTGCTAGTTTCTGGAAGGCAGATCAGGACCCTTGGATGCAGTTAATCCTAGCCTTTGGTTCGTATTGTAAAAACTATAAAAGGCAGAGGCCTTTCTTTTGTAAAGGGTTAGATAGTTAGAGATTGTTGGATAGTTAGACTCTGTTGAGAGAGTTACATTTTAGAGTTAGAATAGGTTAGATTTTAAGCAGTAGCATAGAGATGCTGCAGAAATTGTTGTAATAGGCAGCTGAAATCAATATATAAGCAGTAGCATAGATTAGATTTGGTGTTTATTGTCTTGTTTTCATCCTGTTTGCATGGTTTCTCTCAGCATTTTAGATAGATCTTTCTGTTTTGGGTGTGCAGGTATTTGATAGATTCAGGCTCATACCATTGAGGATATACTGATTGTTTATCCTTTTGTATGGTTAACCTGAGCCTTTAATTGTGCTTAGTTCAATTGCAGGTGTCCGTCTGAGCTGCACCAAAATTGGGTGCTTAGCCGTGCGTCTCCAGTCTG
This sequence comes from Cryptomeria japonica, assembly GCF_030272615.1. Classification (NCBI taxonomy): domain Eukaryota; kingdom Viridiplantae; phylum Streptophyta; class Pinopsida; order Cupressales; family Cupressaceae; genus Cryptomeria; species Cryptomeria japonica. Next base: position 644,618,733 of record NC_081406.1, on the reverse strand, counting down.
AAAATCTTCCAAGTCCCTTTGAAGATTGCACCGTTCCTACAAGGTTGTGAGCTATTCTGGCCAAGCAGGAATTGGTTATGTTGAATCCGTCTACCCGCATACCCGTGTTGTTAGTTTCAGATCTCCTAACCCTTTCCTTTTGCTCTTTATTACGTAATTTGAGAATCACAGCAGACCAGCTTGTTGCAAATCGTAAGTCCCGTTGTGTTTCTAGCAAAAACACATCAAACCACTGAGTAGTCCCGCAGTCAAGACCTGACAATGAAACCTTGAGGTCGTCCCCTTTGATCAAACAAAAAACAACATTAGGGATTTCCTTATCTCAAGAGAGGATAGGATACTCAACGAGTTTATTCTATTCTGCGTTGGCCGGATGAAGTCGCAAGTTCAGCGATTTTAGACACGTCAACAAGGTGATTAGACTTCATGGTCTACCCAAGAGCCTAATTTCTCATAGAGACACAAAATTTGTTTGTTATTTTTGGACGGCATTATGGAAGAATTGATGGTTAAATAGAGGTGGTTAATAGAAGTTTGAGCAACTTGGTAAGATGTTTGGTAGGAGAAAAGTCAAAGGGTAATAGGAGTACAAGGAAATCACCATTTGAAATTGTATATGCAAGTCGTTCAAGAAATGTTTCAGAATTAAGGAAGATGGATAAGGAAGAGAAGAGAAGTGCAAATGTAGAAGATTTTATAGAGCATATGAAGAACCTACATGAGTTAAGAAAGCATATTACAAGAGCATGTGAAGATTCTACATGAGGAGGTAAGAAAGCATATTACAAAAATGAATAATCAGTATAAGGAGAAAGTGGATCAGAAGAGGAGTTTCAAAGAATTCAGAGTTGTAGAAGAGGTTATGGTCCACCTTAGGAAGGAACTGTTCCCTATAGAAACATATGATAAACTAAAGATGAAGAAATTTGGACTTCTTTAGGATTTTGAAGAAGCATGAATCAAGGAATGCATATGAAGTGGAGTTGCCAAGTAGGATTAATATATAACCCATTTCAACATTTCTGATTTATTAGAGCATCACAAAAGACATATAGAAAATGGGCCAATAGAAGGGCAGTGGCCTATCTCAGCGCCTATTTCAAAGGGAAGAAATAGAAAAGGTCTTTTAATACATTATTTCTTCTTCTATCTTCTGATCCCCTGACATGATCATCTGTGAACTCTTGCTTGTATCGGTTTAGAGTTTCATGATATCTAGCTGCTTTCCTATCCTTGTCCACTAACCTTTGATGTTATAATTCCTTGTTTATCCATCTTAAGATGAGTAGATTGGATACAAGAAGTGACTTTGGATTTTCTTGCAGTAGAAGTATTGCTTATCTCATCTACAACCATAGATGATAATTCTTCTTCGGAATGCAAAAGAGAATTTTGGTTGATATCCTTGAGAAACTTCATATAATCTGAATTATGATTCATTGCTTCAGTCTCTACTATGTTATCCTCCGGGCATGATCCCTGAGATGATGTGAGGTCAACCTTACCATCCTTATGGATCCATGTACTTAACTCATTTGGGATACATGAGGGATCAATAGCCTCTTTTTCCTTTCCTTGTATTTGTGGCCCCTTGAAATATTTGGTGACTACATTATGAGTTCCTTGCCATGCTTGATGATCATCTCTTAATTCGCCCTTCCTTATGGTTTCATGTTTTGCAATTGCACTTTCTTCTTTTGGCGCAATCACTTCCATTGCCTCTAATAATATTTGTTGAGAGGAGTGGATGTGTGAGACTCCTGATGCTATTTTCTATTTGCAATCATTCATCTTTTGTCCTTGAAAGTGTTCATGCTTCCCATTTTCCCTTCTTAGGTCTAAGTGATGACTTCTTCGCTCCTTAGGTGAATACTTAACCCTTAGCTTTGTGTAGTCTTCTAGGGTCATGTCATGATGTAATCCGCTTTTTACCCAATCTTGTCTAATTTGCTCGTGTAGATTCCTCGTTATTGATTCATTGCTTCGATGTACGGTTCTAGATGGAATTGTTGGTGTAGGTATATGCTTCTTTGGAGTTTGCTTATTGATGGATTGTTTTCCATTGATATAGTCTCTTTATAGCCTTTATGGTTGTTATTATTGCTTGCTTGTTTTAGCATGCGCAATAATTGAGCCAATTTATCTTGAGTGCTTCCTTGACCTTCCATGAATTGCTTCTTATGTCCATTTTCTCCCATACTCGAAACTTCTCGTTACATCAATCTCGACACTAGTTCCTCAATTGTTTCCATCTTTATTAATCTGAAAGATTTTCCCTCACTGGCTGGCAGGTTCGTTAGCTCTGATACCACTTGTAATGTCCCCTTATTTTATGGCTTAGGAAATAGGGACATTTATCTTGCAAAGATCAATTGCAAGAGACTTCTTTCCTCCAAGCCTCTATAATTACTATGAATTATGATTAATGATACTACTTATGAGTGTTTAAAACTATGTGATTGATAAGATCTGTATATAAATATTGATAATATTATTCAAAGAATAATGTATATATGTTGAATATAGATCACTGCTATATCTGATATAAACTGATAATTATGCAAAGATGATCTTGATGTTAGTCTTCTCTGATTTGACAATGGTAAGTATGCTAATTTGTCCTCCAGTCGCCTATAGCAATGAATTGCTACTTCTGATTTCAATTGTTAAGTATATGCAATATAGATATGATGATGATATTGCTTGAAGCAATACGTTGCTGTTTCCAATATGAATATGAATACTTGCAACAAATATTAATTGTGCTGTTTCTGATATGACTGGAAGCCTGCAACAATGGGAGTGCTTTCTCGGATTTTAATCCTGAAATGTATGCAACCTCTTTTGACACTTAAGACAAAGATGCTCTAATGAGCAGATCCACATGGGATACAAGAATTAAATAAAAACCAACTTCAATGCCTTTTAGTAAATGGAATTGATCTACCATATATATCTTGTAATTCTGAAAGGTTACACCGATTGGAAGTGAGGAGTTGTCTTCCTTTATTAGTCACCACTCTTCACAGCACAATCAATGTTTAATCGCTTATTATCATTAATCGCACCCATATAATCGTGATTCCTTGTGAGTATGAAGCACATCCCTTTTGTGGATGACTAATCGGTGATTAGACATCAACATTAACAAATCAAACCTTTCATAATCACGGGTGTATACTAATCGCTTATACCTCAATTGCAATCAAATATAAATACGATTAGTAATTACTGTCTTGCTTCTTTAATCGTATCTCTCTATGAATTATAGAGATTGGTCCATTATGCAAACAACATCACACATGGATATCGTCTGCCTTAATCACCCCCTTTGACCATTTATGTTCATTTGTTATTGATATAATCATGGTCATGGGAGTTGCTTGCTAACACAATCATTTGGGGAGTAACTAACTAATGAAATGGTTAGTTCCTTAATTTGATATCGATCCATGCGACTTCCTCCAATATTATTTTTGGTGTAATTGGTATTCTTTCTGTTCTTTATTATAGTGCTAATATGAGATAGGGTTACCTGGCTGAATCTCCTTTCAATAGATTCTTATTGTTGATTGGGATGGCATTGATCATTGGAATGTGCCACTCATTATCTTCACAGTTCAGCTTACAATGCAAATCGCACCTTCACCCTTCATAGACATCACTTATCTCTATGATCGAATGCTGCTCTTAATGATCATTTTAATCGCTGCTACATTCATTCAGATCGGCTATTGCTTGGTTATGCCTTAATCATAATATGAGTCGATATTTGTTTGATTAATCGAACTTCCTATATGAGATTCATCGTTCCAATCTTATCTTGTGTTATCATGGATGGATGTGGATTGCTCCATGCTTTAATGATTCTTACTTGGCCAGCGATATATTACTTTCTAGTAATATCGATAAATACCTCAACACATTCTAAGCATAGTCGTTGTCTTCTTCCATACTATCGCTTTCGTCATCTATCACTAATTTAGTAATTATTATTACACAGTTCAATCATTGTTTTATACCTCCTCCTTTTCTCCTTAAGGGATGTGTTATCATTTATTGTTCAGCTACTTACTGGATTAGATGGGGACATTACACCATACTAGGGTAGCACATGTTCTCTCAGTTCAAAGTAACAGGAATATAAATTGAGAGTACAAAAAGACAACTTCAAATTCCAAAGAGGTTGTCTCTGCTGCCAAACCATAAGAATTTTTTTGCAATGACAGTATTTTTTGCTTTCTTGGATTCCAAATAAGTGAAACACCACCTAGTTTGCAATTGTGATTTTTGTGAATTTAGTATTTGAGTTCCCACAGTGAGATATAGTTTGCAGGAACCATGAGATGAGAGTAATTTTCATTTACTATAGATAGAACATATCAGCTATGGTCTGAGTAATCAGGTTTCAAAGATAATTTCATTTATCCACAGCTCTTCGACTTCTTGTATTTGACAACTTTGGTCATGAATAATTCAATGATCTTGTTCATTGAGTACTTCTATTCCTTGTTAAAGTCCCAGGTATTTCCTGTCTCTTTTATTATTATTATTATTATTATTATCTTCACACCTCAATGAGATCACACATCTCATAATATATATGCAAGAGGTGCCCTTCCACCAACGGACACCATACTTTATTAATATAATATTAATATATTATTATATTATTAATAATTATAACTATAGTTATTATCATAGATGACAAACTCGCCGAGTTTTTGCCCCTGGCGAGTAGTAACGACTTCTACTCGCCAGGAAACTCGCAGAGTTTTTGGCAAAAACTCGCCCGTGTTTTGTATACAGCCGAAAACGGCTTAAAACAAATTTGTTTTTTTGTTTTTCAATTGTGTTTTGGCCTGAGAAGGGGGAAACTCATTTGGAAGGCTTGGAAGGTGATTTGGGGTGGTTATTGAGTGATTCCAAGTGGATTTGAAGGGGATTTGAAGGGAAAATCAGATTCCAAGTAAGTTTTTTAATTTTTTTTTCTATGCTTTTTTAAAACAATTTGTTTATTTTTTGTTGCATTTAGATTGATTACAAATGATTCCTAGGTAGTCTAAATCATTTCTAAGTTATTTACACAAGATTTAACACAATTCTTGTTGAATTTTCACAATTTTTTTGAAGAATCTAGTTTTCAAAAAAAAATTCAAACCCTACTTTTTTTTAAAAAAAACTTCGAATGATGTCTAAATTTATTTAAACTAATGTAGATAGTTTGCTTAGTGCTAAATTGTTTAACTAAAATGTTAATTTTTTTTTGCACTTTGTATGTGTAGGTTAAGTAAGCATTAATCATGGCAAGGGAGCAATGGCCACTAGATCCATGCCCATCTGGATTTATAGGCACCCGTCCTAGAGGTGCTAGAGATGGGGCATGGAGGTATGCCTATGAGGGACCCGATCCTGGGTCAATTATATGCATACAGTGTGAGAGAATACTTCATGGAGGCATCAACTGCCTCAAATACCACCTTGCAGGAATAGATAGGCATGATGCTAGAGCATGCCCTGGGACCAATGAAGAAATAAAAAGACAAATGAATGCCCTACTTGCAGCTGGGGAAGAGAAGAAACTGCAAAGGGAGAGGGCAAAACTAGCCATGAGATCAGCCATAGCTGAATCTCAAGGTGTTTCTATTGACCTTGAAGAGGAAGAAGAAGCACTTGAGGGCATAGTGGGCTCTCGGCGTGGCCCACGTATCCGCAAACCGACCATCAGCTCACCCATTGCTTCTGCTTCCTCTAGTAGAGTACCTGGCCGGGGCCCTGTTCCACTTCCATCACAACGATCAGGTTCGATAGGTGATTATTTTGTGCCCAGAAACACACCTGGAGGACAACCATCATTAGAGGCTAGTGGATGGAATAAGGAGGTACATGAGAAAACTGACATTGCAGTTGCTGATTTTTGGTACTTCAACAACATTGCATTCAATGTGGCGGAGAATGCTTATTGGTTGAATTTGGTGACTGCTGTGACAGTTTCAGGAAAGGGGTACAAGGCCCCTTCTCGCAGGGATTTGAGTGGGAGGTTAGTAAATTACTACATAGTCCACTTGATTTCATTTTTAATTATTTTTTAGATTTCTTGTTTATTAAATCAAAATTGTGTACTAATACCTAATTTCACTTTGCATTTACAGGTTGCTCACAAATGCAGTTGCTAGGGCAAGAGAAGTGATGGAGGATCAAAAAATTGATTGGGCAAATTATGGCTGCACCATTCTTTCTGATGGGTGGACAGATGGCAAGAACCGCACCATCATCAATTTTTTGGTCGCTTGCAAGGACAATGTAGTGTTCTTGAAATCTGTCGATGCCTCCAACAAGGTGAAAAATGCAGAAACATTGGCTGGAATGTTGGAGCGTGTCATCATGGAGGTGGGGGTAGAGAATGTGGTGCAAATCATCACAGATAATGCAGCAGCATATGTGTCAGCAGGTAGAATCCTTTTGAATTATCACCTTTAGGCATTAGCAATATTCTCATTTGTTGTGGGCTTTGTTTTACTTGGTTGCATATTTCTTAAGAATAAATTCTTCTTTTGCAGGAAGAATCCTCCAAGAGAGGCACCCCACTCTTTTTTGGACACCTTGTGCAGCACATGTCCTTGACCTTCTTTTGGAGGACATAGGAAAACTTGAGTGGGTGACTCCAGTTGTGGAAGATGCAAGGAGGATCACTAAATATATCTACAATCACCCTTGGGTCCTAAATTTGATGAGACAACACACGCAAGGGAAAGATTTGGTGAGAGCTGGTGTCACAAGGTTTGCAACGATTTTCTTGACGTTGCAAAGCATTCTTGCTGCATTGGCTTCTTTGAAACAAATGTTTGTGAGTGGAGAATGGCTTAACTCACCTTATTCAAAGAAGCCTGAAGGAGAGGCTGTCGCATGCATAGTCTTTGACAACCAATTTGCACAAAGGGCTGCAGAGATTGTGAAGGTTGTTACTTCAAAACTTTAATTTTTAAATTTTAGTTATTTTTGATTCAAGTCTCTCATTACTAATTTGTAACTTCATTATTTAAATTTTGATCTTTTTGTAATTTGTATTTTTCAATTGTAGGTGTCAGAGCCCTTGGTTCGAGTTCTTCGCTTGGTGGATGGGGATAAAACCCCAATGGGATATCTTTATGAGGCCATGGATAGGGCCAAAGAGTCTATCAAAAATTACTACAAGGGGGATAGGCTCAAATTTGATCCCATTTGGGAAATTGTTGATAGGAGGTGGAACAATCAGCTCCACCAACCCATTCATGCAGCAGGGTACTTCCTCAACCCTCGTTTTAGGTTTGGGGGTTCTTACTCAGATTCGAATGGAGAAGTCATGGAGGGCCTCGGTACATGCATTGAGAGGATGGTACCTGATGTTGAGGAGAGAGACCTCATTGTGAGTGAGCTCCAAAATTATGAGGGAGGAAGGGGTAAGCTATTCTCTTCAGAGCTGGCTAGGAGAGGAAGAACCACTCAAACCCCAGGTATAACATTTGCCATTTGGATTTTGGGATCTAAAGACTAAAATGATTGATAAATTATGTTTTCTCTTTTCTCTTTGCTTTCTAACTTTTCCATTTTATTTATTTTGCAGATGCTTGGTGGCAAAATTGGGGTGGAAACACCCCACATCTCAAAAAATTTGCCCTCAGAGTCTTATGTCAGCCTTGCAGTTCATCCAATTGTGAGCGCAATTGGAGCTTGTTTGAAGCAATCCACACGAAGAAGAGGAGCAAGTTAGCGCAGAAACGGCTCAATGACCTTGTCTACGTGCAATATAATCTTCGATTGCGCGTAAAGAAGGTAGAGGAACTAGAAGGTGGTCCAATTGACTTGGATGATATAGATCCTTACAGTGATTGGACATCACAGGAGCAGCCTCCATTGTTTTCCGACACTGACATCACTGATTTGGAGAGGCAGGCTATGGAGGAGGGGGGTGGATTTGGTTTCAGGCTGGATGACATTGAGGAGGATGAGGATGAGGATGAGGATGAGGATTCATTGCCAGTGCCAGAGGCAGGTGGAGACATAGCTTCATCCAGGATGGAGAATGAGTCTCAATCAACCATACCGAGCGAGGAGGCACAGTCACGCCCAGTCCCACAGCAGACTTATACGACTAGACAGTCTAGACCCTCTAGTTCTACCTCTCCCCATGTTTTTGCTAGAGCTGGGAAGAGGAAGTTGTAATTGTAATTTGTGATGATGTATTTACTTTTGGTTTTACAAAAACTATTTAGTAATTTACTATTTTGCTTCAGGCTTCCAGCCATCAGCATTCCTCATGAGGATGCGATTTTGTAGACACTTTGCATTTAAATATATCTAGAATCAGCTTGTTTCTTTTGTGTTATCATTTATTGACTCTTTGGATGCATCTTCTCATTAAAAATTGCAAAAAAAATGCATTTTTTACTAAGTTTAAGCATGTTTTTAAGTTGCCGAGTTTTTCGCAGAGTTTTTCCGAGTTTTTCCCGAGTTTTCGCCGAGTTTTTTTCCCAGGGGCTTGGCGAGTCGAGCCGAGTCGCGAGTAGTTCAACTATGGTTATTATTATCACAATTAATAATATAATAATTATTCTCAATATAATCACAAGCTTAGTGTTATTTATGTAGGCTTGTGGATTCCGACCACAGCTACAATAAAATCAACACTCCCTCTTAGCTAGGGAGGAATCCTACTATCCTTTAATAAGTAATAACACATTATAGTAAACACAATAGCTCCATTTATTGTGTGAGAGAAAGATATCACCTCACCGTGATATTAGAGGTTATGGCATGTCCACGGATATCACGTCACATGATATCCACCATAACCACATAATGTAATATCCACCATTATGGCTTGTCTACAGATATCACATCTCATGATATCCACCATTATGGCATTTAAGGATATTACTTCATGGCATGTCCACGGATATTACGTCACATAATATCCACCATGAATATCTCTTTATGTAATATCAACCATCATGGCTTATCCACAAATATCATGTCACATGATATCCATCATGATGGTATGGTCAATCAATATTGCAAGATCGTCACCTTACAATAATGATCAAAAGTACAAGTGTTCATCATTGTGAGATCCTCACCTCTCAATAATGTTCACAGGGGCTCAACAAGCATTGAACCAATGAAGTCATGGAGTCACACACATGACATCCACCATGAACCATATGAAAGGGTGGAGATAAGGACTTTCACCTCAAGTCTCTCTCAAAGAGAAATGTATTATCAAATCACAGAAGATCACTAATGTTGAGCCTCCCTCTCAATTAGAGCTTCATATTTCCATATCTCCAATCTTGTCTCGAAGGTTTGCATCACCCTTGGTGAGTCCCAATCCCACCAAGTATCCATCCATCCAGGGATATCACATGGAACTCTATCTCATGAATCATAGATTCCTGTAGCTGTTACAACTTCCTGATCACTAGAGAGACCATCTTGACATGGTCTTCTCCCTCTAAATCAATATGATCAAGATCCTCTAGTCGCTCCCTCTGAATGTTGATTCTTCCTCTTCGAAGAAATGCAAACAATTATCAAGATTTCCCTTTCTTGAATGCAATCTCTCATCATCCTTATGCTCCCCAACCCGTCCTTTATCCACTTCCACTATAGGAGGGACACGAATGGAGCGATTAGGCTGAGCTTTCAGCTCTGGCCGATAATCGCATCACTATCAATAACAGAGTCATCTTCATCATGTGAAATAGGAATCACATCTGGGGTGGAGATAGTTTGCATCTCATATGCAAATGCCAACTTTTCGGATGCAATAGCCAGCTTCTCATAGCACTCTAATAGACACCTGGCAATGTCAAGATCAGCTTCAGCATCTTTGGATCTCTTCACAATACCAATATCATCAGGAGTTTTGGATATTGTGCCATGGTTTTCAACAGGTCTGCCTATTGAAGATACAATGCACTTCTTGCACAGATGTCTATCATGGAATCATTCATCACTAAGTATTCTATTATCCCGATTAAATAGATCATAAGCAAAGAAACCTAAGATAGGCTTAAGCTGGTGAAGGAATATTCTTAAGAACACCTGCTAAAGATTTGAGCACCTTTTCTATCCAGCAGTCATCATCATATCTAGTGGTTCCAGTGTGTATACTCATTATAAATCAGTTTCAATTCTGTCACTCATTAATTCTGTAATTTGTTGCTTTACGGCAAATGTGGCTACCTTTGCTTCCATGCTCTTTACACTGGGAATCAAAGGCAAACCCACAAGCTACACACCAAGAAAATTCACCGTCAAGAGAAAGAACTGCCAAGTATTCCACATGGGTGTAAAATGTAAATGATGTTCAATTTACATTCAATATGCAAGTTATATTCTACTTAGTATTATCTTGTTTTATATATTACTGAATTAACATATGAATCTGACTATCTTCTTCTATGTGGCAGGTAAGAGGAGCATTTATAAATTTCGATTTCCATTATCACACATACCATTTGACATATATAGTGGGCTGGGTACGGTCAAGCGATGCCTTGACCGGCCATGTCTTTTGGACATGGCCGATCAAGACATCACTTGATCGTGCCCCTTCGCTATAACAATAGTGCATGGTGTTTATTGACCAAATGGTGTATGTTCAACACTCGATAACTATCGGTGTATGCCAATTGGTGTATGATTATATTTAACACTTCGAAAGCTTGCCTTAACACCCGATATCAATCGGTGTGTGTTTAATATACCACCCGATAACTAACATCGATACTAATCGATGTCCGGTCTACCCGATAATCATTAAATCGGATTTGCAATGGTTAACCCGATTTGATAATCGGTGAATGCAAATAGTGTAATAGATTATCAAATCGGGATTCTATGATAATGAACAGTTAATCATCATATACAAATAAAGAATGTTTATCAATTGAGTGCTTGAGGTTATTCATTTTAATAATCGATATGATAAATGATTGAATGAGAGACTTCATTTATCTCTCATTCAATCATTTATCTTACCGAAGCTATTATGCATTAACACTCCCTCTTAGCTAGGTAAGATAAATGAGAGTAGTGTATCAAGCATCACAATTCAAATGATAGTTAGCATTCTTTTACATAATTTTAATTTTCTAGGAGATCATATCACCTAATCACAAGATATGAAGTATCACCTAACCACGTGATACAAAATGTCTATCACGTTAATCTTGTGATGACAGGATATCACCTTAGCACGTGATATCAGTATTGCCTAAGCACGCAATACTTAAGGATAATCATATGAGAAAATATTCAATTCTCATCTTTATCCAAGTTATGGTAGGTGCACTAACACTTCATATAAATGTTTTACCACAACACAATCATGGCTTCATCCATGATACACTAGAGATCCAACATGATAACTGGTTTGGACATTATAAGATTGTCACCTTATAATGTCTCCATACAAGTGTTCATTATCTTGAGAGATCGTCACCTCTTAGATATGAACCCAGGGGATAAAATCCAAAAATGTCTTATCATGACAAAGAAGTTTACATATTAAACATCTTATAGATATGCAAATACAGATTACAAAGCAATTTACCTTTCTATCATACCTAAACCTTTTCTGAAGTGATCGACCTTCACTCTGGAAAGAGGTTTGGTTAGAATATCTGCAGTTTGATCTCTTGTACAAACATATTCTAATTGGATTGCATTCTTGTCTACCATATCTCGCACATAGTGGTATGGAATCTCAATATGTTTGGATCTGTCATGAAACACTGGATTAACTGAAAGTTTTATGCAGCTCTGGTTGTCACAGTGTATAACAATGGGTTTCATAGGTTCTCCAAACAACCCCACAAGCAACTTCCTAAGCCATGCGGCCTCTTGGGCAGCCATAGAAGCTGCAATGTATTTTGCCTCGATGGAGCTTTGAGCTACAGAAAACTACTTCCTGCTGATCCAAGATATCATAGTTGAACCTAGACTGAAGCAACACCATGAAGTGCTTTTCCTATCAGTCACACTTCCAGCCCAATCTGAATTTGTAAATTCATGTAGGTCTATATCAACTTTCTCATATTTGAGACCAAGGTTTAGGGTACCTTGTAGGTATCTCATTATGTGTTTTACTGCAACCAGGTGTATCTCCTTCGGTTCACATATAAACTGACTTAGAGCATTAACTGCATAACAAATATCTGGTCTTGTATTTACCAGGTACATCAGGGACCCAATCATCTGTCTGTATTGAGTAGGATCAGTGGGTTGTAACTCTGCTGCTGCTTCTTTAAGTTTATGTAAATTGGTTTCCATAGGAGAGGTCATGGGTCTACAGTTTAGCATTCCGAATCTCTTCAAAATATCCAAGGTATACTTTCCTTGGTTTAGTATAATGTTGTCAAAATTCTGCCATACTTCCAATCCTGGGAAGTAATGAAGGAGTCCCAAGTCTATAACAAATTCTTTGGATAGATCTTTCTTGCATTGATCTATAAGGTGATCATTTCCTGTGATTAATAAGTCATCAACATATAAAATCAATATTAGCATATCACCTTTATTTCTTTTGTAGTAGAGATTAGGATCTGCATCATTTTGGAGAAGCCTAATCTTGAGAGATAGGTGTCAATTCTTTCATACCAAGCCCTGGGAGCCTGTTTAAGCCCATAGAGAGCTTTCTTGAGTCTACACACATGTGACTCTGCATCATGAATCTCAAACCCTTCAGGTTGCTCTAAGTATACCTCTTCTGAGATCTCACCATTAAGAAATGCTGTCTTAACATACATCTGATGAACTTTCCATCCCTTTGATGTTTGCAATGGCTAAGACTGCTCTTATTGAAGTGTGTCTGGCTACAGGTGCAAATGTTTCCTCATAATCAATTCCTTCCTTTTGAGAAAACCCTCTGGCTACAAATCTAGCCTTATGTTTCTCAATGTTGTCATCTGCAGTGTGCTTGATTTTGAAGAGCCATTTGGAGGTGACAACAGATTTCCCAGTCAGCCTAGGAACAATTTCCCAAACATCATTTTTCATAATGGATTGGTATTCTTCAGACATGGCATCATGAATTTCAAATCCTTTAGGTTGCTCTACGTAGACTTCTTCTGAGACCTCACCATTTAGAAAAGATGTCTTAACATCCATCTGGTGTACCTTCCACCCCTTTGCTACTACAATGGCTAATACAGCTCTTACTGATGTATACCTGGCAACAGGTGCAAAAGTTTCTTCATAATCTATTCCTTCCCTTTGTGAGAACCCTCTAGCTACAAATCTGGCCTTGTGTTTTTCAATACTGTCGTCTACAGCATGTTTGATCTTGAAAAGCCATTTAGATGAAACCACAGATTTCTTAGTTGGCTTAGGAACAATCTCCCAAACATCATTTTTCATAATGGACTGATACTCTTCAGACATGGCATCCTTCCATACTTGATGTTCAAGTGCATCTGATACATTGTTTGGTTCGGCTTTAGAGAGATCATTCATAAGGGCAACATAGCTAGTGAATTTATTAGGCCTTTTGCTTTCCTTGAAGGTTCCTAAAAGAGCAACAAACTTCTGAGCTTCTTCTATAGTTTTGGTGGCCCATAGTGGTCTTTTCTTGAGGTTTTCTCTAGGTGGACTTTGAGTTTCACTTATAGTTTCCTCAGGATTCTCCCTCTGAAGCTCAGGAGTAGGATCTCTATCTAAGCTAGGGGTGGGGATATAGACTTCAGGGTCTAGAGAGCTTTGGGCTCTTTTGAAGGCTAAGGTTCCTTCAAAGATCACATCCCTACTTAGTTCAATATTCTTTTGACCAGGTATATATATCCTATAGGCCTTGGAGGTTTCACTATATCCTACAAAGATTCCCCTTTTTCCAGAAGGCTCTAATTTTAATCTTTTCTCCTTAGGTACATGAATATAGACAGGGCATCCAAAAATCCTAAGGTGGCTTATATCCGGTTTTGATTTAGTAAAGACTTCCTCAGGGGTCTTATCTTCAAGATGAGAGTGAGGACATCTGTTTTGAATATATACAACAGTGCTAGTTGCTTTTGCCCAAAGATTGATATTTAGATTTTGATCAAGAATCATAGCTTTGGCAAATTCAACAATTGTCCTATTTTTTCTTTCTGCTATCCCATTTTGTTGAGGGTTGTAAGGTATTGTTAACTCCCTCTTAATCCCTAAATTTTTTACAAAACTCTTTAAATAATTCTAATGTGTATTCCCCCCCCCCCATTATCAGTTCTTAGGGTTGTAATTTTGCTTCCCGAGTAGTTCTCTGTTAGTGATTTGAATTCTTTAAACCTATTAAGGATCTCTTCTGATTCTTTACATTTCAGAAAGTAGATCCAAGTTTTCCTAGAGTAGTCATCAACAAATATTACATAATACAGAAATCCCCGCAATGAAGGTACAGACATAGGTCCACGTACATCAGAATGAACTAACTCTAAAATTTTACTTGTTTTCCTAGTACTACTCTGAAAAGCACCCTTAGTATTTTTACCTAGGGCACATCCTGTGCATGCCCCTGAATGATATTGCTTTAGCTTAGGTAGACCTGGGACAAGGTCTCCCATTGATGATAAAGCTCTAAAATTTAGGTGGCCTAGTCTTCTATGCCAAATTTCATTGGCATCTATAGTTTCATGAATTAGGGCTAAGTTGGGCTTCGTGCATAGCTCATACAAGTAGCCTTGTCTTTGACCAATAGTTTTAGCTTTCTTGATGGATGAGTTCTTTGGCCAAGCCAATACTTTGTTGTCCATGAAGGTCACTCTGTATCCATGGTCCTCCAGTGCTGATATTGAGACTAGATTCCTCTTGATGCTTGGAACATATAGCACTCCTCTAAGTTGTAATGGTACACCTGACTTTAGTTTGATGGTGCAGGTTCCAACTCCTTTAACAGGGTGTGTAGAATCATCTCCGATGGTTACTTCCTCATCATTCTCCTCTTTCATGGAGTCTAGTACTTCTCTGAATCCTATGATGTGTCTGGATGAGCCATTGTCGATCACCCAGGAGTTCACTTTGTTTGATGCTTGATTTGTGAGTGCTGAATAGAGTACATACTTCTCGGAGTCCTCTTCCCTTTTGGATTTTCCTGTTTTGGCAAATGTGGCTTGTTTAGTTCTTTCTGGACATTTGGCAACATAGTGCCCAAATTTGTCACATCTGTAACACTGAATTTGAGAGAGGTCCTTCTTGAAGGAGTTCTTGCCATGACGACCTTTTCTCTTCCTGAATTGCTTCTGCTTGCCTTTCTTATTTGAGTTCGTATTTAGAATTTGAAGATCTTCATCTATATTCTTCTGTTTGATCCCTTTCTTATTTTGCCTTGATTCCTCTTGGAGACAGTCAGCCTTTAGCCTATCGAATTTTGGGAAGTTATCCCTTGCACTAATGCCTTGGACAAATGTTTCCCAGATGCTAGGCAACCCATCTAGAGCAATGAGGGTTAATTCTTTGCTTTGGATCTCATATCCAAGGGTTGCCAGTTCATCCCTTAAGGTAGATATTCGCATGAAGTAGGCATTGACTGATTCTCCTTTTATCATGGCTATGTGATTTATTTCTCTTTTTTAGAGCCAAGGTTCTACTGGCATTTGATATCTCAAAAGCGTCTTCAAGTGCTTTGAACATGTTGAAGGTTGTTTCATGTTTCCTTATAATGGGCATAATGTTGTTCCTTACCCCATCAACTATGATTTTGATAGCCTTATCATTTCCTTCTTTCCAAATTGCTTTGTTAGGTTCAGTCTCAGGTTCTTTAGTTTCAGTCTTTACAAATGATTCAACTTTATTTTCTTTTAGAATCATTTGAATTCTGAATTTCCATGCGGAGAGTCATCACCTCCTGAGAGTCTGTCTTCAAATCTGATAGCGCTAGCCATTGATAGGATTGTGATGTTGAATATATGCTTGATTTGAATTTTACGTAAAATTGAACAGCCTCAGGTTCGATTTAACCTGGCTCTGATACCATGTAAATGATGTTCAATTTACATTCAATATGCAAGTTATATTCTACTTAGTATTATCTTGTTTTATATATTACTGAATTAACATATGAATCTGACTATCTTCTTCTATGTGGCAGGTAAGAGGAGCATTTATAAATTTCGATGTCCATTCTCACACATACCATTTGACATATATAGTGGGTTGGGTACGGTCAAGCGATGCCTTGATCGGCCATGTCTTGGACATGGCCGATCAAGACATCACTTGATCGTGCCCCTTCGCTATAACAATAATGCATGGCGTTTATTAACCAAACGGTGTATGTTCAACACTCAATAACAATCGGTGTATGCCAATCGGTGTATGATTATATTTAACACTTTGAAAGCTTGCCTTAACACCCGATATCAATCGGTGTGTGTTTAATATACCACCCGATAACTAACATCGATACTAATCGATGTCCGGTCTACCCGATAATCATTAAATCGGATTTGCAATGGTTAACCCGATTTGATAATCGGTGAATGCAAATAGTGTAATAGATTATCAAATCGGGATTCTATGATAATGAACAGTTAATCATCATATACAAATAAAGAATGTTTATCAATTGAGTGCTTGAGGTTATTCATTTTAATAATCAATATGATAAATGATTGAATGAGAGACTTCATTTATCTTACCGAAGCTATTATGCATTAACATAAAATACATAAACACCCTCTCTCACATAGCTTATAGATATAAATGAAGCCTATTCAATGATGAACGGGATACTTCAATGTTGGAAAAGACCACTAAGGGAACCAACCAATAACAATAAACATTTGATCAATGATCAAATGCTAATTGAAGTGTCCATTAGTAACAAGCCCTCCAAACACACACACTAACCCATGATACAATGAGAATGGGTCCATCTGCCACTAAACAAAACACGTGAATCAAGAAGCGCTAAAGGTGTAACAGAGTAGTCGGCCATAGAAAACTCTCACAATAAATGAGAATCAGTTTAGAGGATATGATGCAGCGACCAACATAAATTAAATGCACCAACCACTCAATCGTAGCATCAGTAGGCTAATATTAGCCTCAAGAATCCACGGCTGAAGGCATAAAACCGATGGAGAATTATAAGAGCACCAGTGAAAGAATCAGCATGTTTGATGAATTACATGTTGATTCTTTCACTGCTAATCAAATCACACTACATGCTGATTCTTTCACGAGGCAAAAACAAATCGCTTATACATTGTGATAATGACTTCACACACAGCACTCAGCTATTAATTATGACATAGAAGGTTGTACAAGAGTATATTTTCACCCAGTGCGAGCATGCTTCAGGTAAGAGCCTGTGATGTTCCCAGAATATTATAGCACTGACATTCAACCTTCATGTGCAGTGCAATGAATGGCACACCAAAGGTAGAGGCTTTGCGAACTACCAGAAATGAGTTACACCAAATATTATTCTATGTCCAATTATATGTGCGTTATGAGTTTTGACCCCTCTATCTTGGCTCTTGTTAGCAACTTTGTGACTTGTCCGCTCTGTTCACCTTGCCTGTTGAAGACACAGCGAGGGCTATCGCCGAAAGGAGATCAATCTCCAACGCCCGTGGAAGAATGAAGACGACCTAACAATATTTGTGGTGCCCAGGAATATACATCAGCCCTTATTCAATACCTGCGATACTTCTATATTGCCACAACTTCACTAAAATGTTTGAAGCTCAACAATTATTTAAATCATTTGACCATTGAAAAGCCCAACTCCATAATTATTTACACTAAAGCAATCAAATCGCCAAATATAGATTTTCTTACTATTGGCATAAAAAAAAATCACCAATGTTTCCCTTCGACAGGTATAACATACATATCGCACCCCTTATATTATTCTCAAATGCTAATCGTTGACTTTCATATTAATTATGTCTTGTATAAATCCGTTGCTTGAGTTAAGAGCCTTCTACATGGAGTCTCACCTTTTTAAATCTTACCATTTGTTAAATGACACTCTTTTAAATAAGTCAGTTGCACATTAAGTAAGAACCTCTGCCTTAGTATATAAACATATTAATTTATTTGGCTGTTGAACCCATCTTATTGCTAAAAGCAGGCACAGGAAAGAACCCGCTCTGATACCATGTTAAAGTCCCAGGTATTTCCTGTCTCTTTTTTATTATTATTATTATTATTATTATTATTATTATCTTCACACCTCAATGAGATCACACATCTCATAATATATATGCAAGAGGTGCCCTTCCACCAAGGGACACCATACTTTATTATAATATTAAATAATTAAATATTAATGATTATATATTAATATAATATTAATATATTATTATATTATTAATAATTATAACTATAGTTATTATTATCACAATTAATAATATAATAATTATAATATAATTATATTATTAATATAATTATTCTCAATATGATCACAAGCTTAGTGTTATTTATGTAGGCATGTGGATTCTGACCACAAGTACAATAAAATCAACATTCCTAATGTGATGACTTGGTCCAGGGTATGCTCTTTTCATTGAGGGTGATTTTGCATCAGAAGTATGCCTGATTGAGCATCATTAACCTCCTCTATGTTTACGCTTTTGTCCCCTTTTCTGTATGTATAGGGTATAATAGATTCCTTTTTTCTCTAATTGAGTTCGATGTTGTTGTTTTTCCTTGAGGACTATTAAAGTGTTTTCCAGTTTCCAGGTACACTAAGTTGTTTTCTGTGAATTTAGTCTGCCCGCTTGGATTCTACCTGGTGTATTCACTGCTTCTCGATCCTTTATCTGCAGGGTGAATTGGGGAATTCCAGAGTAGGGTTGTCCCTTCTTGATGAAGAGTTGACTAGGGAATCTTCTATGCACTATACTATATCTCTATAAGTTAAATACTAGGAAAGGAATCAAATGTTGGAATTTGTGAGGCATATCATCATACTGTTTGCATTTTTTATTTCCCAATATATGCTCTACCAATGGATCCAATCCTTTTGCTTGAAAATGGAAACTTGCTTGTTTTTGTTTTTCTAGCGAGCTCGCATTGATTGGTGGGCTTGGTTTGGGTCCCAATCCTCTATTCTTCATGGGTGTTGTGATTTCCCTTTGTTTCCATAGGACAAAATCTGGTTATATGTATATGAAGTGTGGCACAATTGATATCTAAATTGGATGTTCTTGAAGTCCACACGGTCTTCCCATTTGATGCCTTCAAGTTCCAAGATGGAGTCGTCTATATATGGCTGTTCCAGAACTATGTTGATGGAGATGTATGAAATTATGAATAATTGATCATTCTACGATAGAGAATTGGGCTCCAAAGGCATCTATGTATTCTAAAATTGAGTTTTCCATCCCAATTGTTGATGCAGGAGCATCCCCGGTTCTTGGCAATCTTGCATCAACTAAAAACATTTCTTTTCAGTTTGTTTTCTGTTTTTGCAGTTTCGGCATTTCTTTCTACATTTTCTTGCATTGGCTTACCAGACCCTTGCGGAGCTGGATTTTGCTTGTAAACATGATCATCTTCCTTATTCCCAAATTGCGGAACATTTGGATCATTTTCCGGCAAGTTATCGCTTCGGGATTCTGAGACAATTTTCTGGCCTAGAACACCGAAATCGCTTGGACCTATTTGCTATTGGCGAATCTTGCGGATCCTTTCCGTAGCTTGCGGAGTCCCTGTTCGTTGATTCCAATGTTCCTTGGCGTGTGGCTGACCTTCCCTTTAATCCGCATTTCGTCCTTTGGATTTTTCGGAGGAATCTCTTTGGCAGAGGCCGCTTGATGATTTTCACGTTTGATCTTGTTCTTCGGCATTTGATCCCTCTTGGGTCGACCCGGATCCCTCTTGACCGTATAAATCAATGTAATTTAGCATCATAAATCATTAGGGAGAAAATAGAAGATATATCTTAGGATTTAGAGGTCCGGAGTTCACTGATTATGTAATTGAGCATGTATGTAGTAGGCTAGTGAGCCGAATCTTGTAACCCGGATGTTATCGGTTATTTTGTAATCAGTTTTCATGATCTAATTCATTTAGTTTTGCATTGCCTCCATCATATCCTCTTGTTTCCGTTGTGTTTACTCTTGCTGCCCAGTCCGGATGGATCTCTTTGAGGCCCCTCCTAACCGGTTACTGCACCAATTGTTCCTTCCAAAATTCAGTGGGTAGAATGTTTAACCATGCCCATCCTGGCAGGGAACTGGGCGGCGACCATAGTTGCATTAATAATCCTGTCTCATTCATGAACAAAAGCTCACCTTGGGATAGAGCTTTAATTTTAGTAGTAGTGGGAAAAATCTCCCTGAACCATCCTTTAGGCATCATTAGTAAGTGAAACGAAGCCAAATGCCTTATGTTTCCCCTGCACCCATGTCCTTTGTTTGTTTTTCAAGGTAGGCTCCTACAAATCTACATACAAGAGCTTTTTTCCTTGGCAAACTATAGCTACGTGCCATATTTCAAGTAGGAATGGTGTACAGAAGGTGTGTCCATCTTGTCATAGCATCCATTTACTTTCTCAGTTGAGAATGGACATGTGGATGGAGGAATTTGAGCAAAACTTCATTTTAAGGAACTGTGACTTTTTAGTATAGCTTTTTCATGAATCATGGAGCCAGGGTGACAAATGAAAGAGCTTGAAAATCCTATGTTCACACAAGCTTGTGATAAGTAAACCATTGATGCTAAAACCCTATTTTTTAAACAACCAATTTAAATGAAACTCCTATCCACTTTGCCCTTGCTAATTTAAATGACACACTCTAAGGCCTCAAATCAATGGAGCACAAAAGTATGGAGCACAAATGACACAATTTTCAAGGTATCACAGACAATCAAAGAGACATAATTAGTTGTCTTAACAAGCAAGAGGTAGCAATTGCCATCCTAGTTACTTCCACTAAAGTGTTCAATATGGCTGAACCAATAGAAATAATTCTTATTACTGAAAGAGTGAGGGATTATTTTTCATGTTGAGGAATCTAAGTATGGCTCAAGTGAGCAATTGGTTACAAAAATGAAATAATACTTGGTTCCTTATGAGTATTAATTAGACTAATACTTAGCTCCTTCAAGTACTAAGAAGACCAATACTAAGCTCCTTATGAGCACTAATGAGACCGATACTTAGCTCCTTTTGAACATTATCATTAGATAACTGTTAGGATTCGTGAAATGCGAATCCCACAAGCCCAGTTATCTTCTGCAAGAATACCTGTCATACATAAAGAGAGAATTGAATAGCAAAATAATTGAAGACAATAACAATGAAATTGATTGAATTGCTTTGAAATTGCTTGAGTTACAATGAAGGATATGACATCCTTATAAAGAAATCTAACTCTAAAGATAGAAATCCTAAATGGTGGAGTTTACAAGATAGACTGTGAGTTAAAATAGAATGCATGAATTAGTCATGTATGCACAAAAAATATAATAGACTAATTAAATGCATGAAACTCTCGAAATCTAAACATAGTTTGTTTTTCCTAGTTTGCATTATTTATGGAGATAAATATTAATTAATTAACTAAATAATAAATGCCAATAATTAATTACTAATTAAGGCATAGATTATTTAGTGAATTAATGCAATTAAATGAATAATTAATATATGAATTATTTACTCCAACACCCCCCTTGAATGCACAACTGGGGAGCAGCAAAAAAGATGTAGGAAAAAAGCATGCAAAGATGAATGCAAGATGGGTCCCAACATAAAGCCTGATGAGGTACCCATGAACAAACATGGAAGTTTCTTAGAAACGGAGCAAAGGAGAAAACTCAGTGGGAACAAAACTCCTCTCCAAAAGAGAAACAAAAAGAAACATCGAAGCATGAAAAAGCTGCAAACTATGTCATAGAATGACTGCTATGATGGTGAAAAAAACCCTCCAGAAATAGGAATGCAAGAGTGTCCATATGGTAATTATTCCATCTCACCGAAATGCATAGGTAATGGGTAACCAACCACTGCATCTTCTTAGTACACAGGAACAAGTATTGAATACATAGAACCTCCAACGCGAAACCAAGGAAGCATTAGCACCAACAGTAGAAACCCCCCAATCATGCTGACAAGGGAGAGGTATGACAGGTACACTGAATCTAAATGTTATTCTCCATGATGCTGGAAAAAGTAGAGATCTGAGACAAGAAAGGTGGAGCTCGGATCACAGGAAGGTTATAATAGGACCAGAAAAGGCATTGTTGACATCAAAAGGAAGAGACGGTGATCTGGTAAGCAGTCTGCAAACATAGACCTGAGATCTGGATAGAGCTCTGAATCATCTTTCCAATGATATCTCGTTTGCGAAAAACGGAGTCCGGATGCACAAGATATGCCCTCGGGAGTGCAAACAGCAACTTCTGACTTCAACTGGCAAAAAAGCATGCAAAATGGAAAAATAAGAAAAAAATACCTCCATATCTAGATCGGGCTCAAAAAGAGTTTTCCAACGATATATGGTTTTCCCAATTTCGCCTCTGTATGCTCAAGTTATGGCCAAAAGAAAAGAAAAAACCCATCTTTTAGGGCACAAAGAGGGTCCAAAGGGGCCATGTATGCTGACTGTACTGCTGACGTCATGCTGATGCAATGTACTTTTGCTGCAAAGGGTTGACCTTTTTTTTTTTTAAATAACCTTTTTTGTAACAACATGCACCCACTTGATTTTTTTTTATTTTTTTATTTTTAAATTAAAAACCCAGCAATCAAAATAATTTTTACCAGCCAGTTGATTTTTTTTTTTTGGAAAATATTTCTAACGCAGGTGCAAATACGGCCGCACGGATTTTCGTGCCTCGAAAAGCATGCCAATAAAAAATCACAAAAAAAAATTTTGACCTCCGATTTTGACGATTTGACAGGCGTTCTACGGGTTTTTGGCCGCTGTGGACGCAATGGTGAGGTCCTCTTGGGCTCAAAATGCCTCAAAAATTGCAGGCACCCCCAGAGATCTGAAAAAGTACAAATTTTCAAATCCTTGCAAATTTGACGTCATGTATCCGATTTCAATGAAACAAAACGTGATTCTGACTTTCTCGAGTCTTCTAGAACTAATTGTGCGCTCCAAATTAATCCAAGATGAACGATTTGTTGTGTATACAAATAATCTCCAAAAAAACGCGAACATGAATCTTCAAATCTGGAGCTCTGATATCATGTTAGAATTCGTGAAATGCGAATCCCACAAGCACAGTTATCTTCTGCAAGAATACCTGTGACACACAAAAAGAGAATTGAATAACAAAATAATTGAAGACAATAACAATGAAATTGATTGAATTGCTTTGAAATTGCTTGAGTTACAATGAAGGATGTGACATCCTTATAAAGAAATCTAACTCTAAAGATAGAAACCCTAAAAGGTGGAGTTGACAGATAGACGGAGAGTTAAAATAGAATGCATGAATCATTCATGTATGCACAAAAAACATAATAGACTGATTAAATGCATGAAACTCTCGAAATCTAAACATAGTTTGTTTTTCCTAGTTTGTATTATGCATGGAGATAAATATTAATTAATTATCCCTAATTAATTAATTAACTAAATAATAAATGCCAATAATTAATTACTAATTAAGGCATAGATTATTTAGTGAATTAATGCAATTAAGGCATTTATTAATGTATGAATTATGGCATACCAAGAGTCAACTTTAGAAATCCACATTAGATATTAGAATCTAACAATGGAAGACCAAGAGTCACAACTTAGAATTCCACATTAGATGTCCCTTTGGGGATTTGAATGCGGGTCTTCATAATGAGAACCCAACATTTTAACCAATTGAACTCAACCCCTTTGACATATTTGAGATTATGTGGTGGAAGTATAGCAATTACAGCAATATCCTGTCACAAAAAAGACCACCAAGCAATAAGAATTTATCTTTCAGTGACTTTACTACCCCTGCTTTCCAATTAAGTACTCTTCAAGTGGCCAAGGTGATAGAGCCTCTGTGGGATGAGCATGGAATGGAAAGAAAAAACAGTTGCTAGCACTTACAATGGCAAGTGGCACTGCCCCAACAATAGGACTGATAATTGAAGTTGTGGATAACTTCTCAAATTTCATGCAGTTTTTTTTTTTATGTCGGCCATTTATCACCTTACTATAATGTTATCAGAACGTTACCTTATTCCTCAGAATTGTCCCTTAATCTCCTAGTTATCTTAGTACATTGAACCTGCTCTCTTATGCCGTTCTCATATATTACTGTTAGATCTTTAAAGGTTTTGTAAACATCTTAATCTAACTTTATCATCTGATTTGGGTTTTGTAATCCTACTGTTCCATTTATGTATAAATCAATATTTATATAAATACAAACAACGTAAAAGTTAAAACAATTCATTGAGGATGATGGATGGCAGAAGGCCATGATCTCTTGTGTGAAAATGCAAGCTGTCACAGACTCGCAAACCAAAGAGATCCAAGACCAGGTTGGAAAGCATTTGTGAGTATTTATTTTTTCTCTAAAATTCTAAATACACGGTATATTAATGCCATCTTCAATTAGTATTTGCTTGGTCATGAGACAGCATTCATTATTCAATCAATAGTCCAATTTCCTGAATAGTCTCTGGTTACACCATGTTTAATTGCTAAAGCCTTTCAATCAGTATTTAAGAGCATGTCATAAGGATCTAAGGGATTCACTCACTGAGGATCCCTTATTATTGCAATTACAGTAGTCATCTATCTAACCCAGAGTTGCAAATTCATATATCATCTTTTGGTTTCAAATTCTAACTTATTTGCATTCCAAAGTTGGAAAATATGATAACTTCTCTTGTTTCTGTATCAGAAATAGGATGGAAGGGCAATTTTCAAAAGAATATATACATCTTTTGAAATACAGCATGAAAATACGTTTTAAATTCTTATTCCTTTCAATCCCTGTTAGCATTTTATTTCTAGTAACTTTCTGGTCCTCCAGATCAAATCATCTTTCTATTGCTACCCTGATCGGATTTTTTACTTCATGATGTGCAATATAAACTCTAAAGTTACTGGTTTATTTTGAGATTGGCACACATTTTCAAAAATCTGATATTATGACTCTATTCTGGACTCCGATTTACAAATTTATCCATAATTAGGAGTTAATTTATCTGTTATATTGATTTAAAAAAATCACATAAGCAATTCTAACTTTCAGTGTTTCAGATTTGTATTTTACACAAATGTGCATACATGGAATAAAAGTGACCTGCCCTCAAACATTGACACGCCTTGACCCTGAAAACAAAAAAATGGCTTTCAGGAACCTCTATTTACCCGTAAATTCTGACAATCTCGGATTCTATTTATAATGAGAAAAGGACGAATTTGCCTTGTAGGCTTACCAAACTGCTAAAAGGATTGATAAATTTCAATTTTAACATTAGGAAGTGGATTGTTTTTTGAAAATAGCGTAAAACAAAAGAACCTATTCAATTGCCAATTTGTTTTTAGAAATTGTATTAATCATATTGGCCAAGCAGCATGTGTCGTGTGAAAATTTGTAAACATTTTATGCTTTTTGAAGAATATTTTGTCATGTGCTACTGCACTTGTTCCAGAGAGTGCCACTTAGTTGAAAAAAGGTGCATAGCATTTGTAAGCAAAGAATTCTCAATTCCACTTAAATTAACCACTGTATGCTCTATTCTTGGGACATCCTATTACTTTAATATTCCTATATTTACCGGTACACCTTTGTAAAAATTGCAAAGTGTGTATACATTATATATATATTCAATTTACCAGGGAATACATTACTTGTGTTTAATTGATTACTTAATACTTTAAGGTTACCTATTTGCCAAGAAACTATGTAAGAATGCATAGAGATAAAACTGACTTTTGTCCTGCATACAGGCCTTTTGAAATTCTTCAGCGCTTTAGCATGCACGATGCTGCAGAAGGGACCGTACATCCGTTTGAGTGCACACCAAGTTAGCATTAAGCTATTTAGTGCGTTACAACTTGTTTGAAATATTATACTTGAATCATCAATAAATGATCTTTGAGTAATGTCCGAAAGTTGTATCTTGTGCCTATGTAAAATTTTGCCTGTTATGTTGTATTCAATGCGCCCATTTATGGTTTGTCTTGACTATCAATAGCATAGGCATATCATATCAAATAAAGACAAAAATATTGCACAATCCTCATACGATGGATAAATGCGATCCATGACTTAGAGTAAGCAGTAAGAAAGCATATTTTTTGTCATTCAGCTCTATGAAGTCCTCTACAATCATTTTACGATCGCAAATTGTTTGGCATCAATTGTACAGAGAAAATTATTTTTTTTATTGCATGTAAACATCAGATATCAGGTCATGTGTAAATATGCACAAAGGGTTTTGACAAAATTGATTCCTTGAGCCTGAATTTGTTCTCAGAGAACTAATCTGTGTTGCATCTGAAATTGAATTCTAGCAATTTATTCAAGTGGACATTGATTTGTTGAGCTTCAAGTAATCCAGTGGACTGATAATATTCTAATGGTATCTATAAGGTAGGCCCTCAAGGCCTATTAGAGCACCTCTCTTCTATCATTCTCACATGTACACCTAAATTATTGAGCTCCAAAATGACTACATATAATCACACAATTTAAGAAATATGATGATGGACTTATACCTTTAATATGACTACATATAATCACACAATTTAAGAAATATGATGATGGACTTATACCTTTAATTGTCAATAACCCTAATTCTGAGTATCACTGGAATGCAACTCTCTAAAGAGAGTTTTATTTCTAAACAATCTTTACTTGACTTTCAAAGCAGGGAGGATTCCCTTTATAAACAGAGAATTATCTAGTAAATAATCTAGTGGGTCATTTTGATAACATAAGCTGTAGGAAATTGATCGTTGTTTATGAATTTTTATATGTATTTAAAGAAACTTAGATAGTTTAATCAAGCACTACAAAAAAAAGTTTTAAAGAAAAAACGAAATGTCATTCCTTGTGAGCTAAACAAACTTACTTTGTATATATAAATTGTTTATTTTGTATATATAAATAAAGGATGTGAGAAAATGAAGTGTATATTTTTGTGATTTTTTTGTTGCAATATTTTTATTTTTATTTAAAATGCGTATTATTAAAAAAAATTGCAATATTTCAAAAAAACAAAAATGGATATCTATTTTGATTCGACTTACCAAACTAAAAAATTTGAAAATCCAAGTTTACATGAAAAAATCTTACCCATAATCATGGTCAAGCAACCTTAAATAGACTGTAATTCCTCTTGCATTTCTTACATCACTCATGCATTGTAGATTCTTTCATAAACCATCATTTCAACTTGGCTTCCAATCCTACATGTGATAGGAGGGCAATCGATGCCTTGTCATAGCACCTATCTTAGAAGATGCTCAGTAACTCCTAGTTTTAACATTTTCCAACAAACCTCCTATTCAATGACTTCTCTCGCAATAATAAATATATAATGTTCTCACCTTCACATGGGCATTTTATTATATCCAGTCCATGATGTTTGAAGATTATACACTATTTATTGTCTACATGAATAATTATAACTAATCAATATTTATGAATTGGAAATTGAATGGAACACCTAATCCTTACATTTTCTCACTTGACATTTACATTAGAAAGACAAAATAGGAAACGAAAATGAATGATAAGGTGTTGGAAGAAGCAAGACATGTACTCTCTTTGCTAACAAAACTTATGTGTTCACTAGCTTAGTGAGAGAAGCTATAACATTATCCAAAGCATCATCATTTGGTATTATGTCTACCATCCTCAAACATTTGATGAATTGATGATATCGACTATCAATATGCCTTAGTATGAGCATGGTGCATCAAATATTTTGCTAAAGAAATAGCACTTTTATTATCATGCAACTGATCCTAACTTATCCATAGTTAAAGCCAGTTTACTTGAACACAACCTCTATAAGCATATTGCTTCTTTATTGCCATCTGTAGTGGCCATTTACACTCTAGTTTATTTAGTGGACAATGCAACCATGGATTGCTTCTTATCTGACTAACTCCAAACAAAGCAAACTCCTAATTACTTGTGCACCTCTTGCTAACCTGATCACCAACCCAATCTAAATCAACAAAGCCTTGTATATCAAACAACTTGCCCATATCATCAGTCCCATTACAACAAACACAATGATCAAAAGTAATGTCTTCCACATGTCGAGAAGAAAGAAGAAATGTTTCAAGTCCTTACATGACCTTTTAAGTTTTATTGTTCTTATCATGTATGTGGTGATATCATTTTGCATCCAAATGTGTCTATTGCATCTTATTCCCATCATGATAGGTTCATTTGTGGTTCCACATGTTGCATTGATTCTATTATGATCAAAATTATTATTAGAGGCATTCAATATTTTCCTCCTCTTTTACTCCAAGCTTCACATTGCATTATGATCAGTCTCTCAATCTCCTAATTACCGTTATCTTAAAAATAAATCATGCCTTTCCAATTTTAGAAGGATTTTGCTTCACAAAAACGTACAAATCCTTAATACCAAAACAAAGATCCAAATTCAACTTTCTAAAAATGGGTATTGATTTTTTTACTCACGAGGAATCTTCAAACTTTCTTAACTATAGTCATGGCTTAAATCAAACATTAAAGCAATGCATATCAATCGAGTATCTACATGACTATTAAGAAAACCGACATGTATCCTTACCGTTGTGATTCGTGAAACTCTTCAAGACTCATAATGTTAAAAAGATGAAATTTGTAACAACCATGCAATTTAAGTGCCTAAAACACACTTACTCTAGTTAATAGTTTAAAACAACCAAAACAAACATGCAAAAATGAGAAATCCATTATAACTTTGTGGCATGCTATTAGACCTCTTTGATATGGAAGATCAAATTTATGAGATAACAAAATTGCAACTATAAATTGATATCTCATTCAGACTTAAGTTATTAGCGAGTGTAAACCAATGCATTTAAAAATAAAAAAATTGGCGAGGGGTGAGGGGGGGATGGTATTGGATTCATTTTGCATTTACCCATTCAAAAAAAATCAAGTCATATATTTGCAACCTAGAAACAAGATTTAAGTTCAAAACACCACATAGGAAGCATATAATAAACACAATCACCATAAAAAATTAAAAATACTTTATTTTCAATTTGTCAAACTCAAATGTCATGATGCATATTCATTATTTAATGTTTAAATATTAAAATTAGCAATCAACATCATATGAGTCTTTATAAATTCCATATAGCCATGATCATTGATGTTAAATAATGTAAGCATATTAGAAGAACCATTGGCACTCTCACTAAAAGCATCCTAGCTATCCAACGTCTCAAAAAAATTAAGATTGTTGAGATGTAGAAGCATTCAAGTTAGTATCCCCCGCCTCTACATCTCACAACTTCATTGCCTTTTTCTTGTAGTTATTTTGTTACTTTGAAAGAAGTCACAAATTTAAATTTGCATATACTAAATCATCTACCCTTTTTACATCAATTAGTTGTACTTGAGAGAATGAAGTATGTATTCTAATTCCACTCACATGAAGAACTAACAACCTATTGAGGCAAAATTAAAGAGATTTAAACTCAAAAAAGGTTATTTAAAAGATTCAAATTTAGAGAGTTTTAGATAATAAAAATAAAAATTTATTTTTGATAAAAATTTTATCATAAGAGGTTGTAGCTATTGGAATATTTTTCCTTAGAGATATGACCAATTGTGAGCGGGTTTCTTATACTTTCATGCAGAGAAAAAATAATTTGACCATTGGAGTGTACAAATTCAACAAACCTATTTATGACTACATCCTCTGAAGCGAGATCAAGAAAGAGCAGCAAATGCTAGCATGTAACCTTTTTTGACAGTTTCATATTTGTATGGTGCAATCCTCCTTAAAAAAAAGGATTTTGGAGTTAAATAATTTAGAGTTATTGTAAATACAAGAAGATGTAGTGAAGTTGTCATTTTATTCCATCACTCAACAAGAATTGTTTGCATCTATTTAAAGAAAGTTTCTTTAGGATCTTGCTCTATCTCATTTATAATAATCTTTGTTTTTTTATTCATTTAATCAATGTCATCATATACTTGTCCCAAGCATGGCTTATCCATGTTAGTACAATTGATTATACTTAAGATGAACCTAGTGAAATCAAGAAGATTCCACACCATGATCTGAAAATTTGAATGAACTTGACATTTGGACCATTGATGACATCTCATTCTAGCTTGCAAAGTATTGTCAAGAAGCCTAGTTGAGGAATTTGTCATCCAAACAGTATATAAATAATGAGGTAAGGATTGGTGCAAGGCAAGAATGGCATGACTCCTTTGAAATGCATCAATTCAAAGTTGTAGACCCAAAAAGTACTTGGAAATCCAAATATATTTTTTTTGGTTGTGAAAGGGATTGACTCTTGCAATTGACTCAACAAATGATTTTTATTTTATGAATAGGGTGTTCACCAAATGACAATTGCATATTAAGTAGCATATTTGGCAAAGCGGTAAACAATTGTGTGTGTGCAATGAGTTGGTAATTGAAATAACTAACAATTTCTCTTCCCTTTTAGTGTTTTGTCATTTATCTTTTGACATTTTGATGCTAAGGGAAGTGGTTATGAACCTTCTCCATGTTTTGGAAGGCATGTTACGCATTTGTTTGGGTGGTGTGGAGCCACTATTAATTCCATAATTTCAATTTTCATAAATTAGTTTGTAAAAAGGGAGTGTGAGAGTGAGTAGTACAAATGTCTTAAAGGGTGTTGGATCTTGTACAGGTCAAGTTGGAATTTATAACTTATCTTACTTATTTTTTAAATTGGTTTTTTAAGTAATTCCTTCATAGATTGGTTTTTACTTGGCAAATGTTTTCTTCAAATTATAGGTGTTGTTTTGGATTTATAGTTTGTGTGTTTATTTTTCCATTTAGTAGTCATTAGAACTTTGTTGTACTTTTTTTTAAATGCCTTTTGAATGCAAAAATCCATAGTGATAACTGAGTTGATGAGATGTGTTAGGAGGTCTAAGCAGTGAAATTCATTTATCGGTGATTGCATATGTGACATAGCCAGCCTATTTTTATAGATAAAGTGGTATCAAAGTGAATATTTCCTTGAGCTTTGGGTGTTGTTAATGATCTTGATTAGTTATTTAATTTATGGAACTGCAAAGATTGATGGTTTGTGTGGTGCAACCATGGAAAAATCAAAAAAATACATAATTTTAAATTCGAAAGGAGATAACCAACCCTTTCAAGAGGAGAACAAAGGATTGAGTGATTTGATCCGATTTTTAAAAGAAAGAAAAAAATTACAAGCTTAAATAGAGAACCATGGAGACCTTGTAATGGACATTTTGAACAAGATGAAAGAAGATTATAGACCAAGGATGAAATGTGATGCAATAGATAAAGGAAGAGTTTTTTTGTGTACTCATGACAAAAATGGAGTATGGTATGGAGTTATGCATTCCAAAAGGGTGATTTTACCACTTAGATCTACTTTGTGAGCACCATGTTTGTAAATATTCTTACCTAGTGTGTATGATGTAGGAGCATTCAGGTCCAAAAGCAATCTTGGGTCACCATAAATAGTAATATATTATATTTTCAATTTTATCTAGTTTTAGGTGCTTGTTGCTTGGAAGGTTTTGCCAACATGCTTTTGTGGAGAGCTACTATAGGTCATCTACATGTTGCTACAAGTTGGTTACATGTTGCCTATATGTGTGTCATAAATCCATACCTACCTTTAAGTACAAGTTGATTATAAGTACAACATTAATTGCTCTAGGTGTTGATTTTTTGTCCATAATGGTATTTGGATTCCTGAAGAATTTTTTCTTGACCTCCCACATGTTGTTGGATTGGCATTTTTCTTCAAATTGCTTTTGGGACAATTTTATTCCTTTCAAAAATTTAAAGTCATTTGGAGCTAAATATATAATGGTGGCATCGTAGTTTTCTTAAGAAACTAAATATTCTTGTCTTTATCAGTTTTCCTTTTCGTGTTGATGTGGAAATAGTTAAATTTTATCTTTAGTATGAGTCACTACTTACCTTTAGATTGAACTCAAAATGGGATTATTCTTTATTCATTTCATATCTTGGTGGCATTTAGAGCAATTAATTATTTCTTTTGGCAAGAAATGCCCATTCACCTAGTTCTATTTATTTGCCTTATTTCCATCTTAGTGGTTGATCATTTTTGGTTTAAACAAACTCCTTGGTGGTAGATTGTTATACTTTGTTGGGAAATGATTTGCTGGGCCATAGTTTGGACATTCATTTGATAGTATGGGTGATATTTCTTATTTTCTAGTAATCATCTACCTTCCTTGGTTGTAGACTCATTTTGATCCATTATGGATCAATTTGTTACATTTCTTGGCCATGTGACAATTATATCTTTTGTGTGGGCAACAAAATCTTGGTAGTTACCTAACAACTTGAATGTAGTCCATTTTCACTCTAGTAGCAAATTTTTGATGCATTCTTATTTGTTTCTTCAATTGTGCTTTTACAATGATTGGTCATTAAGAGTATGGTCCCAATTTGGCTGGTCAATTTTTTGTCATAGAGGTGAGTTAGGTAGAGGATAGTTGTTGGATTTTCTTAAGGTTGAGAGAGTACAAAAGAATAGGGGAGGGTCCTCTATACAA
Organism: Cryptomeria japonica; assembly: GCF_030272615.1. Lineage (NCBI taxonomy): Eukaryota > Viridiplantae > Streptophyta > Pinopsida > Cupressales > Cupressaceae > Cryptomeria > Cryptomeria japonica. The sequence goes on along the minus strand of NC_081406.1, from coordinate 644,586,054 downwards.
AGAACATGGGACAAAGAGGAAAGAAGTAGTTGAGAGTAGAAAAACTTTTCTAGCTCATTATTAAATTGTGATCATTTAATAAGCCTTTTAATAGCCATATTTCGTAAATTAATGCACGTTTGTTATTATTTTTCTTTTATTGTATGTATGCCTCTGTTATTTGAGCTTTAAGTTGCTAGGTTAGGTTATCCTTTATTATAATCCTTGATTAGACTACATCAAAATGTTGGCAAGTTGACAAATTGTTGGAGGAATGGAGTGGAAAGTGGGATCCTCCATGTTAGATTCTTGTTACACAAATTTTCTATTAGCCTGTTTTTCAAAAAAAATTGTTGAATTCATCACTAAGTTGATCTTAAATGCATATTTTTCAAGTGGCTTCAAGTTGATGAATATATGTGCATAGACGAAGTCGTCGTATGATTAAAATCTGAAAATAATTAAAAGTAAAAATATATTGGAGATCTAGACAACACTTCAGTTATCAATATGATATTGAAACTTCAAGAAGAGAAAGCTAAATTGCTTGGATACAAGAAATATGCAGAGGTAAGCATGGTCTTGAAAATGGAAAATTTTGAGAAAGCAAAAGAACTTTTAGAAAGGCTTTGCAGTGCTTCATGGGATTCAACTGTACAACATTTTGAAGATTTGGAGATTTGTGTCAAAGAGTCGAGTGTTGAAGAAGCTAATGTTGTGTAGCATTAGGATATTAAATTTTTGAGTGATAGTCTTCATAAGGTTGAGTATGATATTAATAAGGAAGAGTTGTGTCCATATATCTCATTTTCAAAAGTATTGGATGGACCTGTTTGCCTTGAAAAAATGCTTTTTGATATTAACATTGAACCACCAGATGGTCTTCCTCTAGTTGGTGCAAGGATGTGAGGTTCTATGCTATCAAAGACTCATCAAGCAGCCCTATTGTATATTTTACATTTTTACCCATATTTAAGGCCCTTATAAAAATGAGTTAGTGCATGGATGGATGAAGTTTTTGGAGAAAATTATTTCCTTGCATAGAATGGCAGTTTATTAAGGTTACCAATAGCATACATGGTTTGTGATCGGACTCAAATAGTTGAATATAAACCAAGCCTAGTGAATTTCCAAGATCTTTAGACTATCTTTCATGAATTTGGGTATGCTCAACAACATATTCTTACCAAACAAGTTGAAGGATTAGTAGCAAGCATTTGAGGTGTAGAGTGAAGTGTAGTTGAGCTTCCATCTCAGTTCATGGAGAATTGGTGCTACCACAGGGAAAGGTGAATTTACTATGGAATGTCAAGAACTTTCTCTGATAACTTCAAATATGCAAAAGTGCAAAGAATGTATTGATGGATGTGGTTTTATTATTTAGTGAATATTTTTTAGTTTTCTCATTTAATATTATGTCAAAAAAGTTATGGGGAAGTGTGAACAACATGCAAGATATTTTGAAATGACAAATACTCAAAACATGATTGATAAGATACACAATGTAACAATGAAGATGAGTACAAAGATAGAGACCTTTTATTTTCTTAATTAATAGGTCAAAAATCATGTTAGAACATCCCAATGTAAATTAAATCAATCTCAAATGGATTTCTTGAGAAACAAAGAAGATTAATTCTATCATCTTCATTGACAAATTGATTTTGAAAGGATTTTAAGGTAGTAGAACAACTTTCTACACTAACCTTGAGAGGAGGGTTATGCAAAGAAATTTTATATCTTTACAACAATTATAGAACTTAACAAAAATAAACATAAATAGCATCTATACCACAACATAGTGATTTATGTGGCAAAAACCCTTTTGAGAGAAAAAAACCCGTGCTCCAAAAGTTGCAAAAAAATAAACAAAAGAATGCAATATACTTGTAGAGAAAGCTTCTCATAGGAGTATCGTCATCCAGAGATCTAGAGGTAACTCAATAGTTATAAGACTCTTGGTCACAAGCTCCATCTCACGCTCCTAATATATAAGAGATACAATACATGAAACCAACAAACAATATTACAATACATTAACCTAAAGCCACCCAAAAAAGTAACACCCAACTTACCTCCAATCCAAGATGTCCTATTATGTGTCAAAACACACACAAGCAATTCCCATTTTTGGAGACCTAACTTTCAAAGGCCACATTTTTTTACATGGGTGTTTGATTGACAAATCGTTTGAAGCACTAGAAAGATCATGAAGTGCTCTATAAGATATCTCTTGTTATGCTAGTTATAAACACTTTTGGGCGCATATAGAGTGTCGAAGGCCTTCAAATTTGAATTTGAAACTTTCAAAATGAATTTTTTTATATCTTCAAATCTAGACATGATCTTGCAATGAAAATTTATTAGCATGCTTATTTAGCCAATCTATAGCTTTAGGAAAAATTTTGGACCAATCTGTGGTCAAATGTAAATCTACTATAAATAGTAACCTTATGCAAATGCAAGGTTGGGACACAATTTTCCTAACACTCCCACTTGTCGAACACATTGCAAAAGAAAAAAAGAGTATCTACACCATAATTTAATTTCTAGGGGCCATAAGGCCCATAGACTTCAAACACCATCTAAACTCCTATATGCTCACAACCATAGTTAAGGAATTTACAACATTCATCAAAGTCTCTACTTTAAATAGCTTCACCCTGTCATCCTTGACCATATCTCTATAAAACTGATATAAAACATCAATTTGCTTGGTCTTGGTATGAAATGTCAAGTTCTTAATTAGGCAAATCACACTTTGACTATCACTACACCTTATTTTATTCCAATATCTAAACATAGTCTCTTTAGCCAAATGGCTTCTTTACAAGCATGTGTAGCTACCATATACTCAACTTCTATCACTTACTGATCCAACTAATCGCACCACCAAATAAAGTAAACACATAAGCATTGGTGGATCTTTTGCTATCAATATCACTTTCCTAGTCTAAATCCACATAACCATGAATATCAAGGTAAATCTCATATCCTATCAAATTACCATGGTAACACAAAGAATACTTTTATGTACCCTTCAAATATTTGAAGACTCTTTTAATTTCATCCCAATGAACTTTACCAAGATTAGACATATGTTACAAATGAACTGCCACTGCTTGGCCAATGTCTTGTCTAGTGTAGCATAGCATACATCAAATTGTCAACTGCACTCTGGTAAGACACTCTACTCATGTCTTCCATCTCCAATGAGGATGTAGAACAATCTAAAGTATATAACTTTGTTCCAATTATAAAAGAAACACATAATGGTCTACAATGTACATGTTAAACCTCTATAAAATTAAATTCACATACTTACTCTAGCATAGCCATAGTTTTTTGTTCACTTTATCTCTTGTAATTTCCATCCCAAGAATGTGTTTAGCTACACCCACCAAGATCTTCCTTTTAAAATTTAGCAGCAAGCTAAGACTTTAGTTCTGAAATCATACCTTTCCCTTTACAAATGAATAACATGTCAACAACATATAATGCAATGTATAGGAAACGATCACCATTAGATTCAGAATAAACATGGTAATATGATTTTGAACGCTCAAATCTCAAACTCAGCACATATGTATCAAATTTTTGGTACCACGTCCTAGGACTTTGTTTGAGACCTTACAAAGATTTCTTCAATTTACAAACCAGATTACTTTTACCTTTTACCACATAGTTCTCTAGCTATGTCATATAAATATCCTCCTCCAAATCACCATGAAGGAAATCAGTCTTCACATCCATTTTTTGAACCTCTAAATCATAAGCAACAACAATAGAAAACAAAAATCTAAGGGATGTCATTTTTGCAAAAGAAAAATATATCTCACCATAATCAACACCCTCAATTTGATAGTACCATTTCACAACCAACCTTCCTTTATACTTCTCAATACCTCCATCTAAACCAATATTCTTATTAAACACCTATTTGCAACCAATAGGTTTTCGTCTTTCAGGAAATGGTACAAGATTCCATGTATCATTCTTTTGCAAAGATGCCATTTACTCATCAATGACAATATTTTAGGATTTTGCATCATTCATACTTAATGTCTCTTTTATAGATCTAGGTTCATCTATGTTAGTATTCAAAGAAAAAGTACATCTTCAATCATCATTGAATACCTTTCAAGTGGTTGTTTATGTCTTGTAAACCTTCAAACAGTTGAATTGGAGGTTATTTCTCCTCTTCGAGTGATTTAGAGGTACAAGAGCTCTCCTCAATTTTTTTCTATCTAGGGGTCTCGATTCAAATTTCTCAAGAGTGAAAGGAAATTGAATCACATCTTCCTTTTTAGTTTGTTCAAGTTGCAATGTAACAGAAGGAGGGTTAGTTTCCCTAAAAATAACACTTCTTCTATGTATCACCCTCTATGCAACATGATCCCAAAGCTTGTATCATTTCACACCATAATTGTATCCAATGAAGGTACATTTCACTACCTTGTTCTTCAACTTTGTTTGCTTCTCCTTTGGCACATTTGCACATGCCTCACAACCAAAAACTATAAGATGTCTCGATGAAATCCTATGACTTGATTGTGCCTCCATAGGTGTTTTATCAACAAGAGCTAATGTGGGAGATTTGTTAATCAGGTAGCAATCAGGGACAATAGCTTCAACCCAAAACTTTTATTATAGACTAGCACCACTCAGCATGCTCCTAGCCTTGTCCACCAATGTTCTATTCATTCTTTCTACAACTCCATGTTAATGTGGAGAATGTGGATTTGTGTTTTGTCTATGAATGTCACAATCTTCATAGAATCTATCAAAATTATTAGAGAAAAAATCACTATCATTATCAATCCTCAAATAATTTATTTTCTTTCCAATCTAAAACTCAACCATTGCTTTAAAAAATTTAAATGAACTAGAAACTTCATATTTACTCTTTAAAAAATATACCCATGTCCTTCTACTATAATCATCAATAAATGAAACATAATATGTGGATTTTGAAATGGAAAGAGCATCTACATGAACAAGAACATTAGAATGGATAAGATCGAATACACCACAAGATTTATAAGAACTCAAGTAAAGTGAACATGGCTTTGTTTTCCATAAATACAATGCTCACTAAAATCAAAGTGAAGATTACAATCATTCAAACCATCAACAAGGTTTTTATTTTTCAAGGTTCTTAGATCCTTTTCTCTTATGTGGCCAAGTCTCTAGTGTCATATTATAGTCTTATTTACAACTAACTTTGATTCAGTAGAAAGAGCATCCTTAGGTACCCAAAATCCATGATCATCTATTGAAGGTGAAACCCTCATCTCTTCAAATGAGTATTCATAGATTTTATTTCCATAGAAGTAATATTACACTCAACAACGTATGCATCTATCTTATATAGTGTGCCAAATTTGACACCTCTAGCAATTACCATAGCACCTCTGACCATTTTGCATCCTGCATCAGAAAATATTACTTGCACACCTATTGGCATTTTTTATGTTTATGTTGTGATTGTCATTGATGGACACACACTTGCTTTGAGATCACTTTTTGTAAGTATGAGTTATGCTCAACCGATATTTTTTCCAAATAGGTATTGCATTATAGTCTATAGGCTATCGGTGTTTTGCAGAAAGTGTTTACCGATCTCAAGCGGTATGGAGACCTCAAGCGGTTCGAGGATCTCAAGCAGAATGGAGCAAAGGAACTAAAAGTGGCAGTTATCATTTTCCCAGTCTTCATTTTTGTCAACCGGTAATCTGTTTAATAATTAAACCGGTATTACTCTGAGTTACCAACCGGTAATTGGTAAAGTTGTATAAACCGGTAATACTCTGTGATGAGTTACCAATCGGTATATTTTTGTGATGAGTTACCATCCACCGACACTTTGACGGTGATTTGTGTCGTGTTATCAAATGTGTCTAGATGCAATGAACCTAGGAACTTGCAATGTAATCCTATTGGACCGACATGAAATCAGATTCCTTTTTAAGGACATCATGTCTAGGGTTTTAGGTGGTGTAGCTGTTAGGGTTTTTGGTGGTTGATGAGTTTTTGTATGTGCGATCTTAATAGAGAAGGTCAAGTCTGTGTGCTGTAACAGAGTGTGGATTTACTGAAGACTGAACTAATGTTGAAATGCATTAGCAATGAGCTATCATGGATCTAACCAAGCAGACTATGCTATTTGCTAGATCATTCACTTGTTGATTACTCACATCTTGGACAAGTCGGAAACCCTTAACCTGGTAGGCCCAGAAAAGCCTTTGTAAATCCTCTAACAAGGTGATTCACATCTGTGGATCTGAAATCCTCTCACAAGGTAGTCTTTAATCGGACTTATCTCCTAACAGAGATTGAGATTCCTAACAGGATCTATTTTGGTAAAGAACATTGTATGACCTTAACCGGTCTAACCTTAACCGGTCTGGTTACCGTTCTACAGATAGTTACTTGTGAGTTTCATCTCACCGTGGTTTTTCCCATTTGGGTTTCCACGTCAAAATCTCTTGTGTTATGGTGATTGTGCTTCTGTAGGTGAATGCCTTACTTGTTGTTTGGTTTGCATTTGTGTTAACCGGTTTGTTAGTTAAACTGTTATACCGATTTACTGCTAAACTGTTAAAATGTTTTAGTTCAGTAATTTCTGGTATACTAATTCACCCCCCTCTTAGTATTCATCAATTGGTATCAGAGCCAACTTTTCTATAAGTCTAACCACTTGGAAAGAGATATGGGGGAATACATTGTGAGGGAACTTACTCATCGGCTCACTCAGACTGAGCAAGCCTATGATGAACTTAAAGTTAAATATAAGGCCTCTCAGGCAAAAAGGAGAGAGCATGCTGAGAAACTGATGGAGCTAACTGAAAACAGTTCCTCTGATGAAGCGGACATGGATGCCCTAGTTGAAGAAGTTAAAAAGTTGAATGAGTCTAATGCCAACCTGAGAAGGTAACTTGAAGGACTGACTATCAGGATGTGTCAAGAGCTTGAGAACCGGAGAAAAGTTGAAGATCTAGTAAAAGACAAAGATCATGAGATCTCCAAGCTGAAGCAAGAAATCAGTGCACTTACCGCTCATCTCCAATAGAGCAAAGTGGAAAAAGAGGAAATGCAAGGTGAAATAAACATGGCTATTTCTGAGAATGCAACCTTGAAGGAATCCAATGCTACTATTGCCAAAGAACTTACTGAGTTAAAGGAAATACTTGCCAAATTCAATAAGAGCACTGTCAAGCTATAGTAGAAGCTTGAATCAGCTAAACCGGTGAAGAATACCACTGGACTTGGTTTCTCTAAATATGAGGAAGGTGAGACCTCTGGAACAAAAGATGGAGCATCAAAGAAGCAACCAGCACCAAAGGATAAAGATAAGCAAAAGTTCAAACTTGTTTTCTTTAATTGTCTCAAGGAAGGACACACTGCTAATGTATGTAGAAGTAAGGCTTACAATAATTTTCCTTATTTTCTAAATGATAAGCCTAGACCCAATAGATTCAATGGTAATTGTTATACATGCAACAAGTTTGGGCATAGAGCATTTGAACGCAGGTCTGTCATGCACAACACCGGAGGGTATCCTCAAAGGAGTCAAGGAGTTTTTCCTGAACCCTCTGGGAACCGGAACCCAAACTGGTTTAATACCTATAATCATCAGTCAGGAAGCAGTGGCTATCAAGCGGCAACCGGATGGAGAGCAACCTGTTTGATTTGTCATGGTAGTGGCCACACAGCTGCAACATGCAGAAGGAAGAATGGAAACATGAATAATGGACCTTGGAGAGCACCTGGAATGGTTTGCTATCATTGCAACAAATCGGGTCATACAACAAGATTATGTAGGATGAGAAAGAATATATCGGATGATATACCGGTCACTCCAGAAGGAAATATTGATTTTGAAACTGCTCAAGCGGATATGAAGAAAGCGTGGAAAAAGAAGCCAAAAGAAGTGATTCAAGAAGAACCGGTTTTTGAACCTAGTGTGGAAGTCATTGAACCAGCAAACTAAGCATCAGAAAAGCTTAGGGGGAGCAAATGGTGAAATGTTTCAAACCCCCGGTTTACACCGGTAAAAGACCTTAACCGGTATGTGATACTTGTCAACTGGCAGAAGACCAGAAATGGTAAAAGGCAAATTAGGGTTTACGCCCTAATAGTGGAGCATTTATTATGGTAGGTGAAGAACTTGTTTAAAAGGATTTTTCAAGTCATTTTTCAATTATCAATTCTCGAGCAAAGAAGTTTTCAAGTACTGAGCAATGAAAAGAAATTTGGATTGCGATTCGAAGAATTCTCAAAACCTTGAAGAAGAATCAGAAGCTAACATTAGTCGATCAAGTGTAGAACACAAAGCGGTATTTCAGCAACCGAAGGAGTGTGTGGCGAAGTGGAATTTGCAAGCCCTAAATTTTGATTTACGAAGTATTTTTCAAATTTCTCTGTTTATCATGGCTTCTACATCACACTCTAGCTCTAGTGCACCAGTTGATTCAGTAGACTTCATCCAACGGAAGGCAAAATATAATGCCCTATCTCAAATACCCGCTTGTGTTATAGTTGAGGAAGGTATTTCGGATTACATTGACTGTAAAATTGAAGACCTGGGATCTCTAGTGGTCCATTCTCAGTTGATTTTGTTCTGCGGAAAGGACAAGAAGATCAAACCGGAATTCAGCATCTTGGAAAAGAAGAAGCTTCACAATGCGGTCTATTTCCTTGAAGAATTCTCAGATGATCACATTCGCATCATTTTAAGCAGAGTGCATGGTGACAAAATGTACTTAGAGCGGACACATGACATCACACCAGAATCTATTCATGTCGTCACCGGTTTTTGTAACGTCGGTGAAGTGCCAGCCCTAAGGAAGATCAGCAAGACCGAAATGACCAAGCTCACCAGTTCTGTGAGCGACCAACGGGGAATGACCACCAATCCCATCAAGGATGATCTGGTCAAATATGCCTGCATGGTAATAGGTTACCGGACATTTTATGCTAGCAGGATCAACTTTGTCTCTGTTGCAATGGTAAATGTTGCCTACAGGATGATCATGGAAGATGCATCATTTGATTTATGCACCTGTATGCAAAGGCAACTTCTAGTGAACCTGAAGTTGATTAAACAGGACAATGCCTTGAGATTTAAGTTTGGACAACTATTGGTTGGGTTGTTCTTCTACTTCCAAGGTTGCTTCCCAGGAGTTGAAGATATTCAATGGTCTGTCAACCAATCGGTTACAAAGCAAATCAAGGAAATCCTTCAAGCAGTTGGAACCGGTTATCTAGAAGTTCTGAACAAATACTTTGATGAGTTTAGACGCAAAATGAGCCAAAGAGTGAGAATTTCAGGTGATATTGTCAAGAAATATAAATATGACATCTGCTTCACCATCAAATTTGATGAGTGCATAATGGAGGTGGTTGAGCCTAGACAGGAAGAAGTGGAACCCATGGGATATGAGGTAATGTATGACATGCTAGATGGGTATGCCTCTACCCTACTCGCCTCGCCCCTTGACCCAAAGGCAAAGAGAACCGGCACCTATATGGAAAGGGTTACACCAGTTGAAGAACCTTCAGTAAAGAAGGGAAAGGCAGTGCCTTCAGTATCGGCACCAGTTACTGCAGCAAGTCCCAAAGTGACCAAGTGGTCACCAGCAAAGAAGAAACCGGAAGCTGCACCCGCCAAAGTATTTGAGAGAAAGCGGAAGACAAAAGGTAACACAACGGACTCAAAGGACACTGTGTCTAAAGAACAACCTAAGAAGACTAGGGAAACGAGAAAAAAGACAAAGACAACCAGCAATGAACCAGAAACATCTACACCGGTAAATATTGATATTTCCTCCTACAAACCTTTGACACATTGTCAAAGAACTATTAAGAATATTAGAAGAAAAGTGCTTGGTGATTTGAAAGAGTGCTTTTGAAAGGAAATACAAGAGCAAGGAAAGAAAAATGAAATCCAAGTAAGTTTATTGATGAAGTAAATGTTACCAAGAGAAATGCAAAAACCTTGGAGCAATCACCCAAATGTGAAGGAGGCACAAGAAATTTTGGAAGGGGAAAAGCAAAGAAAAACCCCTTGTGATATTATGAATGAGGCAATGCCTAAAATGTGAGAGAGAGAGAGAGAGAGAGAGCAAGAATCTCTTTACAATAATTTCATTAAGAAAAAATGAGAGAGGAGACATCTCTTAAATAGAGATGGGGAGAGGAGTTACAAAGTAACTCCCAAATCTATGAATGCCACCATTTATAAAATGTGTGTGTCATGTGTCCACATCCTCTTATGGAGGAAATCTAATATTCCTTAATAAAGGAAAATAAAAGAAATGACTTGTCCTCACACATGTACTAGAGGACAAAATACATGTACGAATTCCAAAGGAATATCCTAAACTAAATACAAATAAACCTAAGCCAAGTAAAGATTAAATATTCTAACAGCTTTGATGATTTTAATGATGATGAAAAGGAAGAAGTTGAACAGGAAGTCATTAAATATTTATGTATTAATGACTGGTGGCCATCAGAAATTAAATCTGAGACACCTGATTATTTATATAATTCTTTAAATAACAAATGGTGCATTGCCATAGAGAAGGAATAGGAAATAAGAGAGGAAGTATTTGCACAATACTTTCCTGATGTGCCTAAATCAGAACTTTATGAAGTGGTGGAAAGATATAAGGGCCTCTTCTTCATGAGAAGAAGGAGACTCCTGTTGCTAGAAGGAAAAGTCCCGGAAGTGGTAAAAGATACCCACTCCCTTGCTCAATCTGCTCTAAGGTTGCACCAAGTGGCAGAAGCTAACACGAAAGTTGAGCAAGAATCGGAAATCAATAAACCGGATGAGGCGTATGACAGTGAAGGAGTACCAGACACTAATCAAATGGAACTCATTGATGTTGATGCCTTGAACGGTGAAGATGTTACTCCGGGTACATCAACAGAAGCGGCAGGACAAGAAAAACAGGCAGAGGAAGAGAAGAAGCAACAGGAAGAAGAAAAGAAGAAATAGGCAGAAGAAGAAGAAGAAAAGAGGAAACATGAAGAGGAAAAGAGAAAAGAAGAAGAAAAGAGGAAACAGGAAGAGGAAAATAGAAAAGAAGAAGAAAAGAGGAAACATGAAGAGGACAAGAGAAAAGAAGAGGAGAATAATAGACAAGAGGAAGAGAAGAAGAAGAAGGAAGCAAAAAAGAAAGAAGAAGAGAAACGGAAGGAAGAAGAAAAGAAACAGGAAGAGGAGAAGAAAAAGGAAGAGGAGAAGAGAAAGGAAGAGGAGAAGAGGAAGCAGGAAGAGGAGAAGAAGAAGTAGGATGAAGACGAAGAGAAGCAAAAAGAAGAGGAGAAGAAGGAAGAAGAGAAAAGGAAGACAGATGAAAAGGAGAAAAAGAAGGCAGAAGAGGACAAGCTAAGGGCTAAAGAGAAGGAGGGAGCAGCACAGAGCACTCAAGTGGAGACCCCAAAGGCAACCGATAGTCAAGCCAAACCGGCTGACATTACCAGTCCCATTGACCTCCAATTTACAAACGAATCGGAGTTGCTGTAAAGCATTAAGCTTGCTCAAGAACGCCTGGAGGTGATAAGGAGGAAGAAGGAGCAAGACGTGATCCAAGTTGTGGTGGACACTCTTACCGGTTTGATACCCGGTACCAACCTCCCTAGTACCGATTCCTCTCTGGCTCAATTGAATCTCTTATGCACAGTTGTAGAGGACCAAGTGCAATGCCTGGAAGATGTTGCCAAAGCTAATGCCAAAAAGAAGCATCAAAAGGCTTTGAACACTGCCTTGGTGAAAAAGTTAAATGAGCTCTGGTCCGATCTGCAGAAGGCACAGAAGGACATTAAAGATGTTCTGGATGAGGGGAATCTACTACTCAGCAATATATGTCAACCCCATTTATTCTGTGATGATGTGCTTGCTCAGAAAGACAAATTGCAAACTGATTTGCAGACATTCATAAGCACCTTCAAGGCGCCATATGATTCCTTTACCGCTTATGGGAAAACCGTTCACCGGTTTCAACTTCAGGCTGCAAGAATTGATTTGGAGATCAGCAACCGGACTAGGGATTTGCAGGAACTACAACTGGTTCTACTACCAAGACTGCAAATTCTTCAGAAATGCTATCTCAATCTGGATGCCTTAACGATCACTCAAAAGATGAGTACCCTAGACACTATGGAGGAACAAGTATCCCAGATGCAAATGGAGAGTGAGGTTTCTACCTCATTGCTTGAGTCATGGTCTGTATCCATGAAGACATTTATGCAAGACTTTAAATCAGTTTTTGACAAGTTTCACTCTTTATTGTCCTAAACTCTTATTATTTTAATGCTAATGGACACAGGAGTTATTTAGCTGTATTTTGTCATTGTTGGCAAAGGGGGAGAAGTATTCTGGTATTTAAAATTTTGATGCATGCTATGTATACTCTCATGTTTATCTCTGTAAGGAAGTAGTATACATTGTATTTTCTACAAAGGGATAGTGTATATGCTTAGGGGGAGTAATTTTGATTATGGCATTTTTTTTGTAAAACACTTAGATGTCAAAA